>NC_056732.1:489450033-489778783 GCF_019279795.1 Protopterus annectens
ACATGTATGAGGACCGCTGTTACCACCAACCATACAGGTAACAGATTACACTATCCAGCTCGATGCATGTGATGTGTGCAAAATCTCTGTAACAGAATGGATTCTCTGACAAGGTAGTTAGCACTGCTAAACCCAGGTCTGTTAAATGTGTCTATGACTGTATGTGTTTGTCAATGTGTATATGACAGTATGTCATACTATGTATTGTTCAATAACACCCAGTACATCCCCCATTACCATACTGTACACGGCCTGGTGATGTTCTTCACTTAACAGAAAACTCAGGACACACCTCACCCTAAAAGGTCTGTGGTGTGTGCAATTAAAGCCAAACACATTAGTAGCAATAAGTACCTAGGTACTAGGTACCTAGGGAAGTCTCTGTGTTCACCAGTAGCAGTGGTTAACACTGAGCAGCCTGCCTGTCCCTGTAGGAGTGGTTACTGCCTAGAAACTGTAGTTTTAGTGGCCATTTTGGGTCAATTCCAAACTCCTTGATCTCTCTCTCTCTTAAAACCCTGCAGCCGCATGGTTTTGGCATCGTTCCAGGCTTGATAGTTGTTGCTGAAGCACCTACCATGAGGAGAAAACTCTGAGGGAAGAAAGGAGCCACTTTTGAAATTTTAAGTATTTTCTTCTGATTTATTTCTTAGAAAAACTGCATTGCCACCTACTTTTCGGCATTTTCTTGCTTGCAAAAGTTGATATCTGTGTTAGAAACAGTATTTAGAACATACCTAGAGCCTGTTTATTGCATTTTTTGTGTTGCATGAAATTTAAAATCGTTTTTTCTGAAAATTGCATTTTACCTGCCTCTGACCTAGCACACATGTGTTGGGGTCATTTATTGCACTGTTCTGATTAGTTTGCTACTTGTTTGTCTCTGCTATCCTTAAACAAAAACAAAAAAAAAAACTTGCTATTTTCCCACTTTCTATAATTAAAAAAAAAGTTCAGTTACAGAGTTGCTGTTCTGAAGTGTTTGCAAGTTTCTTGGAGGCGAGTGCTTACTTGGGCTAAAGGGAAGTCTCTGTGTTCACCAGTGGCAGTGGTCAACACTGAGCAGCCTGCCTGTCCCTGTAGGAGTGGTTACTGCATATAAACTGTAGTTTTATTGGCCATTTTGGGTCAAATCCAAACTCCTTGATCTCTCTCTCTTAAAACACTGCAACTCTCTTTTTGCGCGGTCTTGCGCAAAGAGCAGCGTCGGGCAGCGCCGGTTAGCTGGGGTATACTATTCCTGGCTCCACAAAGTCTGCGCTGCAAATTTTCCTTTAGAACTAGGCAAGCCTCAACTCAAGTGCTTCAGATCAACTGCTCTTATTGCAGCACTTGCATAACCCAAATAAGCACTTGTCCAAATCTCCTAGACAGCACTATTATTTTCCAAATCTCATAGACAACACTATTATAATACAGCATAAGACCCTCAATTGTCCGCAAGACAAGTAAAATTTACTTTTCCAAGCATGTCCAGAGGCCAGCTTCAGGTGTACTCTCCAGTTTATCTGGTGGAATTGGGCATCCTGAGGCAATGTCACAACTGCCTCATGTATACAGACAAACCTCTCCTCTTACCTCTAGACACAAACACTTGTGAGAGATGCAAATACACAGCCAGAGTGGAGGTTAAGCGCTCTCAACCCATGACTGTAACAGACAGTCAAGAGGAGAAGAGACACACTAGCATCACACCACCAGTCACACATGGATCTACAAAACAAGCACTGGCAAAACATACACATAAATACACAAAAACATATCTGGAGGCACTAGGTACCAATCTGAAAAAGAAACAGGGCCCTCCAAAGCAGACAAGCAAGTAACATAAACCTCCAAACACAAGCCAGAAAATTAGAAGTTATGTACTCACCATAACGTTCCATCTGAGTAGGTGTATTCATTTGTCTGCAACCTGTGGGTTATGGATCCGATATCGGATCCGAACCGGCATGGTTTACCAGCTATGGATCCAAGCTCTCAGCTCCTCCCCTCACCCATAATGCCCTGCTCTACCCTCATGACCTCAGATCGAGTTTGCCAACAGCAAAAACACCCTGAAAAGGGTAACACATAATATGCAGGAAACTGAAAGGCCAGGGGGATAGGAGGGCGGGATGGTTGCAGACAAATGAATACACCTACTCAGATGGAACGTTATGGTGAGTACATAACTTCTAAATCTGAAGTAGGAGATTCATTTGTCTGCAACCTGTGGGACAGAGTCCCCAGCTACCTGAATCTTGGGCGGCCATCATGGAAGGATATTCGAGCACCGGAGCCAAATGATGCTCTACCCTAGATGCAAGATCCAACTTATAGTGGGAAATAAAAGTATGAGATGAAGCCCACGTGGCTGCTGCACAAATATCATCTAGAGGAATCCTAGCCTTAAAGGCTGCCGAGGTAGATACTGACCGGGTTGAATGGGCGTGTACACCCTCCGGTGCAGGCCTTCCTGAAGCTTGATAAGCCAATAAGATGCACTGTGAAATCCAGCGAGACAGAGAAACTTTAGAAATTGGCTTGCCCAAATTAAATTTAGCAAAGGAAATAAACAACTGGTCGGATTGCCTATGACCAGCCGTTCTGTTTAGATAAAATCTAAGTTGCCTGTGAACATCTAAGGAGTGAAGCTTATATTCACCTTTGTTTTCATATTTAGGAAAGAAAACAGGGAGGTTAATGGACTGATTAATGTTTGCTTCAGAAGCTACTTTAGGAAGAAAGGATGGGTTGGTCCTGAGGTAAACACGGTCCGGATGAAATACCAAGTAAGGAGGTTTAGCTGATAATGCTTGGAGCTCTGAAACTCTCTTGGCCGATGTAATGGCTACTAAAAAGGCTGTCTTGAAAGACAAGAATTTGAGATCCACCGTAGCCGCTGGTTCGAAGGGGGGGGGCGGTCAAGGCCTGGAGAACCAAGGAGAGGTCCCAAGGAGGAACCGCTTGTTTTACAGGGGGCCTGAGAAGGAAAGTACCTTTAAGGAAAATTTTACACAACTTGGCTGACATAAGTGGATTAGAGTCATGGCCAACGTGATAATGAGAAATTGCCGCCAGTTGTACTTTGACTGTGGAACTGCTGGAACCATCGTTAAAAAGAGTGGTTAGAAAGTCAAGCACTAAAGGGAGAGGAACTGTGAAGGGATTCAGGCCTTGCCGCTCCACCCACAAAGAAAACCGCTTCCACTTGCTGCGGTAGACTTTCCTAGTGGACGGTTTATGAGCTGCCACCAGGATAGCCTTAACAGGTGACGAAATACCGGGAGTCCTGATCAAGAGTGGAACTGGAGCAGCCAAGCGGTCAGCTTCAGGTTGTCCAGGTTCGGAGGAGGTATGCAGGATGTGTGGGATATCAGATCCGGAATGGGATCTAGAATCCAAGGAGGATTCACAGAGTGAGACCTTAGAAAGGGGAACCAGATCTGTCGAGGCCAAAACGGAGCAATGAGAATCATTCTGCAACCCACCCGAGAGGCTTTCTGAAGAACTTGGAGCATCAAAGGCAAGGGTGGATAAGCGTAAAGAAGACCGGGTGGCCAAGCATGCACCAGAGCGTCTCTTGGAGAACCTCCTGGAGGGGGTATCAGAGCGAAAAAACTGTCGCACTTGGTGTTTGAGGGAGAGGCAAAAAGATCGCATGAAGGAGTTCCCCACCGTGCGAATATGCGTTCCGCTACTTGAAAATTGAGAGACCACTGTAAGGGGTCAGAATGGTGACTGAGCTTGTCCGCCAGGATGTTGGACCGACCCGGAATGTGCGTTGCTATTAGAAAGCGGTTGGTGGAGATTGCCCATTCCCAAACTCTCATGGCTTCTCGACAAAGGGGGTAAGACCTCGTTCCCCCTTGCTTGTTGATGTACCAGACAACAGACATGTTGTCCGATTGAATCGCAATTGTTCCCAAGGGAAGAAAGTCCTGAAGTGCTAGCAACGCTAAGAGCACTGCTCTCATCTCTAGAACGTTGATATGCAGTAAGGTCTCTGTATCGTTCCACGTGCCTTGGACGGTCCGCCCCAAAATGCCCCCCCCACCCGAGGCGGGAGGCGTCCGTGGTCACCGTGGCGAGAGGGGGAGAAGCACAAAATGGGCCGCCTCCGTGGAGATCTGGGGAGTGAAGCCACCACAGGAGGGACCGCTTGCAAGCCTCGCTGATCGCAATGGTATGATGCATAGGGAGAGCAAGGTATGACCATTGTACTAAGAGAGTCCACTGGAGGATGCGCATATTGAGCCTGGCAAGAGGAAGAAGTGCTATAGCAGACACCATGGACCCTAGAGCCCTCAGGACCAACTCCGCCGGAACAGAACTTGAGTGGAGAATGGCCCGCACCTGGAGCTGCAGATTTTGAACTCTGTCCGCAGTGAGGAAGGCTCGTAAACTCCTTGTGTCTAACCTGGCCCCTATAAAATCTAAGAGCTGTGTGGGCGCCAGGTTGGATTTCTTTGTATTTATTGTAATGCCCAGAAAGGGAGCAAGATGGAGAAAGGAGTCTCACCAATAATAGTAGATGCCTTGTTGGGGGTAAGAAGCCAGTCGTCCAGGTAGGGGAAGACCTGCACCCCCTGAAGCCTCAGGTGGGCCGCTACCACTGCTAATACTTTGGTGAACACCCTGGGGGCTGAGGTGAGACCAAAGGGAAGGACCCGGAACTGGTAGTGACTGGCTCCCAGCCGGAAGCGGAGGAACCTCCTGGAGCGCCTGTCCGTCAGGATGTGGTAGTACGCATCTTTGAGGTCTATAGAGCACATCCAGTGATTTTCTCCCAGAAGGGGGAGAATAGATTGCAGAGTGACCATTCGAATTTTCCCTTGGGGACTGCCAGATTCAAGAGAGAAAGGTCTAGAATTGGTCTTAGCTCCCCCGTCTTTTTGGCACTAAAAAGAACCTGGAGTAGAACCCTGATCCGATCTGGTCTGGGGGGATGGGCTGGATGGCTCTTTTCTTTAGCAGATGGCCAATTTCTGCCAAAGCGGCCTCCCGTTGACCGGGTGGAACGTCTGGGAGGGACTTCAACTTTGGTAAGTGAAGAAAAGGGATGCGGTATCCTCTGGATATGATTTGGAGAACCCAGCGGTCTGATGTTATGGACTCCCATGCCACTAGGTGCCCCGAAAAACGTCCCCCGACTGCCTCCAGAGTGGAGCAGCCGGGCAACCCCTCAGGGTTGCTGCGCGGGCCGTTCAGAGAAAGGTTCTCCGGACCCGAAGTTCCTGGGAGCCCCTCTGCCTCTAGGGCGGCGTCCTCCCTGTCCTCCTCTGCCACGGAAGGACTGGTTGTCCGGAGCAGGCTGGGATTGCTGCGACTTCCGGAACCACATCTTCTTCTGACCCTTTTGGTTCCTAGAGTAGGGCCTCTGGGGTGCAGAGAAGCGGATTCTGATGGCAGACAGCGTCTTCCCGTCCTTCTCGCTCTGTGTCAAGGTTTCGCGAACGGTTTTGCCAAAGAGGGCAGAACCATCAAAGGGGACGTTCGCAAACGACGCTTTGAAGGGCTCAGAAAAATCGCAGTGACGGAGCCAGGCCTGACGTCTAGTGACTAGGCCTGCCCCTGCGGCTCTAGCGGCGCCTTCCGTAGCATGGGAGAGTAGCCGCATAGAGGTATTAGTAACTGATCTAAGAGTGGCCATGCGGGTGGAGTGCAGCATCCTGTCCTCCTCCGACATGGACTCTGGGGGAGATGCAGCGTATTCTTTAATGAGATCTCGCTGCATCCTAATGACGTGTGCCAGGTAGTTCAGCGCCCTTACGAGAAGGTCGCTGAACTAAACATCCGCTTCCCAAGCGGTCCATCATCGAGACTCCTTGCTCGGGGATGGACTGAGGACTCTCCTGAGCAAGTTCCCTCTTGGTGGCCGCCGTCAACATGGCATCTACCGGAGGCCTTACTCCAATGGGCACGGTCGGACGGTGGGCTGAGGATCCTATCGGGCCTCTTAGGGATTGGCTCCACGGTGTCCGGTTCCTTCCACGCCCTGGTGGTAATGAGGTCCACCAGGGGTCGGCAGGAGGACACCTAAGAGGAAGACGAGCCCGCTTCAAATGCCTCCAAGAACACGGACTCGTCCGAGGAAGACTTGGGGGCAGACCACCCCCCCTTATACGGAGCATTTCCATGATGTCCCCAAATGAGACATCCTCGGGGGGTCGCCGTGGGGAGCCTTCCCTTTCTCCAAGTCCGTGTCTTCCGTGAGAGACTCGGGGAGTCAATGTGCCTCCTTTTGCACGTATGCTTGCGAGGAACATCCTCTGGGGGGCTGTCAGAGGACTCCTCGCAAGCAGCAACCTGTTCCATTGGAGCAGCTTAGGGCACAGAAGTGGGCTGTCCCAAGGGCCGGATGGTGGAAGCCTGGCCCAGTGCAGAGGGAGCGCGGGACGGAGCCGAAACAAGTGCCGGGGGTCCGGAGACCCTCAACAGGGCCCTCTCCACTACATCAAACGCCGAAGGGGAGCCGACCTCGACCAAAGGATCCGACAATCGGCTCCCCCTCGGATCCGAAGAGTGGATCGGAGCCGGCGCCGAAGCGCTTGGATCCGAAGGGACAGTGCGCTCCGACACAGACGGCACCGAAGGAGCACTAATCCCCCCGGATCCGAGGCTCGGATCCAGGCTCCGAGAGGTCGGATCTGATGCACTCGAGGGCAGGGTCGGATCCGAAGTACAAAGTACTATCGGCGCCGACCCACCCCCGGCTCCGAAGCTGCTCGGCTCCAGCTGCTCCGAGCCCGGGTAGCGGGTCGGAGAAGGAGCAATCGGTTTGAAAAAGGGTGTTGAGCTCCCCCCCAGAGGGGGGGGTTCATGAGCATTCCCATCTGCATCTGGGCCTGGATGAACCTTCTCATCATCCGGTCCAGATCAGCATCCGAAAGGCTATACGTAGATCTCGACGAGGCTACCGAGGTAGGCCTGGAGTGCCTCCTCGATAGCCTCGACGGAGATTGGGTCTCCTCCTCCTCAGGTCCCGGTGAAAAACACACTGGAGACCGGAGCCGAGAAGGAGGAGACCGAGCCGACAATGGAGCCGACAACGGAGCCGGGGGAGAAGCCCGCTTGGCTGGCGGGGCCGAAACAGAGGTCTCGGCCCGCCGCTTATGGTGCTTCTCCCTCCGGTCCCTTTTCTTAGCATCCCTCTCCTCCGAACCAGAAACGGGAGGTTGAGTCCCAGGAGGAGGAGGGGGCGCCGTAGAAGGAATAACCGTGGGTACGGTTACTCCCGAAGGAGCGGAGGTCGGAGCCGAGTCCGGCGGTAAAAGGCCCGCCAAAACAAGCTTGGACCTCCGCTCCTTCAATGCCCTGGGGTTGAACCCTGCACAAATGGAACATCCAGATGTGAGGTGTTCAACCCCAGGCATCTAACACACAGAGTGTGGCCATCAGCTGGGGAAAGCTTATGGCCACACTCGGAGCATTTAGAAAAAATAGATTTGGGTTGCTCTGCCATCCCAATCTATAACAGTAGTTACTAAAACTAAAAAGTAACTAAAGAACACAAACACACTCACAGGCCCAACACACACACACACGCTAACAGCGAGGAGGGATATAACTTTTAGATTAAACTCTAAAAAAAGTAAATATACCAAAGGGGAAACCTACACTTTCACACAAAAAACCAATAAAATCTCTTAAATTTTGCAATTTAAACACTGAAAACTAGCACTTAGCTTGAGAGCTTGAGAAACAATCCGGTCACCATGCGCGGCAAACGAGATCTGAGGTCATGAGGGTAGAGCAGGGCATTATGGGTGAGGGGAGGAGGTGAGAGCTTGGATCCATAGCTGGTAAACCATGCCGGTTCGGATCCGATATCGGATCCATAACCCACAGGTTGCAGACAAATGAATCTCCTACTTCAGATCACATAATTCACCTCAGCAGTGTGCCTCACGACAGCCCCTAAGGCAAAACACCATACCCAACACGCTAGTAATAGGAGACTCTATAGTAAGGCACACAGATGCTCCACTCAACAGGCTGAACAAGTAGAAGTTTACTGTCAGCTGCCTGTCAGGTGCTAGGATCTGCCACATAACACAGGCACTTAGGTCACTCCAGAACAAGTACAAGTATGACGCTGTCATTGTACATGTTGGTGTGAATGATCTAAGATGTACCTCCCTGGACTACATGAAAAGAGACATTGAGGAGCTCTCTGATCATGTAGCCCAAGCTGGTGTGACCCTGACCTTGAGTAGCATACTACCTTCACCTAGAATGATACCAAAATACAAAGACAAAATGATCAATTGCAACAATTGGCTAAGCTTCTGGTGTTATTCTAAGGGGATCCAATGTCTGTCTGCCTGGGAAGACATGATAGACAAGACTCGCTGTTTCGCCAGAAATGGTTTGCACCTGTCACCCCTAGGCTTTCGAATAGTGGCCAAGGCTCTTGCCGTCCCCATAGTGCCTTTTTTAGGCGAGGCTCAAAGGACAAACCAACCATGGTAACCAGCACAGGTAACCAAAATCTAAGGGTAACGCTACTCAACGCCAGAAGTCTCAACCTCAAAATGCACCCACTCGAGGCACTCCTCAGTATGGAGAAAATCGATGTTTGTGCAGTGACGGAAACCTGGTTCAAGGCTCCAGAAAGCACCCCAGCACTACCAGGTTACAATTCATATCATACCTTCCGGCCTCAGTTACCGGATCACAGTACAAAGGGTGGAGGTGTATCCATATTCATCAAGGATACCCACATCTCCAGGTTAGTGGCAGAGCATGATGCCCCAGAGATCATCCATGCGCAACTATCAGCAGGCAAAACCACATTTCAAGTCGTAGCCTGTTATAGATCACCCACCATGTCCCAATATGCTCACTCAGCATTCCTTGAGGCATTGGAAAATATAAAGGTCCTACCCAACACCATAATTTTGGGTGATTTCAACTACTCTGGTATAGACTGGGTAAACTAACAAAGTTCTAACTCCTATGCCCAGCAGTTCATAGAATGTATAAATTCAAATGCCCTTGAACAACTGGTATGTTCTCCCACTAGAGGGGACAACATATTGGATTTAGTCATCACAAATATGGGCACACATTGTACCACACCCGTTATCACTTCCTCTCTGGTCAGATCAGACCACAAACTAATAACCCTGGACATCCTCACCCCTCCACCTCCCCCAGTCAAAGAAATCATCATAAAACACCTTTCCAAAGCAAACTTCAAACTACTTGCATCAGAAGTGGAAAGCTTCACTATTCCCTTGCAGAAGGATAATGATATCCAGGATGCAGAATCCTACACCAAGGCACTTTATATACATCTTCAGGATTGCATGGACTGTGCTATCCCAAATAAAACCAAGACTCCTTCCTCAAGCAAGAAGAAACCAGTCTGGTGGACCCCGGCCATAAGCAAACTATACAATAAAAGGAGGAGACTTATACAAAAAAAGGCCAAATATCAAGTAGAAAAATCATCCCTGATCAGCATTAGTTAGAAATTGACGGCCCTATCAAGTCAACTAAAGCCAATTTCGAAAAGAAAGTTGCCAAGGATGCCAAGAATAACCATAAGGCCTTCTATGGTTACGTCAAAAACCTAAACGCCAATGCTCAGGTCTGTTCTGAGCAAGTACAAAATGGAACAAAATACACTGACCCCACTGACATTGCCAACATCTTGGCTGACAGGTTCAGTGCAAATTTCTCCCCCCTCCTCACCACCTGCAGGGCCTATTACTATTCCAGGGGATTGTGTAACTCCAATTATTACTGATACGTTGGTTAATAAGGCTCTATCTAAAGCTAAAAACACTGCCTCCATGGGACCAGATGGTGTCCCAGGCTGTGTCATACATGAGCTCCAAAATGAATTAATCCCGCATCTGAATACCCTGTTCAGTCTCAGCCTCTCGACAAGATATGTGCTCATAGAATGGCGCACAGCAACGGTGGTTCTGCTGCAAAAGGGTGGGCCCATAACCGACCAATAAGCCTGACCAGTCTGATCTGTAAGGCAATGGAGTGAATCATTAAGGAACTCATAAATGGAGAGATTGGGAACCTCCAAACACTTGACCCCACACAGTTCGGATTCGTCAAGGGCAGATCATGCCTCCTGAACCTGGTGGACTTCTTTGAGACAGTTACTCAGGCTATAGATAAGGGAAAGGAGGTACACACGGCTTACCTTGACCTTGCTAAAGCATTTAATACCATTCCCCATTCGGGTATTATTGATAAAAAACAACCAGGGCATAAACCCTTATGTCACAAGATGGATCACAAACTCACAAACTGGCTCTCAGACAGATCCCACAAAGTAAGAGTAGCGGGATCTATGTCCGAATCCAGACCAGTAACGAGTGGTGTGCCTCAGGGCTCTGTCCTGGGGCCCCTCCTGTTTGACATATACTTCTCAGAAGTACAGGCAAGCACTGAAGGGCTGTAGCTGACCAAGTTTGTGGACGACTGCAAACTGGGTGCTATAATAGAGTCTCCAGCCAACATGGATATCCTCCAGAAGGGCCTTAATGAGACTGATGCATGGTGTCAAAGCCATGGTCTCAAGCTAAATGCTAAAAATGCATAGTAATCCCCTTTGGAAAAAACAGAGTACCCACAAACTAACACATAGGAGGTAATCCCCTGAAATCTGAAGAAGCAATAAGGGATGTAGGGACCCAAGTAGATAGTCAGCTTTCCTTTGATAACCATGTTGCCAAGGTGGTTAGAAAATCCTTCTATGTGACCCATCTGATCACGAAAGAGTTCGCATCAAGATCTAAGGATGTAGTGGTGCCCCCCCTACTCTTCCCTCATCAGACCCATTATTGAGTACAATGCACCAATTGGAATGTACCTGGCTAGGCATCTCCAGCAGCTGGAGAGACCACAGAGGTACCTCACTAAGAGGATTACTGACCTCAAACAGTTGCCCTCTGCAGCATGATTGAAAAAACTAAGGCTTTTCTCTGTTGCATACCACCTTCTCAGAGGCGATCTCTATCTAACGTACAGAGCTATGTTCAACCCAGAACTGTTGAACATGCTCCATCTTAGCAAAACCAAATCTACTCGAGCTACATGCTCTAGGGATATAAACCTCAGCACAACAATGAATAGAACATGCTGGAGGGATAGATTCCCTTAGCAAAGACTCCCCTTGCTATGGAACAAGGTCCCGATCTACATAAGACAGAGCCCCTCACTATTACTCTTCAAGAGGAACCTTGATGAGTGGATGGGTAACAGAAAGTTCACACCAGGGATCATACCAACAGCTCTACTAGATAGGGGCCAAGGGTACTAGCTGCTAGATCAAGGGCCTAGGGAACTAACCAAAGGGGCGGTGAATACCTCACAACATGGCTGGGCTAATATATGCCTTTGGGCGGATAGCCCAGTACCTACCTATGAACCTAGGTAGGGGTTCTACTCTCAGTGTTCCCAAGTAAGTGTGTGTGTACGTGAAGGGATCTACTTCAGTTTGCAGAAAATATATGTCCCAGGAGATCATTTGTCCGAGAACTAACTGGGTAAAGGTAACATTTCAAAGCAATTATGTTGTGGAAATACATTCAAGCAAAACTAGTAGTGGATGTGTACATGCCCTCTACCCCACTGTACAGCTGTACAGTGATACAGGAGTTGGTATATATACATGTGTGTGGTTGTTGTGGCCACAGCCACCCACATTGGGGTTATTGTTGTCGGCATCTCCCCGCTTAGTGTGTTGTTATACTGTACAGTTTATGTTAACAGGTTAAATAGTTGTTAATCACACTATGTGTGGTTCTACGCCACCCCACACCCTCCAAGGTGGGGGGGCTGTGCCACCCACACCAGTACACCTATATTTACCAACTACAGGATTGCACTACATTGGGGAAGAGGACATATACAATGCCAGTACCATCTTCAATGACATTAAACTGATGAACTGATTATTTCCTGATGTGATGTTTTGGCAATTTCGTCTGGGTGGAATTACATAAGTCAAAATGAGTTCACTGCAAAATGAAGTACATCCATTTGAACAGTATTCTCTGTGTATTGCACCAGCACCAAAGCCTATGTGTGTTAGTGTGCTATTCACGGACATTTGTCATGTGAAGAGCTGCTAACATCGGCCACCATGCTCTCACCTGTATATACACCTCAGACCTATTAGCCATGTGGCACATAACTGTTATACAGACCTGTTACCTGTGTTCAGCTGTACCCGGGATATGACACAGTCAATGTGTCACCACAGTGCTACACCTCTTGTAGGACAGGACAGCAGACCAACATCCTGCTGTCACATAGACACCTAAAACACAAACAGAATGCATTATGGAGACCACAATCAGTCAGTGTTAATAACAGCTATATTGCATCATGGCATGACAGCTACACACCCTGACATGTAAGCATTAAACATTCCAGCTGAAAACACCTTCAAATAGCATTACATTACTAAACCTTAAGACATTCACCCTGTGCATCAGAACCATATCAGCATGTCCCTGCATTGATGGTATGGATGACAGGGATGTGGCATAGGTATCATCATATGCACAGGGTGTGTTGTGGGTTTGCCAGAGGCCTAGGCTGAGCCATTTGGTTGACATCATGTGTGTGGGTTAGGGGGTTCTTTATTAAATGGGCTGTGCAGATGTGGTGTGTGTAGATATGCAGGCGCCCTAGCTGTGTTGAAGTGTGTGTGTATGTATGCACACATGTCTGCCATGTGGATGCCCTATGCAGAGGTTTGTTGGACAGCTGCAGACCATACCTGGCAGGGTGTACAGTTCACTGTCTCCAGCCATGGACACGGGAACTGTGCCTGCCAGGGGTTTCACGGGCACTACCAGGCAGAAGCCCAGATATGTTACTCTCCCCTGATAATGACAATTGTCCACTGGATCCGCATCTCTGTTGGGATTGGCCAAGACCACATGCATGTGGCCTGCTTTATTGTAGTGTGAACAGCACCCCCAGCAATGCTGTTGCTGGTACTACCACTACAAGAGCAGATATGAGTTGTTGCATGTCCACGTAGACCTCCACCTGTTTATGTTGCTGACCTACATCTATGTGGCCACCACGCTACTCCCACCACATGCTCTACCACAGACACCACACGGTTGAGGATTCCCACCATCTCACCCAACTGTCTGTGCATGACCTCTGCAAAATAACGGTGGGCACCTGCAAGATCACGGATGTTGCCAAATACAGCAGAATGAGTAGCCCTCTGGAACCTCAGACTCTGTCTGGTGTAACATTCCATACATGCCTGTACCTCCATGATGGCCCAAAACATGCGTCTGGTGACACCTGCTGTGGCACTTCTGCCAGGAGCATGCTGGCCAGCAGCCCTCCTATGAGCACCCCTGTACATTTGCCTCTGTGGTATCTCGCCGGTCATCCAGCTATGGTTGCTGTGTACAGACACACTTGCCATAGTCCCCACACTGTCCTGTCCCATCCCACTGCCCACCAACTGTCCCTCATCTATGGGCACTGGTGATGGGGTATGCATGGGCATTGAGACTGTGTGCGGGGATGGGGTGGATAAAAGTGGGATGTCAACCAATGGCATGGGTTCAGCCGCTGACAACTCTGTCTGTGCCTTACCATGCCTATCATCATTGTCAGAGTCTGTATGGACACTAACATCAGTTTGCCTGCAGGAGGGACCCTGACCCACCTTGCCACCTGTTACCAACATTATACATCTCTGTGATGCATGAGTTGTGTAAGTAGGTGATGCTCCTTCCCCTGGAATACACTGCACCCATGTTCACAGTATTGCTGTGCATCTGTGCAGCACACTGGCATGTACTGTGCACCATACCTCACGAGTGTACACACCATTGCTGAATGTGTATATGTGTGGCAGTTATGTTTGATCTGTTGCTCACAGCTCCTATGTGTTTGTCTGACACATATCTGGGATGATATCAGGACTGATGTCTATAGTTAATGCCTGACCTCTGATTTGCAGATCTCATCATCAGCAGTGCATGTATGAGCAATAAAATCTGATTACACTGACAACCTTCAAAGCTTAATGTGGATATGAGGAGTGTACATACCCTTGTGGACATGGCAGCCTCTTCCATGGTATGCAATGGGGCCACGATACTGCATATGTTAACATTACACACACCTGATATGTGACATATGACCTGTGCAATCCAATGCAGTATCAAACAAATGTGTTAGTCATGCAGATGCTGAATGAGATGCATACAATATGTGGGTTGCATAAGTGTGCACACACTTAACACAATGGTTTGTTGCAGCATCTACGTGAACTACAGTAGTCACTATTCCTGGAAGGGGTTTGCCAGCATGGCCCATCTTCACTTGCCATTATTTGGTCACTCTGCCCTACAAATGTCCCCAACTCTGCTAGATTGCAAGGTCAGCTCATGTGCACAGCTCTTGGAGGTCACACAGTGGCTTCACTATTGCTGCGGAGTCAGGGTTATGTCAGGCACAATTCATGACCTTTACTGTGTTCAGATACAGCCATTCTTAGCGAGCTTTGGATGTATGCTTCAGTTTACTATTGTGTTTGAGGATGACACTCCTCCCCATCCTCAGCATTATTGCAGATGCTTGACAACTATGGGCAACACATGAGTGTTATTTTGCACTGTTCCAAATTCCGAACACCATGTCTACTGGCCTAGTTCCTGCTAATTAACAGAAACCTACAGGTGTACACTGGCACCAGCAAGGTGAAAATGAGTATGGTGGCCCTGAGGTGGAGTGAGGTGTTGCTTGTGCACCACATGTAGCTTTATGAATACTGTCTGTAGTTTCAGCCTTGGTCTCATGACACCATTACACATTGCAACACATGCCTTTGGAAGACTTGATGTTATGCATATGCTACCTGTAGAGAGCCCTGGATAATGTTGCCTGTGTAACAACTCTTCCATCTGATTACCCTAACCCATAGGCCACACTTATGTAGATTACAGGCGATTGTCGACACAGGTACTGCACAGGCAGTACTTGGCAGACATTCCTGCAAGTCCCTCAGTGCTGCTGCATGTTTCTGTGCAGCCTTCATGACCAGGTTGCAACATGTATTGTCATCTGTTTTGGATAGGCATCTGTTTATTTTCTACATTAATGTTGTCCCATACTTTATACACACATACATGACTGTCTCCACTGTTTGCCATGGTATATGCAATGGTGAGGTAAGGCTACTGTTCCCACTCCTGAGTGCTACCTTTTGGATATGGGATCCATTTCATGGTTTGTAAGGTGTATGCAAGCCACGGCTGCCTATGTTGCAGGTGAGTGGGCAAATGTCATGGACATACTTTTTGGACAGCAGACCATTACTTGGTGTGACATTGAGGCCCTGTACTTGATGGAAGGTGTGTACTCAAGAAGAGTGAATGCTGTCAGTACCTCACAAGCTGCTTCAACAATATGTTATTTGGAGTGTGTGCACACATATGCTTCCATTGTTTGTTAAGGTATGTATTCCCCATATTTGTTGTCCTAACATAGGATTCCATATTACACATTCATTGCTCATGTTAGGATCAGGTTGTAAAAGGTGTGAAATGTGATATTGTGATTTGTTGTTTTTAAGCCAAAACCGGTTTGTGCAGTTTATTTTCATTGCCAATATAATGTGGATCTTTTAAATACACTTATTTTCAAAACAGGCTTTGTGCTGGCTCTTTTTTTCATTTGGTTGAATTGTTTTGAGTTGTGCACTTGCCGTACGTGCAGGTGCTTTTGTGTTTGGGTGTTGCCGTTGTTTAGATTACGAATGGTCGCCATTGTAATAGTGGTGTATACACTGTTGTAGCCACTGTATAAGGGTAATGTCTCAGACATGTCCCTACTGTAGGCCATTTGTCCTACCATTATGTTCATCTCTGTCCACACTTCTTGCACTGACAGGTTGTTAGGTATACTGCAGGACTCTTACATACCCTTCAGATATGCCACCATGGTGACCACTGTGATGCAGTGCAGTTAACAGCGACAATAAGTGAACATGTACAACATGCATTATGGGTCGGTGTGTTAAAGGTGTGCATGGCCATAACATGGCCGGTGTATTGGCAAACCTGAACAAAACAACTCCATACTCACCAGCTACAGGCTGCTGACCCAGCTGTATACCAGAGGGACCTAAATAGTTGTGTGAGAGATGTAATGTCAGTAGCCACACCTGTGAAATTGGTACAGGTTGGGAGCAGCATTTCAGCACATCAACAGTACAAACTCACAATACTAGAGATTATGCACATCTGTTCATTATTACACTGCAGCAACAGACTATCTTATCTGACATATGCATGTAGATACTTTACAGATGAAAATGGATAAGCAATAATGGTCTACTAATGTGCTCTGGGGCCTTACTTGCATGCTCCTTGTCCACTGTGTGGGTGGCATCACCTCCACAATGCTGTCTTAAGCTTGCTGGCTTGGCCGGTTGGCGGGTGCCCAAAGGCTGGCCAGGTGCTACTCAGTATGTGTCAGTGGGGGATGGATGGCATGACACCCACCTTTGGCTAGCTGGTCCCTCCTAACTACAGTGGCATGCTGATGGGCATAGCGGATCAGATCTGTGCAGTGATGCTGCACCTGCTCATAATTGCGGTTGTGCAGGCCAATATTGTTTACCCTGTGGATGAGCTCATTCCACAGGGTTGTTCTCTCCTACAAATCCTGGGCCGTGCGCCCAAAGATGATGGCATGATGGACTATTATCATTTTCTAGGGGTGTGCATGTCTGCAGGCATTCCCAGGACATTGTACCTGGAATACATAAACAGGAAAAAAGGTTAGAGGACCTCATACAGTTGTCCCCATGCACATCAACAGTGGGTATTACTTGCAAATAATCAAGACTATACCATAACACTGTAAACTATCACGGCTTGTACATTTTGCATTACACTCCTGGCCCTGATCTGTCCAGTTCCCCCAATGTTGGAGACTTAATGGCATAATCCACTGCACACCATTCATTTCTGTGTATAGGGATGACAGTAGCCCTCTTCCATGTGGATGGTGTGTGGATGGTGGCATGAGTGAGTTTAACTGTAGTGTGTGATGGGACTGTGAGTACATGCCTGTGTTAATGTAGGAGGCAAACTGTGATGTTTTAATGCCCCATGGAGTCTTGCTGTTGTTGCTATCAGTAGGCGTTATGTCCATGCTCACCACTGATGTGGGCAAGAGTGTGGGTGATGTGCATATCCCTCTGTACTACTGTTGTGGACAGGGTGCCACTGTTCCCGCCTATCCTGTCTGATGCAGGTTGCCTGTATCCATGGCATGTGTGTATGAGGTGTGCTTTACCCCCAGTACAGATTGACTTGTGTTACTGGCTCTGAGACTGAGTATATTTGTGTAGACATGGTTGCAACTGGCCTTGGTGGTTTGCATATGTCTGATTTCTAGTCATAGTCAGCCTTACAGGAGGTCACCTGTGAACCAACATGCTTGCTCAGATAGAGGTGCACTTGCTTCCAAGTTGTGGTCTGCATCTGTGTGTCCCTGTACAGCCACTATAGAAACCTATTATGTGCTTTGTGTCTTGGTGGTGTCCATCAAGGGGGATTACTCTATTGTTGGTGGAGGATGGTTGTACAGGTAAGGTACTGCTGATTCCATATAGCTACAGTGGATATGAAGTGTACACACCCCTGTTACATTGCATGGTACTTGTGCAATTGGAACATGACCTCTCAAAAGTACATGTCAACACAATCCCCACCTGTGATGTGTCCTTTGGCCTGCTCAGTTCAATAGGGAGCATAACAACCTGTCCTGTGGAAACATATGAGTTCATAGGTCTATACTAGGCTAATGGCCCTGGAGCCTTTATAAGCCTAGCCCATGGGATTACCCTGGCATCATACCAACCAACCTTAGTTGCCAGTGCCTCTGTCAAGAAAAGCCACTGGAGTGATACCTGTGCTGAATTTTCTATTTCCCATCCATTCATCAATATTTCTCTTGAAGAGGGCCAGTGAGGTGCTTTGCTTGACATGTATGGGAAGTCTATTCCATAGCATGGGCAATCTCTAGGTTATGAACCTGTCCCTCCAGCATATGGGAAGTAATACTCAGTAGAGTAAGTCAGTTGAATGTGCGTGCACACCCTTACAACGGTTTGTTGTCTAAACACCTGCTGAGATGATTACAGCATCCCTTTGTCTTGGTTTGTACTCTAAGGTCATATCACATCTTCACTTGGCAATGGTTGCTCACCTTCCATGAAACAGATTTGTTTCTTTCTAAATAAAAGTTTATATGGTATGAGTCACATTTGAGGTGAGAAATGTTTTGACATGACTTCCTGTGTTCTCAATGGCATACAGCATACAGACCTGGCATTCCAACAGGCATGTGTACACTTTAATATCCAGTGTATATGGGTGTTGGTATAGCTGTTAGTGGTAGGCATGGACAGTGGGTCATAACATAGTTGTACACTTCTCTGATTACTATGTGATAAGCATGACTACTGTAGTACCCATATCAGTGCCATGGCAATGCAACAATCAGTAGCAGCACAAATTTTATTTTTTTGTACACAGTGAGTGTGGGCATTGTCCCTTTACCTTTATGTATGGAAGACATCCTTCCTGTGTGTGGGCAGCAGTGTTACAGACAGCAGGTAGCTATACCTCTTACAACAGGACTTGGGGACACAGGCCAATGACATGTTTGTATAATGTTCCAGACCTAGGGACAGTGTGTGAGTATTGCTGTCATATGCATTGAATACTGCTACTTTTACAGGGTTTGTGTGTACATGCTAGTTTTGCAAGGAATGCTGTCTGTCTGCATAGCTCTCAACTGTGGGCCTATTCACATGATGGCCAGAGGATTGGCTGTTATGTTTTGTCTGTTCCTCACACAGGTCATGTCCTTGACATATCAGTGCCATTCTCTCCGTTGATGCTATTAGTACATGCAACATCCATTTGTGTTTCTGACTTCATATTCCTGAGTAAGGGTATGTTGTAACCAATCCTGCAACACCAGCAACTTTCACTGTGTATAACAGCAATATTTCAAATATGGCCCTGTGTTTCAGCCTCTGCCCTCCAACTATATACCAGGCTTTGTCCAGATGTCTTGCAGTAAGAGGCTTATAGTTAATGGTCTATCATTATTTAGTGATGACATTCTTGCTATCATTCCAGTGATGTGGACTCCCACACAAGTTGTGGGGTAGGGTCCATATATATGAGGGCTACAGCTGGAGAAAACATGTGTGAACCTGTATAGTCTGGAGGTCAGTGTATGGAGAACACTGTTATATGCCCTTGTAAGACATTTTATGGGGGGAGGGGTACTAAATATTTTTAACCTAGGCTGTTACAACATGTGAGGGATATCAGTAATAAGAAACATTAAGGTATATGGCTGTACATTTTCATATGTTTCACCATGGGAACAGTGGTGGACTAGAGCTTAGTTTCTTGCACACAATTCTGTCAGTGTGATAGTGACATTTTAAGTTAAGCATTGTTATGTAACGGATATATTTACATTGTGACAACTGATACTTTCCCCCCTAGGGGGTTGAGTACAGTGTAATTGGAGGCTGTTGAACTACATCTACAATTCAGTGTTGATTGAGTCTCATCTTCAAGGCAAGTGTGTTTTTCACTGTTGTACTACTTGAAGGCTTTAGCCTAGACATCAAAGTATGTTATGTTTTGCAGATTACTGTATCATATGTTTTCTTTGAGAGTTGCATTAATCAGTTATTATGTATTTCAAACACCGAAATGTTATACAAAATGGCATAAACAACTGAAATAATACACAAACATTTATAAGCATGCAAACTGAGTGTGGTGTCATGTCCTTTGCATTATGTGTGGGTATATGTTTCATGCAATAATTCTCACTTGTAGGAAAGAATCAGACACTGGCCATTTGAAAAGGTGGCAACTGTAGGAATAATGGCTGTTTGATATGCTGTGCATCCTCTATATATACCCTCTTTATATATATCTATAAGTATTTATATATGTATGTATGCGTGTGTGTGTGTGTATATATATATATATATATATATATATATATATATATATATATATATATATATATATATATGTGCATATGTATCATTAGAATGTTTAGTGCTTCCGGACTGTACATTCCCTATGGCAGACTGACTGTTCTGCATGATATGTTAGAGAAATCATCCAAACATCTTACAGCTGAGATGGCTTACTGGTAACTTGTTGTAGCTATGTTGTTCAGGGTCCTGTGTTCAATTCTTGCAGATGCTGGCTATTTTGTTGCAAGGCAAAACAGCTCAGCTGTGGAGGACAGGATAATTGCAATAATTACAAGAGATTCCTATTTTGGGCCCATTCACCCCCATTTACAGTGCCTTTGGTCAGATGTTTGCAGTAAGAGGTTCAGAGTGTGGATCTGATGTCCGAATGCAATACATACACACACACATATATCTGTTGAATGACTGTGTTGCATGATATGCTTGAGAAAACATAACACATATCTACAGCTCAAATGGCTTAGTGGTAACTTGCTGTGCCTATGGTGTGCAGGGTTCTGGGTTTGAGACTTGCAAAAGCTAATTATTTTATTGCCAAGCAGAACAAGGGCTGTTGGATACAGACTGATTAAGGCACTTTGAAGCAGTTGTAAGTGGTTTGCATGGGTTTGCGCAGTGGTAAACAAGGCTAACTTCTGGTTAAATATGCTTACAGACAGCCTGAAAAGTATTCAATCTGTGTAGGCATTTCTTAGAGCCATGCAAACAGGTTTAAACTGGCTTACTACTGATTAAAAGTGCGTACTCCCACTTACCCCTGTGCTAATGTCTTTAAAATAAAAGAAAAAAGGGGTGATAGGAAAGTGGTGAAAAATGGGGCACAAAGAGGGAAAGACAGTAGGGAAAGTAGCTAGGGATGTGCAGGACGCGTGTAGGGAAGGGCCACAGCTGTCCATTTCTTCTACAGAAACAGCTGTACATATATACTAAATTTGGAGGTATAGTTGGATACTCAAACCCCTGAGAGAGGGGTGAGGACACCAATAATGTGTTGTGAAGCCAATTAGGCCAGATTACATGTGTCCAGTGGACACGTGTGAAATGGACAGCTATGTATGGGGGGAATTTTTTTTTTTTAAAGTGAGAGTGGGATGTAGGGGAAGGATAGTAGGTATATTTGGGGAGGTAGGTTGGATAGGAATACAGACAACATACAGGGGTGGTATATGACACATGTGGGGGTAAACACCTTGGGAGGGGTGTTTGGAAATAGGAAGCCCATGAGCCCCCAAATGGAACCAGTGGGACTGAGGTACCCACCCATGGGCAGTCACCACTGCACCTTCATGGCCCCAGAAGTTGGCTGTGCTGAGGGCTGAATAGGAGGGGCAGGCTGACCCTCTAATTGCACCATGCGGCCCTCAAGGTAGTGTAGCAGATCTCCAAACTCCCTTCGGAGCTCACTATGCAGCAATTCCCGGACATGACTACGGCTGACAGGATCCTGTCCATGCCAGCTCCCATGGGGGATGAGCCCCACCCCCTGAGACAATTCCACCCAAAGGTGGTGCAGGACCAGTGGACGAGGAGGTCCCGGGGTGGGTCCCACATGTGCTGGGGCATGGTGCCATGGAGAGATTAGGTGGGAGAGGTGAGTCCGCTGGGACCGGCCTTCAAAAACGCGCTATGGTGTTGCAGTTTTAGAAGATATGTGGGTTAGTAAGAGTCAACCCAATCCAGGATTAGTTATAATAGCAAGCATAGATATTCCCATTAACCCAAAACACCAGATTTGGAAAAGTTGCATAGCAAACAGAACACATGCATATATGGAACCACACTGGCCATTACAACAGCATGCAGGTTACATTGATAGCAACAGGCCACCAATTATAGTATTTCAACATGGAACATTAATAGAAAGACATTTCAATATTTTTTGAACAGGACATATGTCCCAACAGTAAACATACCCATTGATTTGTGTGTTTAGATTATTGTTGCAGATATGGTGGAGGGGGTAGTGATGTCAATTAACAACTTATATATCCTTGCAGTACTCACAACTTTAATGATCATTGCTCTAATCACTCTACAGGTATTATTACAATACCATATGGCCTTGGTTTGGGCAGTGGTATGTTTATACACAGCGTATACTTCAAGTGTCTTATAGCTAAATTCTACTTCTGTTACCCGGTAGACCTGTGGAGGGAATGTTTGTTAACACTATCTGACTGTTACTACACATATTCCCAGATTCCTAGTTGTAATTATGCACATACCTCTCAATATCTTAATGCACAACATCTGGACAAAGCTTGACAACATGGAGATACAAATAGGGAAGTATTTTGAATATCGCTCT
The DNA here is from genome assembly GCF_019279795.1 of Protopterus annectens. Taxonomy (NCBI): domain Eukaryota; kingdom Metazoa; phylum Chordata; order Ceratodontiformes; family Protopteridae; genus Protopterus; species Protopterus annectens. The sequence goes on from NC_056732.1 coordinate 489,472,392, forward strand.
TATAAACTTTTAGACAGTTGCTAGAGAAACAGGATTTGTTTTAATATACATTTTCTGAAGGATTTGAAGTCTGACACTCAAATGTATGTCATTATTTAGTGACAACAATTTTGAGATCATCCCAGTGATTTGCCAGGGAGACAGAGGAACAGTTCAAAAATATGAACCAATTATCTGGACATTCTGCGAAAATCTGTACAGTTGAGAGGTATGATTATACATACAGCTTGCTATCACTCCCAGGATTCAAACCATGGCTGTGTCTGCTAAAAATACAACAATTTGAGTTTCATCAGAGTGAGCTATATATAAACTGCTGTCTGTCCCTTCAGTGTTTTCTGTCTAAGTCTCTCTTGGTTGCACAATCAGACCTTGTACTGACAACAGTCTTATACAGGCATTCCTAGACATATTTGTTATGTAGCACAGTGTGGGTAACAGTGGTGAACACAACATTACTATTTAGAGACTGCAACACTAAATGCCATGCAATACCAGAGTAAACACAACCAGGCCATTATTTAGAACTTTATTGCCAGGCAGTTACAGTTTTATTGAAATATCAACTATGGGGTTATTACTGTCATATTGTCTGGTTTATTCAGTACAACCCATACACAGTTTTTATACTGCCAGGTGACTTTCTACTACTTTATATGTATTTGGTATGATTACTACAAGCAGGATTGTTACTCACCAGCCTCCTGACACAGCCTTTGCAGCCTACTGGCATGGGCTTCCTGATTCACAGCCCACTCAGCTGCAGCTATAAAGGGAATAGAGAAATATTTAGCCATACCTATCCATCACATATACTGGCTGGACTTTGGTAAACAGTTATTGATATGAATACTTACACACTGCTGGGACATCATCCCTCTACCTTGCTTCTTGGACCCACTTGTCCAAGAGCTCCCGGTTCCTCCGCTTCAAGTCAGCATAGTGGTGCAAGACCTGCTCACCAGTCCAAGAGATACCAGTGGCACTGGAGAGATCATGGGTGAGATGGTCCCAGGCTTCCACTTTATATTGGGAGCCCTGGTACTGGCCCTGCAGCAGTCTCTCATCATGGTTATTTACCAGGAGTCTTACCATGACCTTGGACTCCTGTATGCCCAAGCACTGCACCTGGAAGCGCATGCCCTCACCAACACCTGTCATACTGCCTACAGTGGGAAGCTGCAACCAGTTATGAGCTGTATTCCCACCTGTGGGGTTTAAATATGGCTGATTTCCCACCCTTTACTGCGATTGGATGTTTTTAAATATGCTGAGCTAAGCTAAGCTACGGGCAAACTTCTTAGCTAAGGTTGGCAGTGCTTAAAGGGAAAGGTTCAGCACTACTTGCCAATGGGCAAATCCACTTAGCTGGACTACTCATTGCTTAGCAGTCATATTTACACAATACTTACACCTTGTAAGCATAGCTATGTAATGCTTAGCATTGCTTATTTTTTATTTTATAGACAATCTGCTGTATGGGATTGATTCATCATTCATTACATATTATAAATTTGTTTACTGTCCCTGACATCCCCGATGTGCTTTCATTACATGTATTCATGTGTGACTATACTGTATGGGGTACTTGTGTTTATATGGGGGTTTCACAACTTTATTAAACTGACACCTCAAATCTGGACCTACTCTGGTTAACAAATATATGTTATTTAACAGCTAATTATTAAAAAAATGTTTATGTACTGCCTTCACATATAAAATGCAAATTGATAACAGTGGGGATCGAATTGGAAATAGCTGTTTACAAAGCATACACTCTAACCACTACACTGTTGCAGTACTGCTTAAGTTGGATGTCTCTTGTTATTTAACTTCTTCTGCTGTTTAAGCTGGAGTAAGCGCAACTAAGCAATGGGCACACCCACGCAGCTATGCTTAAACTTTATCGCATTTATTTAAAAAAATATTTGTTTTATCTATTTGTATCCTTCAGAATATCCTTGATAATGCTGAACCTGTTATTTTATCAACTTTCTGCTTTGTGGGACAATTGTCCCTTTTGGCTTTGTCTACGTTCCTTATTCTGATGGGTTGGGAGGTGTACGCTATGTGCTTATGCTAAGTGCATTATTCTATCTTTTGCCTTGTTAGGGACAATTGTCCCTTATGGCTTTGACCAGATTTTTTATCCTGATGGGTTGGGCATGTTACGAGCGTTCTCACTTGTTTTAAATTGTCAAAAGGCAATTCTGGAGTGCAGGGGGCATGTGTATTGTGAGAGCTCTGCTCTCAGACACACCCCCTGTGTTCGTACATAGAACCATGTCTGTTTTAAGGCACGGCAGCGTGCCTTCATACATATGGATGGTGTGCTGCCATGTTGAACAGGAACGGGACCTGCCGTGCAGGAATAACTTACTCCTGCACGGCTGCTTGCTGAATCTGGGTGATTGCTTTTTGAAGGGGCAAGCATCTGGCACCTTCCCAGAGTCCTTACTAATTATATACACTAACTTTGAGATTGCACAGTATTAAGGAAAGGACATATTTCCCTACCCTAAGAATTATGTGATCTCACATACCTGTTGGCTATTTGTGGAGTTGACAAAATTTTGTCAACTAAATAGATGTTGACCAAATTCAATTCCATATATATATATATATATATATATATATATATATGTGTGTGTGTGTGTGTGTGTGTGTGTGTAGAAAGAGAGACAGTTATAGTTCACTTGATCTAATGCTCATTTGTTCAAGAATGTGAACTGTAGTGACTGGCAGTTTGTGTAAATGTCTATTCGACTAACTGCATAGTTAACAAAGGTAAGTTTGTATTTTTTTTATTATTTAGTTTTTTGTAGGGATAGGAGTTTGTGACTGTGTGTTTAGGGATAGAGTAGGGGTTAGGTAAGGGGATAAGCTTATGTTTTTAGTTTAGTTCCATTTATTTATTGACATCAGATTACTAGAAAAGTCCATATGGGCAGGTACCCATTTTCAGCTGGGGCTCAGAAAGAAAAATATTACAAAAAATATTTAAGATCAAAAATTTTACAGCTTCAAAAATAATACAATTAAAAAAAAAATAGAAAATCCACAGTTTAAAAAATTGTACGAAATTAGGCATAATGTGAAAACACTGGTTAAGAATATATCTAGCCAGTTTAGAGAAATTAAAGCTATGTTAGTATAATACAAACAGGAAGTGAACTATGAAGGGGAGGAAAAAACATGGTTATGACATTTTTAGATAGATAGCTGGGGTGAGAAACTGATTGAATTTCAGAAGTGCCACAAGGAAGGGGAGTATGAAGATGTGAGGTATTAATAGGTACTTGTTCATATTTAGGGATATATTTTATTCTGGGACAGAGGCAGGTTTGGACCAGGAAGTTTTTCAGAATGGTTTAAATGACTGGAGGGACGGTATTGACTTGACTGATACAGGCAAGGAGTTCCAGGCCTTAGCAACATGGTACTAGTATAGACCATGCCCAGCATATTTGATAAATTTGTGGACAGAGAGAGTTTTTGGTCACTGGATCATAACGACCAAGTGAAAACATAACTGTATAGAATGGTATTTAGTGCCAGACAAGTACATGGATGCTGGATAACTTTATAGGTGGTGAGAAGCTGTGCATATGTCATTTGATAGGGTAGTTCTAAACAATTTAGGCTTTGTAGGGCTACACAATGGGGGTTCTGAAAGGGGTATTTGCTTCAAATTTACCCACTTTGTTATAGCATTGTTCATGTTTTGCTTTTTGTGATGCCAGGAGGTGAGTGAGATTGGAAGCACGATAAAGTAGTGAGGGGGGAAGGTAAGTAGTGGCCAGTGTAGTTTAAGCTGCATTGATAAGAAAGTTTTTGGCTCTGCAAAGCATCCCTTGTTTTTGGTGATTGTTTTTTAAATGCAATTATTTATACACAGGTTGAATTTAAGATTATCATCCACTATCATCCCTAATAATTTGCTATGAGAAGTGACTTCAGTGTTTGCACTATCAAAAGACAGGATTTTAAAATTAGTTTTTATGCGAGAGGGATTTGTGGAAAAATAAATAGTTTTTTAGAGGTGGGGTTAAGCATCAGCTGGGAGTTACAAAGCCGATGCTTTAATGCCTGTTAAATATTCCTGAGTAATTTTTTGGAGATGTGCCAGGTTGTCTGCTGTACTGTATTAGGGGAACCCTGTTATGTTGATGTATGGAGAGTGCTCTGGTGAGAATTTTAAAGAGGAGGGGACCAGAGATAGAGCCTTGTGGTACACTGATGGTGACTGTGAGGTATGGGGAGAGAGGTGGAGTGCCATTTTACTGACTGATACCTACTAGACAAGTAGCTTTTGATTCATAGATGGGTGTGCTGATACAGACCTACTAAAAGGACTTATGAAGAAGAAGTTTGCCATGACAAACTGTGTCAAAGGCTTTTGACAAATCTAGAAATAAGACTAGTTTGCCATTATCTTTAGCATTATTGACAATATTTGTAAAGGTTAGAAGTACTATGTTAATAGTATGGGAGGGATGGAAGCCATGTTTTGCGAGTGATAAGAATTCTTCCTTCAAGCGATACTTTAGCAATTGCTTATGAAAGCATTTTTCAAGCAATTTTTCTAAACTTTCCTAGCTAGTTGTTCCAGTGATCAGATTTTGCTGATCCCTGGGCTTTGTATTTGGTTCCTGTGTTCCTCCATTTTTTGGGTGGCCAGAGGTAGTTTCTTTACTCACCAGTGGGAGTGGGGTCGTGGGGAGTACTGAGCTGCTTGTTTGTCCTCATAGGAGTGGTTAGAGACAGCAACTAGTAATTCGTTGGCCATTTTGGGTCATTTCCTGTTTTTTCCAGCCCCCTGCTATAAAGCACGCTTTGGCGGGCTTTTTCAGGCATTAGAGAACTTGGCATAGCTCCTCGTGGTCCCCTGCAGAGTTCCTAAGCCAGCAGAGAGCAGGAAAAAGCAACTTTCTTGATTATAAGTATTTTTTAAACATTTTATTTTGCATTTTTCGATCTTTTGAGCTTTTCGACTACTGTTTGTGCCTATATTACTGTTTTATTACCTGATTTTCCTGTTTTTCTGTGCTTAAATTGTTGATTGCTCTTGTTGGCTAAAGTTTTGCTTAAAAGTAACAAACAGGCTAATACACTCAATTGTACCAGCCTTTGATAGCAATTTAGTCGAATACCAAAGCATTTACTGTATTTTTTCTGTCTGTTTGCAAAAAAACTAAAAAAAAAAACAAAAAATACTTCTCCTTTCCTAAACTTTCCTAGCTAGTTGTTCCAGTGATCAGATTTTGCTGATCCCTGGGCTTTGTATTTGGTTCCTGTGTTCCTCCATTTTCTGTGTGGCCAGAGGTAGTTTCTTTGCTCACCAGTGGGAGTGGGGAGTACTGAGCTGCTTGTTTGTCCTCATAGGAGTGGTTAGAGACAGCAACTAGTAATTCGTTGGCCATTTTGGGTCATTTCCTGTTTTTCCAGCCCCTGCTATAAAGCACACTTTGGCGGGCTTTTCAGGCATTAGAGAACTTGGCATAGCTCCTCGTGGTCCCCTGCAGAGTTCCTAAGCCAGCAGAGAGCAGAAAAAGCAACTTTCTTGATTATAAGTATTTTTAAACATTTTATTTTGCATTTTTCGATCTTTTGAGCTTTTCGACTACTGTTTGTGCCTATATTACTGTTTTATTACCTGATTTTCCTGTTTTCTGTGCTTAAATTGTTGATTGCACCTGTTGGCTAAAGTTTTGCTTAAAAGTAACAAACAGGCTAATACACTCAAGTGTACCAGCCTTTGATAGCAATTTAGTCGAATACCAAAGCATTTACTGTATTTTTTCTGTCTGTTTGCAAAAAAACTAAAAAAAAACAAAAAAATACTTCTCCTTTCCTAAACTTTCCTAGCTAGTTGTTCCAGTGATCAGATTTTGCTGATCCCTGGGCTTTGTATTTGGTTCCTGTGTTCCTCCATTTTCTGTGTGGCCAGAGGTAGTTTCTTTGCTCACCAGTGGGAGTGGGGAGTACTGAGCTGCTTGTTTGTCCTCAGAGGAGTGGTTAGAGACAGCAACTAGTAATTCATTGGCCATTTTGGGTCATTTCCTGTTTTTTCCAGCCCCCTGCTATAAAGCACACTTTGGCGGGCTTTTTCTGGCATTAGAGAACTTGGCATAGCTCCTCGTGGTCCCCTGCAGAGTTCCTAAGCCAGCAGAGAGCAGAAAAAGCAACTTTCTTGATTATAAGTATTTTTTAAACATTTTATTTTGCATTTTTCGATCTTTTGAGCTTTTCGACTACTGTTTGTGCCTATATTACTGTTTTATTACCTGATTTTCCTGTTTTTCTGTGCTTAAATTGTTGATTGCACTTGTTGGCTAAAGTTTTGCTTAAAAGTAACAAACAGGCTAATACACTCAAGTGTACCAGCCTTTGATAGCAATTTAGTCGAATACCGAAGCATTTACTGTATTTTTTGTCTGTTTGCAAAAAAACTAAAAAAAAACAAAAAAATACTTCTCCTTTCCTAAACTTTCCTAGCTAGTTGTTCCAGTGATCAGATTTTGCTGATCCCTGGGCTTTGTATTTGGTTCCTGTGTTCCTCCATTTTCTGTGTGGCCAGAGGTAGTTTCTTTACTCACCAGTGGGAGTGGGGAGTACTGAGCTGCTTGTTTGTCCTCATAGGAGTGGTTAGAGACAGCAACTAGTAATTCGTTGGCCATTTTGGGTCATTTCCTGTTTTTTCCAGCCCCCTGCTATAAAGCACGCTTTGGCGGGCTTTTCTGGCATTAGAGAACTTGGCATAGCTCCTCGTGGTCCCCTGCAGAGTTCCTAAGCCAGCAGAGAGCAGAAAAAGCAACTTTCTTGATTATAAGTATTTTTTAAACATTTTATTTTGCATTTTTCGATCTTTTGAGCTTTTTGACTACTGTTTGTGCCTATATTACTGTTTTATTACCTGATTTTCCTGTTTTTCTGTGCTTAAATTGTTGATTGCACTTGTTGGCTAAAGTTTTGCTTAAAAGTAACAAACAGGCTAATACACTCAAGTGTACCAGCCTTTGATAGCAATTTAGTCGAATACCAAAGCATTTACTGTATTTTTCTGTCTGTTTGCAAAAACTAAAAAAAACAAAAAATACTTCTCCTTTCCTAAACTTTCCTAGCTAGTTGTTCCAGTGATCAGATTTTGCTGATCCCTGGGCTTTGTATTTGGTTCCTGTGTTCCTCCATTTTCTGTGTGGCCAGAGGTAGTTTCTTTGCTCACCGGTGGGAGTGGGGAGTACTGAGCTGCTTGTTTGTCCTCATAGGAGTGGTTAGAGACAGCAACTAGTAATTTGTTGGCCATTTTGGGTCATTTCCTGTTTTTTTCCAGCCCCTGCTATAAAGCACACTTTGGCGGGCTTTTTCAGGCATTAGAGAACTTGGCATAGCTCCTCGTGGTCCCCTGCAGAGTTCCTAAGCCAGCAGAGAGCAGAAAAAGCAACTTTCTTGATTATAAGTATTTTTAAACATTTTATTTTGCATTTTTCGATCTTTTGAGCTTTTCGACTACTGTTTGTGCCTATATTACTGTTTTATTACCTGATTTTCCTGTTTTTCTGTGCTTAAATTGTTGATTGCACTTGTTGGCTAAAGTTTTGCTTAAAAGTAACAAACAGGCTAATACACTCAAGTGTACCAGACTTTGATAGCAATTTAGTCGAATACCAAAGCATTTACTGTATTTTTTCTGTCTGTTTGCAAAAAAACTAAAAAAAAAAAAAAAAATACTTCTCCTTTCCTAAACTTTCCTAGCTAGTTGTTCCAGTGATCAGATTTTGCTGATCCCTGGGCTTTGTATTTGGTTCCTGTGTTCCTCCATTTTCTGTGTGGCCAGAGGTAGTTTCTTTGCTCACCAGTGGGAGTGGGGCGTACTGAGCTGCTTGTTTGTCCTCATAGGAGTGGTTAGAGACAGCAACTAGTAATTCGTTGGCCATTTTGGGTCATTTCCTGTTTTTTCCAGCCCCCTGCTATAAACCACGCGTTAGCGCGCTTTAGCGCGATTTAGCGTGGAGTTGCCACTGTTGCACACAAGAGCAGCGGTGGTTAAACAAGGTTAAACTATTCGGGCTACCTAAATTCCACTCTTCAAATTTTCCCTTAAATCTACCTTCCTCGAACTATAGTGCCGATCTAACCAGCGTATCCTATAACTAAAAACTTCATCTCTACTTGATTCCCAAGTACACTATTCTCTATCTGTAAAGCCTAGCACTTGCTCCTACAGTACTTGCACCTTGATAAAGCACTATTATTATAGATAGTACCCCACCAGCCTAGAACCCACATCCCCCGGAGTCTTTTGTAAGTTTTCTATCTATTACTTCTAGCATGTCGAGGGATCAGTTGCTAGTGTCCTCCCCTGCTCAACTGGTGAACCTGGGAATATTGAGGCAATGTTACAATTGCCTCATGTACACAGACAATCCTCTCCTTCTCCCACAAAACACAAATACATGCAAGAGATGCAACTATACGGCCAAACTGGAGGCTGAGCTCTCTCAACATAGGACTGGCAAGACCAGACAGGAGGAGAAGGTAACCACACACACTACATACCCAGTCACACATAGTACCATCACAACTTCAAATCATACACATAATCACACAAAGACATACTCGGAGGCTCTGACCAAAAATCTACCAAAACAGCAGAGGCCTCCAAAGCAGACACCCAAACAATTACCATCTCAGGACCAAACACATGCATCACATAGACCACACAGTCAGAGTGTCAAACAGTCACAGCCCTTAAGGCCAAACACAATGCCAGACACACTCGTCATTGGTGACTCCATAGTCAGGCACACTGACGTCCCGCTCACCAGACTGAGTAAGGAGAAGGTCACAGTAAGCTGCCTGTCGGGCGCTAGAATCCGCCACATAAGGCAAGCACTCAGGTCTCGCAACAGCAAGTACAAGTACGACTCAGTCATTGTCCATGCTGGTGTCAACGACCTGAGACGTACCTCCTTGGACTACATGAAAAGAGACATTGAGGAGCTCTCTGATTATGTAGCCCAGGCAGGTATGACCCTGACCTTGAGCAGTATCCTACCTTCACCTAGAATGATGCCACAATACAGTGATAAGATGATCAGCTTTAATAATTGGCTTAAATTTTGGTGTCATTCAAAGGGGATCCAATGTCTGTCTGCCTGGGATGACATGCTGGACAAGCCACGCTGCTTCGCAAGGGACGGCTTGCACCTGTCACCCTGGGCTTCGGATATTGGCAAAGGCTCTTGCCACCCCATAGTGCCTTTTAGGCAAGGCTCAAATTCTAAACCTACCACCCTAGAACACAAAAAGGAAAAAACTAAGGGTAATGCTGCTCAATGCCAGAAGTCTCAATCTCAAGATGCACGCACTCGAGGCCCTACTCAGTATGGAGAACATCGATGTCTGTGCTGTGACAGAAACCTGGTTCAAGGCTCCTGAGAGCACCCCAGCACTATCAGGTTTCACCTCATATCATGCGTTCCGGCCCCAAAATCCGGACAACACCAAGAAAGGAGGGGGGGTGTCCATATTCATAAAGGACACACACACCTCAAGGTTGGTGGCTACGCACGATGCATCGGAGACCATCCAGGTGCAATTAACCATAGGCAAGACTGCTCTGCAATTTGTAGCATGTTACAGGCCACCCTCTCAAACTCAGGAACCTCACATGGCCTTCCTGAAAACACTAGAGGGGATAAATGTATCTCCAAATACCATCATACTAGGTGATTTCAACTACCCTAATATAGACTGGGAACACTACTCAAGCCCAAACACTCTAGCCCAAAGATTCCTGGAGTTCATAAACTCAAATGCCATGGAACAACTAGTTACCATCCCCACAAGAGGAGAAAACATACTTGATCTCATCATCACGAACATGGGATCACAATGTTCAACACCGGAAGTATACCCCTCACTGGTGAGATCAGATTATAAACTAATCTCGCTGGAGGTCCTCATCCCGCCCCCACCTGAAATAAAAAGACCACAGTGAAAAACTTCTCAAAAGCTGACTTCACACTTCTAAAAACTAGTGTGGTCTCCTTTAAGGCCCCTGAGCCAGTGGTAAACATTACTCAAACCGCTGAATCACTTACAAATGCCTTCTACCAGCACCTACAGGACTGCATGGATCAGGCAATCCCAAACAAAACTAAGACTCTTTGTACCAAAGGCAAGTGTCCAGTCTGGTGGACCCCATCCATAAACAAGCTCTACAACAAAAGGAGGAAGCTACTACAAGATAGAGCAAAATCCTTGAAAGGTAAGACACCTTTGATCATTATAAGTAAAAAACTAAGAGCTCTCATAAAATCATCCAAGGCACATTTTGAGAGAAAAATCGCCAAGGACTCAAAAGACAATCATAAGGCCTTCTTTAGCTATGTTAGAAACCTAGGAGGAAACTCCCAGATATGCTCAGAATTAGTTCAAAATGATGTGAAGATTACTGAACCTACACACATTGCCAACATACTGGCTGACAGGTTCAGTGCAAACTTCTCCCCCCCCTCCCCCCCAAAAGGAGAGATATCTACACCAGAGGATTGTAGCCCCCCCAAACATCTCCAACGCCCAGGTGAGAACTGCTCTCTCCAAGGCAAAAAACACAGCATCCATGGGACCGGATGGTGATCCCGGCTGTGTGCTCCACGAACTCAATGAGGAATTAAACCCACAGTTAGGACAGCTGGTTAATCTTAGCCTCACCACAGGACACGCACCCAAGGAGTGGCGCACGGCGACTGTGGTCCCACTTCATAAGGCGGTGCCTCCACCGACCCTGGAAATTACCGTCCCATTAGCTTGACAAGCCTTATCTGCAAAGCCATGGAGAGGATCATAATGGAACTCATAAATAAAGACATAGGAACTTGCAGACTTTGGATCCATCCCAGTTTGGCTTTGTCAAAGGCAGATCATGCCTCTTAAACTTGGTTGACTTTTTGAAACAGTCACCAAGGCCATTGATGAGGGCAAGGCAGTCCATACAGCCTACCTCGACCTGGCAAAGGCCTTCGACACAATACCCCACTCAGGTATCATCAAAAAACTCATCAGCTTAAATGTAAACCCATACATCACAAGATGGGTTGCAAACTGGCTAAGTGACAGAACCCACAGGGTCAGAGTTGCTGGCGCCATGTCAGACTCAAAGCCTGTCAAAAGTGGTGTCCCACAGGGCTCAGTCCTGGGACCACTCTTGTTCGGCATCTACTTTTCTGAAGTACAAGCAAACACAGGAGGGTTATGGCTCTCAAAGTTTGCAGATGACTGCAAACTGGGCACCATAGTCGAAAACACATCTGACACAGATATCCTTCAGAAGGGCCTCACAGAAATGGATAACTGGTGCCAGAGCCATGGCCTAAAGTTAAACGCCAAGAAATGCATAGTCATACCCTTCGGGAAAAACAAGGTTACCCCTAGCTACCATATAGGTGGCAATCCACTGAGCACAGAAGAAGTCATCAGGGATCTGGGGATCCAGGTTGACAGTAACCTTTCATTTGACACTCATGTTGCCAAAGTAGTTAGGAAAACCTTTTACATTGCCCACCTGATCATGAAAGGATTCACATCTAGATCTAGGGAGGTTATCGTCCCCCTGTACTCATCACTCATTAGACCTATGATTGAGTACAATGCCCCATTCAGAATGTATCTGACCCGACACCTGCAGCAGCTGGAAAGGCCCCAAAAGTTCCTCACCAAAAGGATAAAGGGTCTCAAAAATATGTCTTATGCTGCCAGACTGAAAGAACTCCAGCTCTATTCAGTCGCATACCACTTGCTCAGAGGTGACCTGTGCCTGACATATAAGGCCATGTCAAACCCAGATTTGATGAATATGCTTCACCTCAAAAAATCTAGATCCCTCAGAACCACAAGGGCGGGAGACTTAAACCTTGACACAGTTATTAATAGAATGTGCTGGAGGGACAGATTCATCACCCAGAGACTCCCTATGCTGTGGAACAAAATCCCGGTACATGTGAGGCAGAGCACCTCGCTGGCCTTGTTCAAGAGGAATCTTGACCAATGGATGGGAGATCGCAGATATACCCCAGGGATTACTTCAGTGTCACTGCTTGACAGAGGCACAGCAAAATAATAGGCATAGTTTTTCTTCAAACTAAAGGGGTGGCGAAAGCCACATAACTATGGGCTAGGCTTATAAATGCCCTTGGGCAGATAGCCTAGTATGAACCTATGAACCTATGAACCTAAGTATTTTTTGGGGGGTTAGATTGCTAAAGGTTGAAAGTTAGTGATGGTTGTTGAATTTCCTCCTTTGTCCTGAGGGATAATGTTTGATTTTTTTTCTCAGAGAGATGAAATGTGGGATTCCTGGACTGGCCTAATTGTAAGGACTGAGACAGTATAGGTGATGCTATTGGCTTATACTTTAAGATAGTAATTTGGAAGGTCATTATCTAAAGTAGCAAATGGTTTGAGTTTGTTTAGGAGTAGTTTTATATAGGATGTGGGCAGAGGATTGAAGGTGAAAGTTGATGTGGTGACGTGGCTGTTGGGAAGGGTTGGAATTAGATTTTGGGCAATCCTTGCTTCAGGACACTATGCTATCTGTGAAATGAGTTGAATTCTGTTGCAATTTTGAGTGGTGCGTTATTGGGAGAGGGGTTAGGATTAAATTTTTGGCAGGGATGTAAGAATTCTTTAATAACTGATTTCAAATTTTTAGGGTTATGTTTTCTATTGTTCTAAAAGTTGTTATGGTATACTTTTTTAGAACAGTTGCAAAGTATTCTGAAGTTTGATATATTGTGGTGTTTTATATTTTTGTCATTCTTTCAATGTTTTTCTCTATCCTATATTAGCATTCCACTCTTGTTGGATAGCCAAATTACATTATTTGCTATTAGTCTCTATCTTCTAGGGGATGCAAGGCTATTTGGTATATTTAGGAAAGGTGAAATTGAATTCATTTACAGCATCATCTAAAGGCAGGATTTTTAGGATGTTCCAGTTAATGGAAGATAGGGTAGTAATGAATATTTATGGGTTAAACTTGAACAGGTTGTGTGCTGTTTTGTAAACATTCTGATTGAGTGGATGTAAAAATGTGTGTGCAGGTAAGGAAATAGATGTAGTGTATGTGTAAGTGTGTGTGTTTTAGGGTTAGGGTAAGGGTTAGGTAAAGGGACAGATTTAGTGTAATTCTGAGTATATTTGTTTTATGGTTAGGGTAAGGGTAAATTTATTATAGTGTGTGTGTGTTTAGGCATGGTAAGTGTCTGAGCTGTGTTATGCAGTGGAAGTGCTATATGTTCATAGGTTCACAGGAGGTTACTTGGCTAGCAGCCCTAGAGCCTTTATAAGCCTAGCCATGTTAATCCTGGGTTGCCCCAATTGTCATTGGTTAGACTGACTTACTTTACAGATCAGCACCGACTACCCCTGTCCATTAGGGACAGAGGTGCCACCTCCGGTGTGAATTTGCAGTCAATCATCCATTTGTTCAGGTTGTGTTTGAATAGGGTCATTGATTAACTCTCCATCACACAAATTGGAAGTTTATTCCAGAGGAGTGGCAATCAATGGGAGACATACCTGTCTCTCCAGCATATTCTGTTAATGTCACTGGCAAGGTTGAGATTCCAAGAGTGAGTGACTCTTGTGCCATGTGACTTGCAGATGTGCAGCATTTCCATCAGGTCGAGGTCAGAGACTGCCCTGTAGGCCAGGCACAAGTTGCCTTTCAGTAGTTTGTATGAGACAAAGTACAGTGAAAGAGCTTTCAGTCTATCCACATAGGTCGTGGTTTGGAGACCCTGTATCTTCTTAGTGAGAAACCTCTGTGGTGTCGCCAGTTGCTGCAGGTGTCTGGTGAGATACATGCAAAAAGGCACATTGTACTCTGTTAATGGTCTGATTAGGGTCGAGTAAAGCATGGTGATTGCATCCTTGACTTGGATGTGATGCCTCTACTTATAAGATGTGCAATGTAAAAGGCTTTCCTTACCATCGTGGAAACCTGGTGGTCAAAGTTCAGATTGCTGTCAACCTGTGTTCCCAGATCTCTCACCACTGGGTTTGAACTTAGAGGATTGCTGTCAATATTGTAATTAGTGGGGAATTCTGTTTTACCAAGTGAGATAATAGTGCATTTTTTACATTTAGTTTTAGACCATGACTTTGGGACCAGTCATTTGCTTGTGTTAGCCCCTCCTGCAATATGTTAACATCAATGGGGGACTCAGTGATTGCACCTAGTTTACAGTCATCAGCGAACTTAGTAAGCCAAAGGCCATCTACTTTAGCCTGGACTTTCAAGAAATAGATTCCAAATAGTAAAGGGCCCAGTACAGATCCTTGTGGTATGCCACTGGTGATGTGTCTACTGGTAGAGGTGGAGTCACCAGCTTTGACAGTATGTGTTCTGTTAGTGATCTATTAGCTACCCAGTAAGGGATAACACCTAGCTGGCAGAGTTTTTCAATGATACCCAAGTGGGGGTTTGTGTGAAAGCCTTTGACTAGGTCCAGGTAGGTGATATGCACTGTCTTACCTTCATCCAGGGCTTTGTTGACTTTCTTGAAGAAGTCTACCAGGGTCAATAAGCACAATCGACCCTTAACAAAGCCAAGCTGGGCTGGTCTAGAGTTTGAAGGTCACCGATGTCCTTGTTGATACGGTCCATGATGATCCTTTCCATAACCTTGCAGATGAGGCTGGTTAAAATTATGGTTCTATAGTTCCCAGGGTTGGTTGATGGCCCCCCTTTATGCAAGGGGATTACTGTTGCTGTTCTCCATTCTGCTGGTACAAAGCCAGTTCTCAGGCTATGGTTAAAGAGAACAGCAAGTAAGTCCGCTAGGTTTTAGATTGCTTACTAAGCAACCTAGGATGTTATATAGTCCCACTGAGGCCATGTTTTTGGCCTTGGAGAGCACAGATATGACTTGACCTCTAGAGAAACTAGGTAGAGAACTGGTGTCAGGTATGCTTTGGGGTATGGCCAGTGGGGATAGGGGGTTGAAGTCTGTACCAAATCTGTCAGCTAGCAGGTGGGCAATTTCCTCTGCTATAGTGTGAGTGGTACAATTTAGTACCAATTCAGCACATAGCTGAGCACTCCCTTTTAGATTTCAGACATAGTTAAAGAAGGCTTTATGATTGTCCTTGGATACGGATGCTATTTTAGCTTCATAATTAGCTTTAGAGAATTTTACAAGACTTCTGTGGAGGGAGTTCTTCCTCTGCAGAGGCAGTTTCCTTTTGTTCTTGGACATCAGTTTCTTCCTTTTGTTATTCAATCTCTTTATACTATATGCCAATCAAGGTGTCTTTTTTTCTTTTTTGGAGGGCCTGGTTTTAATCCGGTCAGGTACAGTCGAGTCTATACATTTGCTAAGATGATTATACAGGGCATTTGTGTACATCGCTGCATAGGAGACATTACTGCCTGTGACTGCAGGGGGTATAAAACTTTTTATACCATCATTTAGTAGGCTGTAGTTTGCTTTGGAGAAATTCCTTAGTTTTTCTACTCCTTTGGGGTGTGGGGTCCAAAAGTTACTTTGAATGAGACTGATTTATGGTCTGAACTTACCAGGGATGGCATCACACAGGGGGCAGTGCAGTAACCACCCAGGATGGTGAGTACCATGTCAAGGAGGGTCTATGTTAAAACGACGAACGGAATAAATTGAGAACGCTCCGATGAGCAAAAACTCATATGAACCAAATTGCTATTGTGAGATCGCGGTACAGTGCAGATCAGAAAAATTGCCCTTTCCTCACTGTAGTGCAATCTCGGAGCTGGAATATATTTTTTAGGGGGGGTGTGGGGAGCGCAGCCCTCCACAATAGCTATTTCATTCATATGAGTTTTCACTCATTGGAGCGTTCACAATTTATTCCGTTCATTGTTTTAACATAGACCTGTTAAGGACATTAGAACCCCTTGTGGGGGTGGAGACTATCTGTTCCAGAGCATTTGCATTGACAAAATCTAAGAACCTCTGGGCAAGCATGTTTCAGCTCATATATGTTACCCAGTCGATGGAGAGATAATTGGAATCTCCCATGACTAAGGTGTTGGGCTGTATGGTGAGTGACTCCAGTAGATTTAGGTAGGCATTGTGTTTTCTTGGTTCATGGAGGAGGACCTATAGCTAGCAATGATGTGGTAGAGTGTTTTGCCTATAGTTAATTGAACATGGAGTAGTTTGAGACAGTTGTACTGTTTGACTGATCTGGAGGTGTGCTTGGCTTTAATGAACATGGATACATATCCACCTTTGGTTCTTTCACGCTCATTCTGAGGTCTGAATGAGTGGAAAGCATTGCAGCCTTGCATGCTTGGCAGTTCTCTGTGGTTTTGAGCCATGATTCAGTGACTGAACCAATATCAGCATCTTCCAAGGTGAGAAGTTTTTCTAGGGAGTGCAGTTTCACGTTTAGACTCCTAGCATGAAGAAGCAAAACCTTGAGGTTGTCTTGAATAGAGTTTGTATATCAGAAATCTGATCTTTTCGACATTGCCTAAAAAAGGCACTAAGGGGGAGGAAAGCACCTTAGCTAGTATCCAAAGGTCTAGGGGAGACAGGTGCAGACCATGTCTGGCAAAGCAGTGTGGCCTGTCGACCTTGTCTCCCCAGGCTAACAAATAGTGGATTCCTTCTGCAATGACACCAGAAGCTAAGCCAACTGCTGAATTAAATCATTTTTTGTTTATATTGTGGCATTATCCTGGGTGAGGGTAGATTGCTGCTTAGGGCTAGGGTCATAACTGCCTGAGACACATAATCTGAGACTTCAGTCATATCTCTCTTCATATAGTCCAGGGAGGTACGTCTCAAGTCATTCACCCCAACATAGACTATGAAAGAGTCATAACAATACTTGTTGTTGAGTGACCTGAGTGCATACGGGATCTGACAGATCCTGGCACTTGAGAGGCAGCTGACCGTGACCTTCTCTTTGTCCAGCCTGGTGAAGGGGACATCTGTCTGTCTCACTATAAAGTCGCCGATGACCAAGACATTAGGTTTTGAGGTGTTTTGCCTTAGGGGCTTATTTGGTGAGACACTGATATGCATGTTATGTGCAGTGGCTTCAATACATGTTGAGGTGTGTGCAGATAATTTGCACTTGGGAAGTCTCTGATCTTTTGGTAGGCTTCTAGTGAGTACCTCCACATATGCGAGTTTATGTGTTGTGTCCTGAATTTGTGTGAGAGGTGAAGTGCGTGAGCTGACAACCTGTTTGATGTCTTGATTTTTGTTATGTGAGAGGATTGTTTCCAAACTGAACATGTAATTACATCTCTCACATACAGATTTGTTTGTTTCAGGACTAAGTGGTTGTCAGTATACTAGAGGCAATTACTACACTGCCCCAGGATGCCCAAGTCAATCAGGCTGGCCTGAGAAATGGTGGGAAAGTGACCATCCATAATGGCAGGTTTATACTATAGTACTGATAGGGATGGGTAACTTAGGTCAGTTTATGATTTAGGAATAACAGAGGGGGCTTGTACTGTTGATGGTTTAGGGTGAAGAGCTGTGGCTGTGCTGCTCAGTGTGCAGTTCAGTTGCCTGCAGAGCAACAGGGGACTTGGGAGGGTCCTACTGATATACATCTAGGAAAAATTTAAGTTTCCAGGTGTTTACATCTATACAGGGCAGTGCTAACCCCTGTTGTGCGATGCACAGCTACACGGAAATGTGAGGCTTAAATACAGGTGAAATTCAACAAATTTTAAGACCAACTACCAAATGGGAAAGCCCCTAACTGAGCCTTTCTCCAGCAATCCCCAACTCAGAAAGAACCTAAGCTACACTCTTCTGGTACATGGGCACAGGGAACCCCTCATAATGAAAATGGCAGATTTAGAGCACAATGATACCAAACAGCCTGGATTCTGCAAGTCTGAATCTAGTTTATGCTATGTAAGGCAGTAGTATAGAATTTCAAAGTACAAGAAGAAAATGCAGACACAATCAGCAAAAATGAAGCAGCAATTCAAATAAATACAGTTAACAAAGTGCAATACAGGCTTTAAATATACTTATTTTTCCAGTTGTTTGCAGAGGATGCCTTGGATATCAGTTCAGATGCACTCCAGATCTCTGGCTAAATTCACCAAACTCTGAGCAGCCCCAGTTAACTGAGTGCAAACCCTTGCAAACACAAGGCTTAAATGCAGGTGAAATTCAAGTTTTAAGACAAACTACAATGGGAATGTCCCAAACTGAGCCTTTCCCCAGCAATCCCCAACTTAGACAGACCCTGAGCTACACACTTCTGTCACAAAGGTGCAGGGTGGCCCTCTTAATGTAAGATGGCTGGTTTACAGCACAGTGATACCAAACAGT
Source organism: Protopterus annectens (assembly GCF_019279795.1). Lineage (NCBI taxonomy): Eukaryota > Metazoa > Chordata > Ceratodontiformes > Protopteridae > Protopterus > Protopterus annectens. The sequence goes on from NC_056732.1 coordinate 489,490,748, forward strand.
GTAGATTCAGCAAGTCTGAATATAGTCTATGCTATATAAGGCAGTAGTAGTACACTTTCAAAGTGCAGAAAAAATGCAGACTCAATTAGCAAAATTAAGCAGCAATTCAAATAAATACAGCTTAAACAATGCAATACAGACTTTAAATATACTTATTTTTTCACTTGCTTGGAAAGTGTCTTTTTAAAGTAAGGTTCCTGTTTAGGCTTAGAAGCAGGGCACAGTTAGGTTAGGCACCCATTGCTATGGCAGAGCAGAGAGTACCTATTGCAGGGAAGGGAGCAGGGAAGAGACTTGGAAACAATATGGCCTTTGGCATAACAGTGGTGGTAGGGAAAGCCTCTGAAACAGTCCATAGGAAAAAGCTTGTTTCCTGCCCAAGAGGACAGCAGTCAAATAATAATAATAATAACAGATTCATTGGTAGGACACAAGATTAATTTGATTCCCTTTTTAGACTACATTACAGGAACACTTGAGTTCCAACAGATGTGATCTCCACAGACATTACCCTCGCCTTGCAAAACAGTAAAATAAGTCTGTTATTCCTTGAGTTTGTAAACACAAAATCCCTGGACCAGTTAGTGTATACACCTACTAAACATATAAACATATTGAACCTGGTACTCACAAGGATGGTCCATTTTTGGATCAGTTTTGGATGCGGAATGAAGAGCAATCAGGTCAAGAGTTGATACAGAGCCAAAAAGAGAACTTAGTTCTGGCCTACACCTGTGAAATGTATCCTACAGCCTGGCTGCTGTAAGAACTGTGTGGGAATTAGCCTATATAGAATAAAATTGGTGGACCTTGGAAGACTGAGAACTGCTATTTCAGAAACTGTGCGAACAATTTAAACATCTCTAAGGTTACTGTGTAAATCCAAAATAGATTGTATGTCTGCCTCCAGTGTGGTTAAAGAGTAAAAGTACACACACACACACACTGTTATATCTTTTCTAATAAAATCAGCCTACAAAGCAGTTTCCTTTGAAATAAGAATTCTATAACCACATCAAGCCTTATAAAATAGTTTGAAACTGCTCCAAGGCAAACTTCCTTTTATTAAGTGATAACAATTTACAAGTTTCCAGCCACTCCAAAGCCAGATAATGCAGCAGCCTATGCAGAAGTATTCACAGAAGCTCTGTACAACCATGTCAATGACTGCATAGTAGCTGCTGTACCTACCAGAAGTAAGCCTAAAACTAATTCAAAAAACAAACCACCTTGATGGAATCCAAAATTAAACAGGTTGTCCAACAAAAGAAAAAAGTCATAGCTGTAATTAGAAAGTGGAACACAAGGAAAAATAAAAAAAAGTCTCTTCAAACTGAATACATAACTAAAAGGACTAATTAAGTCCTACAAAGCAAGCTTTGAGGTAACGATATGTCTGAAACTGAATTGATGGTAAATGGAGCCATGTCCACAGAACTGAGTGATATAATAAGTCTTCAGACTGAAAAATTTCAACTCAGCTTTAAGATCCATATCACCCCCCAGTCACTGCCCAAGGAAATAACATTTATTATAACCTTGCCAACTCTATTAGTAGGGAGCAGACCTTAGATGCACTCTCTAAGGCCAAGAATGCAGCTTCAATGGGTCCCAATAATATCCCAGGATACCCCTTAAATAGCCTGAAATATGACCTGTATGGAGACTACATGCCATGTGAAAGGAGGACTGAAACCGTCACTCCTCTGCACAAGTACAGACCATCAACAGATCTTGGGAATTGCAAATGCATTAGTCTGACTAGTTTCATATGCAAAGCCATGGAAATATTTATTTATTTATTTATTTATTTATTTATTGCATTTGTTTACTGGGAAAGTCCACTGTACCTGAAATGAGCCCATTTTCAGTGGAGGCCCGGGGACAAAACAAGCTCCACATTTAATTACATATAAAGAAAATTTATATATAACAATACAGAGTATACAAGACAGTAGTAACAAAGTAAAATAAAGTAATAACCACATAGAATAATTTGATATTAACACTGAATAAATTGATAGCAGTGAATAATTGGTTACAATCATGGTGCAAGTGTAGGAATAGAAGTTTTAAATGTTAAGTAAGATTATTAGCAGAGAGAAGAAATTAGCGTGAAGGGTAAAAAGAAGGTGACAGAAGGCTTAAGGTAGGGATAGTGCAGGCTAAAATGACAGCAGAAGGAGTTGGTATGATTGAGAGAAGGGGAAGATAGACTAGTTATTGAGTGAAGAAGAGTAAGGATTCTGAGAGGGGGTCAAGTTTTGAGGTTGTCAGTAGGGGTGCAGGTGCATGCCCAATGTGAGGAGAGATGAAGTTTAAGGGATTTTTTAAAGACACTGAGATTACTGATGGCTCTGAGTGAAGGAGGGAGATTATTCCATAGCTTGGAGACAATAAAAGAAAACAGCATTTGGCTGGCTGAGAGCTTAGGTTTATCAATGTTTAATGGCATTTTGTTTTCTGACCTAAGGTGTCGATTAGGATGGTACATAGTCAGAATGCAGGAGAGGGATGGGCAGGCTACTGGGTAGTAAATAGGTTTATGGGCAGTAGTTAGTTGTAAGTATGTGAGGTGATAGGGGAATTCGAGACAATTTCGTTGATGCAGTGCAGAACAGTGGTGGGTGGAGAATTTAGCATTTGTAGCTTGGCAACTTTGTTGTAGCATGTGTCGAGTTTAGTTTTCAGAGAGGACTGAATATTGGTGAGGATGGGGGCATCATATAAGACAGTTGGAAGAAGGAATGATGAGGCAAGAGCCTTTTTTGCAGAGAAGCTAAGAAAGTAGTTGTGCCTATAAAGGGCTCCCAGTTTTTGATGGGGTTTTTTGATGTTATTATGGATATGAAGGTCAAAGGTTAAGTTGTCATCAAGCAATTTGGTATTGGGAACGACTTCAATGACAGTATTATTTTGGAAATGAACAGAGAATTCAGACTTGTCAACCGGGCTGGATTTTTGGGGGGTTAATATAAAGAGTTTAATTTTATTGGGGTTAAGAGCGAGATGGTTCTGTGACAACCAAGATTCAGTTGAGTTAAAAGCTTCTTGGGTAAGTTGCTGTAGTACAGATGCAGATTTAGAAGAGCAGAGAATTGTAGACTCATATTTGTATTGGATAACAGTACTGTGGGTAAGAGTAGTGTGAAAGTCATTGATGAATATACTGAATAAAAGGGGACCCAGTATAGATGAGGGAAAGAATGGCGATAGGTCGGAAATTTGAGATGTCAGTGTTATTGCCACCTTTATGAAGTGGGAGAACAATGCTTTTTCCAGATGTCAGGTATACATGATTCTTGAATGGACTTATTGAGGAGAATGCTAATGGGGGTATGCTATGGAGGAGGCTAATAGTTGTAAGAATTTAGCAGGTAGGGTATCTGGGGCATTGTTTGAGGTAGGTATGGGAGAGAGTGAAAAAGTGGGTATTGTAGAAGATGGGATATGCACTATTGTAGGGTTCAGTGGATTTGTGTTGATCGGTGGGAAGGTAGTAGTAAGTTTAGCAATGGTGACAATGAAATAAGAGTAAAAGAGTGAGGCTAACTCAGAGGGTGTTTTTTCTGGGTTTGGGCATGGATTATGATTAGTTCCAGGATGGAGTAGGGAGTTGATTGCTCCCCAAAATTGCTTGGGGTTTTGATTATGTTGGTTTTAGAGGGTTTAGAAGTATTTTTTTTGTTTTTGAGTACTAATCGTTTGACTTGATTACTAAGTTGTTTATATTGCGTGAGGTTGGAAGGAGTTTTGTTTTTTAGCCAGGCTTTCCAGGCTTTATCCCTAGAGGACATCATTTGCTTTGTGGACTTAGCAAGCCAGTTAGCATGTTTTGTCTTGACTCTTTTTAGCCACGGAGGGGCAAGACTATTTGGGATCCTAAGAAATGTGGAATTGAAGAATTCCACAGCTTCATTATGAGGGAGATATTTTAGTGGATTCCAATTAGTATTGTGCAAAATGTCATTAAAGGTACTTGGGGAGAAGTGAGATAGATATCAGATATATCTACAGTATATAGATGGATGTTTGGTAAAGTAGTGAGTTATGTATTATGAATACTGGTGAGTGGTCACTTATACCTTCTGGGAGTGTACTGGAGGTGGAAATCTTATTAGGGTCAGAAACCATGATCCAGTCCAGGATTGAACCTTTGCTACTCCTACTGTCAGGTCTAGTAGTATCAGAAATAAGCTGAGTGTAGATGTGAAGTTTGATGTCTGAGGAGGGGCTGATATTGGAAATGTCTAACCAGTTAATATTAACTTTGCCGAGGATGATTATTTTATTTTTTATATTGTTTGTTGTCCAGGCAAGAATGTCTTCGAGAATGGGAATATTGTTCCCTGGGGGAATGTATGTGAATATGATACAAAGGCTTTTATAATCGTTTAGTTTTAAGAAGGTAATATGTAACTCTGTGGTAGAGAAGGGGGGAATAGGCTTTGAATATGGAATCACTGTGAAGGTGCTTGGATATAATAAGGTGATGCCTCCGCCTTTTGTGGAGTCTATCTGTTCTAAGGCAGGAACAGTTTGGGGGAAGACATTCAGAATCCTTTATATATGGTTTTAGCCAAGTCTCTGTTATGGCTGTAAAGTCTGGTTTAAATTGACTTAACTAAACATGCAGAAGAGGGATTTTATTTCTTATACTTTTAATGTTGATGGTGGTGAAATGTAGGGATTTTGTGGAGTCAGGGGCATTATGAGAGGAAGGAGTAGGCCCAGGGTTAGGGTGTATATCACCACACTGGACTGGGCTAAGATGAGTAGGAAAAGTTTTTGGATGGAGCTTCTTTTTTGGGTCCCTAACATAGTTCTGGGCAAGGTTACTAGAAAGATTATCCTGTGCAGAGAGGATTGTTAGTTTCTTTTCTAAAATTAAGTCAGTGGTGTACAGACTAGAGCAGATTGCAGAGTAGCTGGAGGGGGTGACAGTGTAGGTAGATGTTGATGTGAGTTTGGGAGGTATATAAGTTGGGTGAAGTGATGAGAGTTTTAGAAGGAGAGAGAGGTAAAGAGTAAAAATAAGGAGAAAGATGTTGAATATGAAGGTCATTACTGTGAGGAGTGGAGTGTAATAGGTGACTATATGAGGTGAATTTTATAACTTACAAGAGAGGATTTAACAGTGAAGTAAGGGTAGCAGTACTGATGTAGTATTAGTGAAGTAGGGGTAGATTGCTTTAGTTTAAAGGTAGGTAAGAAAGGTGGGACTAGACTAAGGAAGAGGTGTGGAAAATAAGAAGTGAGGTTATTAGGTACTGGTTATGTAGAAGGGCAGAGGAGGTAAATATATGGGGAGGTGAAAAAGGGGCTGGGCTGTTAAAAGATGGTCTGATTGGGTGGGGTGTAGAGGAGGCAGAATTAGGTTGGAGGATGGGTGGTAGATGAGGCAAGGATAGATATAAATGTAATTGAGTGGGGGGTGGGAATGGGAGTAGGGCAGCAGAGTGAACCCGTGAACAGCGAGGGCAAATGGAGCAAGGCTAGCCCAGCTGAAAGAGGCAAGAGTGCCAAAAAAGTTTGTTTGAACAGGAAAAAAACAATTTTAATGGTGAGCACAAAATCTTTTAAGGAACAATGTTCCTTTGTAGACAGGGCTGTTAGCAAAACACCTGACTAGGATAAATGGAGCTATATGTGTAGTTATTGCTTTTCACTTTTAGTTTATTATCCTTTTTTTATTTTTGGGTTAGGTATAGTAGGAGTTAGTTTGCTTAGCGGTATACTGCCATCTAGTGGCTGAGAAGGGGAACCATGTCTACTAACCTACATTGCCTAAACATGAATGGGGGAAAAAAGGAGACCGAGTAGGGAATGGTTCACTCGAGTGTGCAAGCCAGAAAAAATACAGAAAGTACAACGTATAGTAAACTGGGAACTGTAGGCTAATACCTACACTTTGATGAGCTTGGGATAGGTTGTCCTTGTTGACTACAGGGAGGGTTTCATGGGTATCCAAAGCAATGTAGTCCAAATAAGTTGGGATACAGCAGAGAAAGGAAGGGCAGCCTGTTTTATTACAGGTGAGTATCTGAGTTGTAAAAGAAGAAAGAGAACATGTAAAACAACTGGTCAGAATAATATGAGATAATAGGAGCACAGAAAAGCGCTGGGACTAAAGCAAGATATGTGTAGAGGACAGACTAGGTTAAAATAATAATTATTCAGAAAGGTGAACAAAGATGGGTGTGCTAATGAGAAAAAAAACTGCCATAGACAAGTAGGAAGGAGGGAACAGTGGTAGAGCTAATGGACAAGGCCAAGCAGTATTAGATAGCCATGCATATAATGCCAGGAACTAGCACAAACAGTATAGCATTAATATGGTGTGTTCACTTGCACCTTCTTATACGGAATGGAAAAATAGCTTCAGAAGTTGGTAAATAAGTCTAAAACTACAAAAAGCAGACAGTGCACTTCTCCTAATTGCATTTAGCAATGCAGTAATCATCTAAGCTAAACATAAACCTTATCAGTAGCTGGAAATACAAGATAAGGTAATGCTGAAAATCACAGTTGGACTTCTGCACACAGTCGGACTTCTGCACACAGTCATTTTAGTAGCAACATAATAACACATTTGCATGTAATATTGTCACAAAGTATAAAAATAGCAGATACTTAAACCATCATTAACTATACAGCCATTTGCTAAAATAACCAAAAATAAAAAGACTAAACTTACTGGCAAGCACACAACACGGAGGACCGGCGGAGACATCTAGGATGGGAAATGGTATTTTAAAAATGGCGCTGCAGTTGCGGCCTTCTAATTATAGATTCCGGTTGGCTAAGGAGGGATGAGGGAACAGCACATGTGCTGGGGAGGTGATTTAGCTACTCACAGTACTGGGTCCCGCCCAGCTGAAAGAGGCAAGAGTACTAAAAAAAAACAATCAGGAAAAGCACTTTGCTTGTAATTACAAGGTGAATTTAAGCTTGTTTGAGCAGGAAAAAAACAATTTTAATGGTGGGCATGACATTTGTTTTAAGGAACAACACTCCTGTGTAGACAGAGCTGTTAGCAATGCACCTGACTGGGATAAATGCAGCTATGTGTGTATTTATTGCTTTTCACTTCTAGTTTATTATCCTTTTTTTGGGGGGGGTAGGGTATAGTAGGACTTTGTTTGCTTAGAAGTACACTGCCATCTAGTGGCCAGAAAGGAGAAACCATGTCTACTAACCTACATTGCCTAAACATGAATGGGGAAAAAAACAGCCGGGAGTAGGGGATGGTCCATGCATGTGTGCAAGCCAGAAAAAAATAAAGAAAGTACAATAAGTAGTAAACTAAGAACTGTAGGCTAACACCTACATGTTGATGAGCCTGGGAATTGTCATGGAAATAGTGAATAATGACATAGAAAACCTTCATAGACTGGAGACAACTCAGTACGGTTTTGTCAAAGGCAGATCATGCTTACTGAACCTGGTGGACTTCTTTGAGAAGGTCAACAAGTCAATGGATGAGGACAAAATGGTGCATACTGCCTACCTTGACCTAGCTAAGGTATTTGATACAATATACCTCTTGGGCATTGTAAACAAATTCATGGAATTAAGCATAAACCCCTATGTAACTCAATGGATAACCAGCTGGCACAGAGGTAGGACTGTGGAAATTATGATTGGAGAGACCACCTCCACAAAGCGGACAGTCACTAGTGGAGTCCTCCACACCTCTGTGCTGGGTCTAATCCTCTGGCATCTAATTTCAGAAGTCAAGCCAATGTCAAGGGCCTCTAGCTCACCAAGTTTGCAGATGATTGCAAGATAGGCACAATCATTGAAGCCCTACAAAATACTAATATCTTCCAGGAATGTTTAACACAGACAAATGACTAATTTCAAAGCTGCAGCTTAAGACTCAATACCAAGAAGTGCATAATAGTACCATTTGGGAAGTCATCCACCCAAAGGAAATACCATATTAACAAAGCACCCCAAAAGTAGACAGAGTAATCAAGGATTTGTGGACTCATGTAGATAGCAACCTGGCTTTCAACTAATGTATCTATAGTAGTAAGTAAATCATTCAGTGGCATTCAACTTATAAGTCAGACCATGACTTCTAGGTCCAGAGAAGTAATTTTGCCACTGTATCCAGCCCTCATCAGATCTATCATTGAAGATAAAAGCAAGCCCCACCAATATGTACCTGACCAGGCACATAAGCAACTGAAACATCCACATAGGCTCCTCACAAAAAGAAACACAATGTCCTTTGCAGATCACCTCAAAGCCTTATCTCTATACTCTGTTTCCTACAGACTGCTGAGAGGTGATTTATGCTTTGCATAAAAGGCATCCTTGGATCTCGCACTGATGGACCTTTTGCATATACAGAAAATGAATAGCACCAGAACTACTAGATCTAAGGATTTAAACTTTGCTTTGCCTTAAAAATGCCAAATTAGAGGCACCACTAGGGATCTCAGAGAATCTCCAGTCTCTAGAATAGACTTCCCATCCATGTGAACCAGAGGCCTTCCCTAACCCTATTCAAGCGTAACCTGGATCAGTGGAATGAAAATTAGGAATCCATCTGGGGTCTGGCACACATGTCTCTGATGAGTAGATGCACCTGTTAAATCATGCCCTAACTAACATACATCCCTTAAAATAACCTCTAAAGCACAGTGACTTGTGGGATACATTTGGGATGCATGGTTAGGCTTATAAAGGCTCCAGTGTTCATTAGCCTAGTATACACCTATGAACTTTTCGCTCAGCCTATCACAGATGATGTCTAGAAAAAGTGCAGAGGTTTAGGTTAAGAGTATGAATAAAGAAATAGATCTCATAATGGCTAGGTTTGTATAGGCCATAGGGCCAATAGCCTACTACCAACTTATGAACCTATGAACCTATAATAAGCAAATAAGCTTTGCTTGGCAAACTGGCAAGACTGACTCATCTGTTTTCCCATTACTGTACCCCCTTATATTCATCTTTAAACTGCCACATTACCCTACATTTTCTTTCTCTTTGCTCTTCTCATCATCTCTGCCTTACACTAGTTCTTTCTGTTGCCAGTCAAGTTTTTTTTTTTTACTTCTACAACATTTTGCTAGTGTAACTCATAGTATATATAAACAATTTTACAAAGTGAAACTCTTACTATGCCACTACATATTAAACATAAAATATGTGTGTTTCTCTTTGTGTGTGTGTGTGTGTGTGTGTGTGTGTGTGTGTGTGTGTGTGTGTGTGTGTGTGTGTGTGTGTGTGTGTGTGTGTGTGTGTGTGTGTGCCCATGTGTGTGTGTGTGTGTGTGTGTGTGTGTGTGTGTGTGTGTGTGTGTGTGTGTGTGCATGCCCATGTGCATGTGTGTGTGTGTGTGTGTGTGTGTGTGTGTGTGTGTGTGTGTGTGTGTGTGTGTGTGTGAGTGTGTGCGTGCATGTGTGCATGTGTGTACTTTACTCTTTAACCACATTGAAGGCAGACATACAAACAGTCTACTTTGGATTTACACAGTAACCTTAGAGATGTTTATATTACTTACACAGTTTCTTAAATAGCAGTTCTCAGTCTTCTCAGGTAGGTCCACCAATTTTATTCTATATAGGCTCATTCCCACACAGTTCTTACAGCAAACAGGCTGTAGGATACATTTTACAGGTGCAGACCAGAACTAGGTTCTCTTTCTGGCTCTGCATCTACTCTTGACTTGATTGTCCTTCATTCCGCATTCAAAACTGGTCTAAAAATTAACCATCCAGTTCCAAGAGTAAGACAGTATCTGTTGTACCCATGATGATTCAGTGATTCTCCTACTAACTTCACAATCTTCTGCCTTCACGCTATAACCTTTTATATAATGCTAACAGGAAATTAGTTTTCTCTTTCCCTAATTCCCTGGGGTTGGGAGGGTGGCTTAATGGTTAAGGTGTTTGCCTTACAAACACAAGGTACATGGTTTGAGTCTTACAAGGAATAATTGGCTAGGCTTAAAATGGCTCGCAAGGGCAGTTAGCTTACTACTAAACTATGAACCTATAATGCTATCAAGTACCTCTCTAATTAGGGTTTCTATTAGATCACTGAATGCTTAAAAACGCGAACGGTGATTAATCAACCCTATGTAAGCAAAAGCTTACAATGTCGAACTGTTAGAACAGCAATTTTTTTTTTCCACTGGAAAACAAAATCGCTGTTCCAACAAAAAAAATAAAATAAAAAACAAAACACTTTAAACATTACATTAAGTGGGGGACTGCGTCCCCACACCCCCCCCTACTTAAATATACCAAATCCAAGACCGCACTACAGTCCCAAAAATGGCAAAGTAACGAAGCGGCCAAGTGAATTCTTTCCCAGGGAAAGAATTCGCTTAAAAGTCACTTTGATATTTTGCCATTTCAGTCTTTTAAGTTCGACCAAGACGCATTCTAAAGAATGCGTCTTCGGTCTTCTAATAGGAACCCTCTAATTATAGTATGAAATTTAAATACATGACTTACAATTTACATACATTTAATGTCATATTCCCAATTTTCCATAGAGAGGATGACACAACTACTCACTCCAGTGCAAAACTATCAGTTTAGACTTCTACAAATACAGTGTTAATCCTAGAAGAAAACATCAGTGCTTCTACTAGCCAATCCAATCTATGGGTGACAGTGTACAAAAATGGTTTGTATGGTACTAACTAGCAGCAAAATTTTGCCTTGCCATTCTGCTATTTACCGATATAGCATTGGGGGAGCTTCTCACCTTGAATCTCTTATTATAATACTGATCCTAAACCCTTTTTGATGCATCAGTCTGCAAAGTAAATACCTTACTAAAATCAATAGTTAGTAACACTGGTTAAGAACATAATAGTCTTTTCAGTTCAGTAAATGTTGCATCTGCATCAAGGGTCACTTGTACTTTGATAGGAGGTTTCTCTTGTGTGAGATCCATCAAAGGACAGGCAATTGTTGTACAATTTCATTCAAATTTGTTTAGTGCCTAGTTGATCAAAGGAAAGTCTTAACCTGTTTATTTATTTATTTTTATTGGAAGGGTTTAGTTTTTATAGCCTCTGATTTAATAGCTGTGGTTTTAGCCTCCCCTCCCACCCTCCTCCTATAAGTTATCTCAAATATTTGGCCACCCGCCATTGGGTCTATATTAGAAGCACGAAAGACGGAAACCGCGAATACCAGTATGTCGACACAAAAAGAGCGATCTACCATATGAGCAAACCATGTACAGAGCCAAAAGTAAAATACCAAATGCATTTGTTTGGCCAGCAGTGCGATCCTGGGGATAAGGGAATATACTCTTTTCCCCACTGTAGTGTAATCGCAGAGTTGATATATTTAAGTAGGATGTGTGTGGGGGGCACAGCCCTCCCACATGGGGGATGCAGTGGGGCACAGCCCCCCCCCCCTGCAAAAGTGTGTTATGTAATTTTATGTAGTTAGTTTAGGTATACCTCCATGGTGCTTGTTGGTTAGGGAAATCCATTCTGTGATTTGGTTTTCACTCTGTACGTGGTTCGCTCTTATGGTAGATCGCTCTTTATGTGTCGACGTATTTGTATTCGCTGTTTCTGTCTTTCATGATTCTGATATAGACCCCCACCATCATGTCTGATTTACATCATTTGGTATTCACAGCCAAGCCTGCATGTCTTGTAGATTGTAAGAAAGCATGCAGTTTTGGTAAGTGAGATGCCCAGCCATCTGAATGAATGGTCACATCATCTTGATATGCAGAATAATGGTTTCAGCACTTTATCCATCAATTTTGTGAAAAGTGACTGGAATTCCACATAAGCAAAATGGCAGCACTTTTTTTTTCCTTTGGTAGAAGGAAGGATTGTTATCTGCTAAAATCCTTTTGTAGAGTTTAATCTTGTTAAGTATCTTGCTTTTCCTAATATCTCTTTCAGCTCATCAATTCTCAGCATGGCATGGCTATCAAACTTTTAAATGAAGTTCAAGTTTCATTACAGTTTGCTATTTCTGTGAGTTTTGGAAACTAGTACTACAAGGCCTCTCCATTCACTCTGTGTCTATTCTTTCTCTCCCGATTTCAGCATCTTCTGATCTTCTTACTTTACTAATTGTTTCTGTGATTCTGGTTCTCTGCAAGCTTTTAGACTAACCTTCAATCCAGGTGCTTTCTCAGTGTTATGTTTTATCACCCTGGTTCTCACATACATTTTTGATAACACTTTTTTATTTCTCAGCATAAATGATCTTATTTCCTGCTTTTATCCTTCTTTTTACAATGGTTCTTCTAGCAGTGCTTCAGGCAGAGATTCTATGGTTTGTACTTTATTGATTTCAGGTTGCAAGCTAACCACAGTAATTCCACTTCTTCCATGGCTTTAATACATTACTGTGATAGATTTGCTGTAACTATTTTTCTTCCTGGTTGTCTGACTTTGCAGCCTTTCATCTACCTCAAAGGGGCCTTCCCATTTAGGCAGAATTGGGGAGGAGGCATTAACACTAATACCTTAACCCATGGTTTAAATTATCTAAGTCTGGCATTCTTATAGAATTATTGTTGTTTTCTGTTTATTTGTTCCTTTACTGTGGGCATGAGCAGCTTTAGTCTGTCCTGTATGAAAACACAATGTTCTATCAGGTTTTTAAATGATATCTTCTCCTTTCCCTAGATCTCTTTGGTAATAGACCTCTGGGCCTGAAGTACAAGATATGAAAATGGGGTAAACCCATATGAAGCATGCAATATCACTCTTACGGCAAACAGCAAGTTAGGTAACAACATGTCATAGTTCTTACCATCTGCATCAGTTATGTTTTTAACATGACTTTATTAAACTTCCCTACTTAACCATCAGTCTGTGGATGATACACTGACATTCGTAACTGTTTATTCTTAAACCATGATGCAAGACTGCTGAGAAGAAGAGCATGCCTGGGTCTACAAATATCTGCTGAAAGATACCTGCTCTACAGAATAACATCACCAATTCACTTGCAATACACTTAGCATTAGAATTGCATTATGTTTTAGCTTCTGGAAACTTTGCACCATAGTCCACTATTACCAGAATGCACTGAAATCCATTGTTAGATTTCACTAGTGGTCCCACAGTGTCCATAGCAATGTACTCCAATGATACTTCTATAATAGGTAGTGGAGTTAACTGATGCCTAGATCCAAATGTATGATGCAGTTTTTCTGACATTCAGGACAAGATTGGAAATGTTCTATTTTTTCATTATAAGCTGGACAATAAAATATAGCTAGATCTTCTAACATGTGAGTATGGAATAACTTCAGTACTAGTGTCCTATAAGGTTTTGGCACTAATGACTGATGTAGAATGCTCTTGTTAACTTTACTTACTCTGCATAAGAGATCATCTTTTGAATCAAAATAAAGGTAAGTAGTGGAAACACCTTGTACATTATTGTCCTGTATAACTTTTGTTACATGCTCTCTCATTGTTCTGCTTAAAGATCAAGTGCAATCAGAAGCAGACCTAACTGTTCACACTCATATGTCATCTGTTCATTACTGCCAGTTGCTGGATATTTTAAATATAACCTTATACAATTACGGATTTGCAAAAACTGTAGCTTTACTTAGCCACACACTCACATAGTAGCAATCAAATGAGTAATACAAACTTGTGGGTCACTTGACATGTCTTCATGATAGAAAGGAGAGGAGTGACTTCTTCCTGCTCAGCAAGTGGCCCGCCAGAGTCTGAGCAACATAACTAGAAAAAACTGCTCAGCTTGCTGTAAATTGCCACAATTCCTCTAAAATTCAAAATTGCCACTATACAGTATACACACTGGAGGTTGTAAGGTTTTGTGATATCGAAATCTTTAAGTAGCAACACCATTCATACTCACAGTGAGTATACATACAATGTGGTCTTGTATACCAGCAATGTAACAACTTCTCTGATGCTTAATCAGGGAGAAAGGCAAAAGGGGAAGTCACACCTCAACACACTCTGATTTTACAGATTGTCCTTGATTTAACTTTATAACTTTGTCTGTTCTTTGTAAAACTTATGATTTTCTGCAGCACTACATAAGCATGCTATGCGGCAACTCATTGCCTGTCAGTTGCACAATAAGCCAGAAGCATAAGTAAAGAAATAGGGCTTTTTCAAAGTTAATTTTTGTCTTCAAGACTCAGTATTGGACATTTTCTGGACAGTGTCGCTGTCCATTTACAGTGTGGGAATTGCATAATGACTGATTAAACAGTATTACACAGACTTTGCGTTCAGTCATTTGCACATGATCTTTATCATTTCACTTTGCCATTAGGCCATTTTATACTTTGTGTGGTTTACATGTAATTTTGCTAATTCTGAGTTAATTTCTACACTAGCTTATATTGAGGGGAAAATATGAAAATATAGGTTACTCACTCACTCAAATAAATAAATAAATAAATAAATAAATTAAACACTGGCACTGGAGTGTCCCCAGTGTCCTCCTCTACAAAGCGTAGTTTTGGACCAAAATCTACTTCTGTTTTAATTTTACACTATCTGTAGAAGCCTGGTCTTGACAGTTCCTCTTTTCTTTGGGCTTCAGTTTCCTTTTGAAAAAATCAGTTTACAGCTTATCCTACATATCTCACTTCACGTGGTCACTACCATTTCTCTGCTCTGAGCATCCTTACATATGTGCTGTTTTTCTCTATTTTCATCCTCTGTTTCACTACTGAAGCTTTGTGCATTTTTTTTGTTTTACACTGAATTTTACTTCATAAGTTTACCTTCAGTCTCTTTGCTAATATCTCTTTACCAATACATTAATAGGTTTAAAGCATTGCTGGGGCAAACTTTGGAATGTACCTCACAAGACATCTGCAGCAGCTGGAAAGGCCACAGAAGTACCTCACAAAGAGGATTACTGGCCTCAAACAAATGCCCTACACTGACCGCCTCAAAAAGCTCCAGCTTTAATCCATAGCATATCGCCTACTCTGAGGTGATCTCTGTCTAACATAAAAAGCTATGTCAAACCCAGAGCTGTTGGACATGCTACACCTAAAGAAATCCCAATCCCTCCGAGCTACATGCTCTAGGGACCTAAACCTTGTCACCACAATAAACAGGACACCCTGGAGGGATAGATTCCTGTCCCAGAGACTTCCTATACTCTGGAACAAGCTACCCATTTATGTCAAGCAAAGTTCTTCATTAGCACTCTTCAAGAAAAATCTTGATGAGTGGATGGGAAATATGAAATACACCCCGGGGATCACTTCTGTGTCTCTGTTTGACAGTTGCACAGAAAAATAACTTTCTTGGGTGGCGTAAACAATGGAACCTTGTTGGTTAGGCTTACATAGACCCTTGGGCCGACAGCCTAGTACCTACCTATGAACCTATGGTAATATACAGGATCTTATTTATCATTTTAACTTTATCAAATTCAAGCCTCTTTTGTGGTTTCTATAATAATGGCCTTCTCCTGGCTTTGATTATGAATCTCTATGGGCATGTTCTTGCTCACCCCCTCTCCATTTTTATATTGGATGAGTACAGCAAGCTGTTCTTTTATCTCCTTCTTAGTATGTGCATTTGCCTGCAAAATGGTCTCTATATCTGGACCCTCTTCTCACATCATCCATAATTTTTAAACTAGGGCAAATCTTTTCCTAGTATAACATCATCTATCAAGTCACCAATCACAGCTCATGGATGCAGACATTTTCCTAGAACTGTTTGATTTTCCAGTGCTTACGTATTATCGCAACCAGATTTATGCGATAATACCGCTTGCTTCCCGGTGTGTGAATGTAACTATAAATATACACAGAATCACACTGACAATATAAACTTTATAAAAATCATTGTTTAGGTAAGAAAAACAGTATAACATGTAATAAATGAGTGCTTGTTTCAAGCTATGCCATTTCCCAACATCATGTCACTGGAAATGCATTTTATACAGCAGTTATGTGTAACACACATTCCATATCTTGAGCCGCGAGACGGTAAATGTTGTCAAAATGAAACTTGAGATTTGTAAAGACCTGTGTAGATATTAAGTGGTACTGAACTGACCCCAAACTATTGACAATGCATTTGTTGGATTTGCCACGGACAGAGAAGGAGTCAATAGGACTTTTTCAGCAGTACAGGATTATATCCTCATGTAAAGAATGCTGTTCCGGACATTCAATGACATTGTACTATGGGAAGCAGATCTTTTGGAAATGCAATACAGAGAAATGTTACCAACACATAGGAGTTTGAGATGGCAATTTCTTTGATGGTAGTAGAATTAATTTTACCACCGCTGTCCGCTTCATTTATTGTTGGGCAAAGCAGATGACATCTGTAAGTTTCTGTCAGGAAGAAATGGACATGGCTGACAAGGCAGTCATAGATTGGAGTAACTATTTACATGATGTCTGTTTCTTAGAAATGGAGAAAAAGGACAAGAAGCAAATCTGAAGGCCAGGGTGTATTGTGGAACTAGACGAGACACTCTTTACTAGACGTAAAAATAATGCTGGCTGTATTCTCCCTCAGCAGTGGGTATTTGGAGGGATATGTAGGGAGACAAGAGAGACATTTCTTGTAAATGTTGCCGACAGGACAGTCACAGCATTATTTAGCAAAATCAAGGAATACATAAAAGAGGGCAATACTATTTACTCAGATTCATGGCGGGCATATCAAACACAATGACTAGAAGAAGCTGGTTTCACTCATGAGAAAGTAAACCATAAGTCCAACTTCATGGATCCAAACACAGGAGTGCACAGACAGCACATAGAATGTGGGGATCTGCTAAGTGGAGAAACAAAAGAGAGGGACTGCAAGACACCATTTGGACTCCTACCTAGTTGAATATATATATAAAGATTGATTTTCTCCCCTTCCAGTTGTAAACTACTGCCTTGTAAACTACATTTTACTAATTTCATTCTAATATAATGACAGAATGTTGACTCAACAATCCTGGCTTCAGTTTTATGACATTCTGTAAGAATTGTTTCACTTATAACATGCATATCAGTTTTCACACTTCTCTTACTGGTATACTTCTCATTACTAGTATAATCAAACCTGGTTATGTGACCCTTTCCTCCATATCTGAAACAAGTTAATCCATTACTTGATAGTTTTTGTTTCCTAGATGGTTGCACATTTCTTACTTCATATTTAGATTTAGAAGCAGACAATTTAGTTTTAAGCAATAAGCAATTAACTAATAAGCATTTTATTAAGGTTACAAACATTTGGATTTTTTGAGATCACTTTGCAACATTTATTTTCTCATATTACTAGGTAAAACTCTTTTAAATCAACTGCTAATATTTTGTAACATTTTAATTGCATTATTTTTATTTTTATTATTATTGTTGTGCTCCTATAACCGCTTTACAGTATGCTTCAGATGAGGCATCAGAGGTCAGTTGTAAAATTTTACAGCTTGCACTTTAGAAGTTTTGTCAGTCCTAGCTAAAATTTGTATTTTAACTGTTCTTGATCAGTGTAACCAGTCCTTGTCATGTCCATAAAAGTTTTTGATGCCTTCCCTTTCAGCTGGGATGAAAGAATTTTGCCTATTCCGACTTAACACAGTTTTCAACTCTGACATAGCCTTCAAAAACTACTAAATAAGTCTTAAGATTATCTTTTTGCTTAGTTCTCTTAATGACTGGTACAATTCTGTGGGTAGCAATAACATTAGCCAATCTCATTAATTTCTGTTGCAGCTGCAGAAGTTTCTGATTAGGTTCTACCATAGCCTCTACTAGAGCTTTCACTAAATTCTCTGTGGATGTAAGTACAGAGAGAAACACAGCAGGAAAACAAATGTCAGAAGAGTCGGTCAGTTAGTGCAGAGAATTAAGGCTGTGAGCTAACAACCTACCTCCTGCAATAATGGATTTGATTCCTTCAACTTTAATTTGCCTGTTAAGGGTTATGCTACTCAATGCTAGAAGTCTAAACCTCAAAATGCACTTTCTCGAGTCATTCTTCAAACTGGAGAACATCAACATTTGTGCAGTAACAGAGACCTGTTCAAGGTTCCTGAGAGCACCCCTGCACTACCAGGTTACAATGCATATCACACCTTTCGGCCCTCATATCTGAACTAAAGCCCTTAGGGATGTGATGACCGAACCCCCAAAGGTGGAGGTGTATCCATCTTCATAAAAGATACACACACCAAAAGACCTGTTGCCCAACATAATGCATCAGAAATACTTCAGGTACAGTTAACACTGGACAAAACTGCAGTCCCTGTTGTAGCCTGCTACAGATCCCTCACAATGTCCCAGGACTCCCACTCTGCATTCCTGGACACTCTGGAAAGCATCAAAGTCCAGCCTAATATCCTAATACTGGGAGACTTTAACTACCCCTCCATTAGTTTGAATAACTACTCCTGCTCCAACTCTTTTGCCCAACATTTCCTGGAATTCATCAACTCCAATGCCTTGGACCAACTCATACTCACCCCCACTAGGGGAAAAACATTCTTGACCTAGTCATTACAAACATGGCAGATCGCTGCTCTGCTCCTATGATAAACCCCTCCTTGGTTAGATCTGACCACAAGTTAATCACCATTCATATCCAAATCCCACCCCCACCCCCAAAACCTCTCCAAAGCTAACTATGAGCTTCTAAGGACAGAAGTTGAAAGCTTCACATCACCCATAGAAACATGGAATGGGAGTATGGCTACAGAATCATACACCAAGGCACTGTATGAGCACTTACACAATTGCATAGTTAGGGCCATACCAAACAGAACCAAGATGCTCTCCTCTAAAAAAGGAAGACAATCTGGTGGACCCCTGCCATTAACAAACTCTACAACAGACGGAAAAAAACTGTTGCAGAGAAGGGTAAAATCCGATGACTGGAAAAATTTCCTCAGAAATCTCAATAAACAACTGAGATCTCTCATCAAATCCACCAAAGCTAGTTCTTCTTCTTCTTTCGGCTTCTCCTGTTAGGGGTCACCATAGCAGATCAACTGTTTCCATTTCTTCCTATCCTCTGCAACTTGCTCTGTCACATCAACCACCTGCATGTCCTCTCTCACCACATCCATAAACCTTATCATAGGCCTCCCTCTTTTCCTGTTACCTGGCAGCTTCATCCTTAGCATCTTTTTCCCAATATACTCTGCATCCCTCCTCAGCACATGTCCAAACCAACGTAATCTTGCCTGAATGGCTTTGTCTCCAAACCTTCCAACCTGAGCTGAGCCTCTAATATACTTATTCCTAATCCTGTCCATCCTCGTCACACCCAGTGCAAATCTTAACATCTTCAACTCTGCCACGTCAAGCTCTGACTTCTGCCTTTTTGTCAATGCCACTGTCTCCAACCCATATAACATAGCTGGTCTCACTACCCTCTTGTAGACCTTCCCTTTCACTCTTACTGGTACTCATCTGACACAAATCACTCCTGACACTCTTCTCCACCAACTCCATCCTGCCTGTACTCTCTTCTTCACCTCTCTTCCACACTCACCATTACTCTGAACTGTTGATCCCAAGTATTTAAACGCATCCAGCTTCGCCACCTCTACTCCCTGCATCCTCACCATTCCTCTATCCTCCCTCTCATTCACACACATATATTCTGTCTTAGTCCTGTTGACCTTCATTCCTCCTCTCTCTAGAGCATATCTCCACTTCTCCTGGGTCTCCTCCACCTGTTCCCTACTCTCACTACAGATCGCAATGTCATCTGCAAACATCATAGTCCACGGAGACTCCTGTCTGATCTCGTCTGTCAACCTGTCCATCACCATTGCAAATAAAAAAGGGCTCAGAGCTTATCCTTGATGTAATCCCACCTCCACCTTAAACACATCCATCACTCTCACTGCAGACCTCACCGCTGTCACACTACCCTCGTATATATCCTGTACCACTCTTACATACTTCTCTGACACTTCACACTTCCTCATACAATACCACAACACCTCTCTGGGCACCCTGTCATATGCTTTCTCTAAATCCACAAAAACACAATGCAACTCCTTCTGACCTTCTCTGTACTTCTCCATCAACACTCTCAGAGCAAACATCACATCTGTAGTGCTCTTTCCTGGCATGAAACCATACTGCTGATCACTAATCATCACCTCCCTTCTTAACCTAGCTTCCACTACTCTTTCCCATAACTTCATGCTGTGACTGATTGGTTTAATCCCTCAGTAGTTACTACAGCTCTGCACATCACCCTTATTCTTAAAAATTGGTACCAAGACACTTTTTCTCCATTCCTCTCAGTTTCCAAGATTTCATTAAACCAAAGCTAGTTACAAAAACAAAATTGCTACAGATACTAAGGATGACCACAAGGCTTTCTTTAGTTATGTCAAGAACCTACATAATAATACGCAGATTTGCTTAGAGCTGCAGCACAACGGCACCACATATACTGAACCAACTGATATTACCAATATCTTGGCAGACAGGTTCAGTGCAAATTTTGCTCTCCCATCACCCCCTAAAGGGTCCATCCACATACCTGAGGAATACCAAATCCCTATTATCATGACTGCACAAGTACAAACCGCACTGACCAAAACTAACAACACAGCTTCCATGGGACCAGATAATATACTGGGTTGCATCCTACATGATTTACAAAAAGAACTGGCACCACACCTGAGTGCCCTGTTCAACTACAGCCTCAGTTCAGGCTTTGTTCCCACTGAATATGCACTGCTACAGTCATCCCACTCTTCAAAGGGGGTGCGACTACTGATCCTGGGAACTACCACCCCATCAGCTTGATAAGCCTGATCTGTAAGGCTATGGAACATATTATTACTGATCTTATAAACAAGGATATAGGGGACCTTTAAACTTTGGACCGCATGCAGTTTGGGTTTGTGAAAGGCAGATCATGTCTGCTCAATGGGCGGCACAGTGGTGCAGCGGTTAACGTTGTCGCCTCACAGCAAGAGGTTCTCCGGTTCGATTCTCGGCTGGGGTGCCTTCTGTGCGGAGTTTGCATGTTCTCCCTGTGTTCGCGTGGGTTTCCTCCGGGTACTCCGGTTTCCTCCCACATTCCAAAGACATGCATCTGGAGCGTTTCTCCCCGGGCCTCCGCTGAAAACAGTCTCTGTGGAACCTAGTCGGACATTCCTGGTCAACAAATGTTAAATAAAAAATAAATAAATAAATAAATTTGATAGACTTCTTCAAAGCTGTCACCAGAGCAGTGGATGAAGGCAAGGCTGTCCACACAGCTTACCTCGATCTAGCCAAAGCCTTTGGCACCATCCCACACTCTGGAATCATTGATAGGCTCACTAATCTGGGTATTAACCCTTATATCACTAGATGGGTTGCAAACTGGCTCACTGACAGAACCCGCACAGTGAAAGTAGCTGACTCCAAATCTGACTACTGGGCAGTTACAAGTGGAGTCCCACAAGGATCAGTTCTGGGTCCTCTCCTGTTTTGTATCTACTTCTGTGAAGTTCAAGCCAACACCAAGGAACTCTGGTTAACCAAATTCACGGATGACTGCAAACTGGGAGCTATTACTGATTCTCAAGCTGATGTGGACATCCTATAAAAAGGCCTCACAGAGACTAACGACTGGTGCCAAAACCATGGCCTTAGGCTCAACGCCAAAAAATGCATAGTCATTCCATTCAGGAAAAACATGATGCCCACAAGCTACCATATTGAAGGGAACCCACTTAACTCGGAAGGTGTTATAAGGGATCTAGGGATGTAGGTAGACAGGAACCTCTCCTTCGACAACCATGTCACCACTGTAGTTAGGAAGTCCTTCTACGTGGCACATCTCATCACAAAAGGTTTTTCATCCAGGAAAAAATAAGTCATCTCTCTCTACTCGTTATAGAGTACAATGCCCCATTTGGCATGAACCTCACTAGACACCTCCAACAACTGGAGAGGCCACAGAAATTCCTCACTAAGAGGATTCTAGGACTCAAACACATGCCTTATGCAGATAGACAAACTTAAACTTTACCCCGTCTCATATCGCTTACTTAGAGGTGATCTCTGCTTGACATACAGAGCAACGTCTGACCCAGTTTTACTAGACATGCTTCATCTGAAAAAAATCACAATCCCTCCATGCTACTTGCTCCAAAGACCTCAACCTTATCACCACATTAAAAAGAACCTGCTGGAGGGATAGGTTTCTAACCCAGAGACTTCCAATACTCTGGAATAAACTCCCCATTCATGTCAAGCAGAGCACCTCACTGGCCCTGTTCAAGAGAAATCTTGATGAGTGGATGGGAAATAGGAAATTCGTCCTGGGGATCACTTCAATTGCACTGATAGATAGGGGCACAGGGAACTAATGTCTGGCAAGTCCAGATGACTGGGAATACTATTGGATTAGACTTGCAATGGGTCTAGGGCCATTAGCCTCGTACTTACCTATGAACCTATGAACCTATTGTATGACCTTGAGTAAGTCACTTAACCAGATAGTGCTTTGGGACCACCATGAATTTCAGTTAGGCTTCTTAATGTTCTCCTGGATTACATGCCTGGTAACTTCTTATGCACCTATAAGTGAGACATACCAGGTAACAGCAGTCACTTCCTGCAACAATGTTATAAGGAAAACAGCTTATTGCACACAAACACCAACCTGCAGAAATAAGGCAAGCTTCAGTACTCAAGTCACTTTCTGCCATTCCAATTAATTGTCTGCAGTCTATACAGTCAGCATAAAGGGCTTCCCAAGTCATGGAACATCATTAAAATGTAAATCCCTCAGAAAGACCCATTTCTGGCTTCACAGATCACTCAGGAGAAACTAACTGAAATAGTATTAAGCACCTGTTACCAAATGAAGAGAAAAGAGCTGTTATTTAGCATTTCCTTGGCAAAGTGTCCCTTGCATACACCGTCATGGTCAGCTGTTTAGTCAGGCTGGAATCAGAAACATATGCAATTATAGGTTTATTTTTTAAATGAAAGGAAAGTAGCCAGCTTTGGCTTTACATAGCTAATCCTCAGAGATATTTATGTTGTCTTTTAACTGATACTTTGATACTGTGAACTGCAAGAGATGGAGGGAAAGTTCCCACTGGCGCAGCTTTGCCCCTTAAATACCAGTTATTTGCTTTTAAAGCTAGCTCTGCCAACTTTATCTTAGACAGGCTCAGCTCTACATAGCCCTTTCAACAACCAGATAGCATATCTCTCAACTTCTTAGCACAAAAAATCAGGACAAAGCCCCCTAAAAAGGGACAGGTTTTAAATATTGCTCTTATGAACTTATATAGTTCCTAGAATAACATGATTTGTGTTAGCATGCATTTTCTAAAAAACATAAAGTCTGAAACACCAATGTATGCCATTATAGAGTGACTTCTATCCTCAATGATTTGCCAGAAAGCCACAAATTTTATGGGGAACAGACCAAAAATATGAGGCACAAATCTAGACTTTCTGTGATACTCTGGACAGTTGAGAGGTATGTTAATTTGTAGATTATAGAACACAGCTGCAGGACTCTGCTAGGCCTTCATTTTGACTCTACACAAACTCTTCACCTAATCTTTCTTTAAGTCACATCCTATTAGACCCAAAATAGACCATTCAGGTTCAGGAATCATTAATCTTTGGGCAGTGCCCCTTTTCTAACCATGAATTCATTTTCTACTTGAGGAACTAAATTCCCAGTTTCCTGTTTTTGGACTACAGCTTTTTATACAACACTAATACACAGTTAGTTTTCTATTATCCTATCTAATGCAATCAATAGGATCACTAATTTTTTGTAAGAATTTTAAAGATTTATTTTACAGTTTTTATACATTTAAGGATAAATTCCCATTTTCACAGACACAATGTCTCTGTCTTTATGTCTCTCTTTCTATCTGTCTGCCAGTCTATCTATATCAAGTACCAAAAATACACTTGACACAAGCAGGACATATGAAACATACAGGTTTACTCAGTAATCCACAAACTATGATGCTATCCCATTTGGCTTTTCAGTTTCAAAACAACATAATCAGTACCTTCATAACAGTGCTCAGTAGCAAAATAAAAGTGCAAGGCTATAGGCCACACCCAGGTCCAAACTTTAGCTCCAAATGTAATTATAAACATAAGTTACACTCTTGAGATTAAACTCCATGTTTCCTGGTCTTCCTTCAAAAGCAGGTCTTCCTTCTGAGGATCATTTATATGGGGCACTAACTTCCTGAGATTAGCCTGTCAGGAAACTACTTTCTATAACACAGTAATTGGCAGTTAAGTCCTTGTGATCTAGCTAATTGCTGTGAGAATGTTCCCATATTCCATACTGCAGTATACATTCTATGTACCCATTTAAAGGTACACATGTATTCTCCATAAACAACATGTTGTAACTGCCTCCCTCCCAGCACAACATTAGGGTTTTGGGGATCATAACTATGGGTTGTAGACTTTGGGCAACACCTGAACATTGTTTTTGGCTAGGTGTGTGCTGTGTGATGCTATGAAATGAAAGTGTTGGTGGGATATTACATTAGTTTATCTAGTCAGTCCTTGCAAAGTCACACTATATGTTACCAAAGTGAATTGCCTGCCTAGCAAATACTATCTCAAGGCATAGAAAGACCACTGAACATCTATTTTCTGATTATTCAGCTTCCTGCTGATATAGCCCATGCATGGTGCTCCTCTTGGGATAGTACTGCTGCCAAATCTACCACGTATTTGTATACAATGTTTTAATTTAGTAAAATCAATGAGTACCTAATGACTGTAAAATCAGTGAATTACTAATATGGGTAACGTATGGGTGCAATATGAACATTGTATACATTTTAGCACATTAAATAATCTGTCTACCTCCAGGGGTTATGGCACTTTGACAGGAGTTTTTTTCCCCTTGAGAGATCTCTCAAAGAGCAGGCAATAGTCACACAATTAGGCACAATCATTCTGCAGTAGTCTAAAACCTTCCATTTCCTGTCTCTTTATAGCGGGTACAGGCCATTTTTTTGCCTCTAGATTTTCTAGTGGCAGTATTACCACAACTAACACAACCCTAAGAACTTAGATTTGACTATACATTGTTAACTTTTCTTGATTTTTACAGACAAGCCTGATTGTTTTATGAACTCTAACATACCTAAGTGAGATTTCCTGAATGAATGACCAGGTTATCCAAGTATACTGTAGCATTTTGAGAATGGGACTTTAAAATGAGGTTAGGACTTTATGTACGTCAAATGGTAACACCAAATACTGAAAGAGACTATAAGAGGTTTCAAAAGTGTGGGAGAGGGGAGTGTTATCTGCTAGTACCCCTTCTTCAAGTCTGGTATTGCAAGCATTTGGTTATTCCCAAATTGCCCATAACCCATCGGTTCTCGGTATGGAACAGCTATAAAGCACAGAAATTATGTTCGGTTTTCTAAAGTTGTTGCAAAATCTGATCCTTCTATCAGGCTTAGGGACTAGCACTATTGGGCATCTCCATTCACTTAGTGATTCTTCAGTCATGCCTATCTAGATAATTTTTTTTAACTTCGTCCTTTAGTAATTGTTTCTGTGACCCTAGTACTCTATAAGGTCTTAGTCTGGCCTTCACTCCTGTCGTTGTCTTTATATTAATTTCTGCTCATTTAAAATTAGTGGCTCTACACTTAGATAAAGCTTAGTTACCCCACCACCACCCAACACCCTCATAGTTAACTGCTTAGTGCAAACTAGGATTTTAACTCATTTTTCCATCTTACCTTTAAAATCTGGAACATCTACTCCAAGACCACCAATTACTGGAGAACCCACATTCTGCCTCTTAGTAGTCATATTGGGATTAGTGTTTCTGTTTTGCTTGTGGTGAGAGAAGGATCATAGTGACATTATTTCCAGGAGACTGATGACCACGGGAAAGCCTAATAATCATAGATGCCAGCTTGGAATTTGTGCTTATATTTTGCTTCTGGTGAGAGAAGGAGCAGAGTGCATTGATTCCTGTTTCTGGTTGGGCAGTGAGTGTCTGTGTTTGACCTTCCTGATTGGTCTGGTTGTTTTTCAAAGCATTAATCAGGAAAATGCTAAAACAAGCCTACAGACCCTTAAACATCTGGGACAAGACTGTGGATCACCAAACAGGCTGTGGCCTGCTTCTCATCTTTGGACTGGTGCTACTGTTTTGCTTCTGGTGAGCGAAGAAGCAAAGGAGCATTCTATCCCAGCAGCATGAAGCCATGGTAAGACCAGCACTAGTAGTAACCAGGCAATATTCATTCAGGCAACTGCCCTCTTTTCATCTTTCTTGACAAGCTAATTCTTTCTTTTTAGTACATACTGCTTGATTTGTTTCTATTTTCAGAATATCTGCCTAAATAATCCATCCATTAATCATCAGGGTCTACTTATTAGTTTCCCCTCAAGTGTTTTTCAGTGCCCTGGATAGATGCAGACATCTTGAGCTGACAATTTTCCATAAAAGCACCATTGGAATTTCACCAGTACCTAGTTGCACACAGGACAACTAGTTTGCAGGGACAAGCACTGCCCCCAGAGTTGCAAACTGGATACTCATGACAATGATAGACACAGGCAACCTGTAAATGGTTCATCTCCCAGATCCCTGCTTACACTTATCAAGGGTATCAGAACTTGTCAGAGATTTGGGATGCATGGCTAGGCTTAAAAAGGCCCTTGTGGTCATTAACCTGGTAAATACCTATGAACCTATAAACCTATTATTTTATATTCTCACTCCAACAGTCTAATCAACAAAAAAGGATCTGTTGACATGGGTATGAACTTTCCCATTATATCTGTTACCATCTTGGTGGATATATAGGTATCCTGAGGCAATGTAGAAATTACCTCATGTTTACTGACAAACAGTTAATTCTCAAACAAACTGATATGGTATGTAAGAGATGTATTTACACAATGTCACTGGAGACAAAGCTCTCACATAAAAGCACTTCTAATATTAATAAGGTTGTCAGTAGTGCATGCGCTGCACCCATCATACACAATTCAAAGCAGACATACAGACCAAATATGCTGAGTCAATTAAATGTAACCTTCCTAAACCCCAAAGACCACCTAGACAAAGCACACATAACAAATACTCTCAGCAGCCCTGAATGCACTCTTTGAAAACACCCACATCAACACTTATAGCCACATCTCTTGGAGCCTCTGCTTCTAAGCCTTTATAGCAAGCCACCACACAATCCAGCATTCTGGTCATTGGTGACTTCATTGTGAGACATACTGATGTCCCTCTCACCAGGCTGAGTAAGGAGAAAGTCATGGTCATTTGCTTATCAGTGACCAGGATCTGCCACATTATGCATGTACTCAGGTCATTGGAACACAAGTACCAGTATTACTCAGCTATAGTCCATGTGGGTGTAAATGACCAGAGACTTACCAACCCTAGACTATATGAAGACAGACATCATGGAGATCTTGGAATATGTGTCCCAGGCTGGTATGAGCCTAGCATTGAGGAGCATTTTATCTTCCCCAAGCATGATGCCACATTACGAACAAAAGATGAACAACTTTAATTAATTGACTTAGTCTCTGGTGTCATTCTAAGGGGGTGCAATATTTGTCAGCATGGAAGGAGACAGTCAACAGATCACACTGCTTTGCTAGGGATGGTCTTCACCTCTCCCCTATAGGCTTTAGAATATTAGCTAAAACACTGTCCTTTTCTATAGTGCATTTCTTTAGGCAGTGCCAAAATGAAAGTACTTCTTGCATAGCAAATCAAAACCAAGAGAATCTAAAGGTGCTACTGCTCAATGCTAGGAGTCTAAGCAAATAACTGTACTCCCTAGAAGCTTTCTTCACCCTAGAGAATGCTGACATCTGTGCAGTCACTGAGACATGGTTTAAAGCGGTGGAGAGCACACCGACAGTGCAAGGTTATAATGCCTTCCATACATTTAGACCAGCCACTACACAGACAGGGATTAAAGGTGGAGGTGTCTCGAATTACACAAACAATAAATGTACCTCAAGACTGGTCAAACAGGACAAAGCACTTGAGCTTCTCCATGTTCAAGTCACCATAGGAAAAATCTAATACCAATTCCTTGCATGCTATAAGTTCCCTCTATGACACAGGAAACCCATACCATGTATTTAAACTTATTGGAAACACTCACCATCCAACCCAATACCCAATACCATATACATGGATGATTTTAATCACCCCACTATTAACTGGGAATCATATATGACACCAAACATGCAGGCACAGACATTCCTGGATTTTGTAAACACAAACTCCTTGGACCAGATTTTCAATATACAAACCAAAGTTGCAACCATACTGGATCTGGTCCTCAGTAATATGGAAGAGTGCTGCACACACCCTAAAGAGGCCAGTCACAAATAGAGTCTCTCAGGGGTCAGTCCAGGGATTGCTCCTTTGAGCATTTACTTCTCTGAAGTCAAGGCCAATGTCAATGGCCTCTGGCTGATTAAATTTTCAGATGATTGCAAATTAGGAGCTGACATTAAATCCCCCACTAACACAAATGTTCTCCAGGAAGGGCTGACACAGACAATAAAAATGGTATTGGAGCCATGGACTAAAACTAAATGCCAAGAAATATGTAATAGTATCCTTAGGGAAGTCATCCACCCCTGGTAACTATCATGCTAACAACACACCCCTAAGAGCTGACCTAGTAGTCAGGGACATAGGGACAAACATAGATAGTAATCTAGCCTTTGACCATCACATGTCTACAATAGTGAGGAATTCATTCCATGTTGTGCAACCTATAAACAAAGGTATGGCATCTAGGTCCAAGAAAGTCATTACTCCACTGTATTCAGCATTCATTAGACCTGTCATTGAGTTTAATGCCCCCTTTGATATGTACTTAACCAGGGATATCCAACAACTGGAACATCCACAGTGGTTCCTCACTAAAAAAAATAAGGCATAAATAACATACCCTGTGCAGACTACCTCAAGGCCCTATCCCTGTATTCTGTGTCCTACCAGCTGTTGAGTGGAGATCTATGCCTGGCATACAATACATTGTCAGACCTCACTCTGAAGGACCTCCTGCATATCCATAAAATAAACAGCACCAGTATTACCCATTCTAAAGACTTAAAGACTTAAACCTTGCATGTGATATAAATAGGACCTACTGGAGAGACAGGTATGTATTTCAGAGACTACCCCTTCTCTGGAACAAGCTCCCATCCATGTGAAGCAGAGTTCTTCTCTAACCCATTCCAAGCACAACTTGGACAACTGGATGGGGAACAGGAAATTCATACCTGGTTTGGCACCTATTTCTCTAATGGGCACAGGCAGCCTGTAAATATTTTATCCCATAGGCCTCTGCTTGTAAATGTATCATCTCCCAAGCCCCTGTTCACACTAATCAAGGGTACCAGAACTTATCAGAGATTTGGGATGCATGGCTAGGCTTAAAAAGGTCCTTGTGTTTGTTAACCTAGTAAACACCTATGAACCTATGTCACTGAATAATATAATAGATATGATGAAGCATTTTCCTTGAAGAAAGCAGGCATTATAAACAAGCATTATAAGACAGGTGGGTAAAACCTATGTCTGCCCTTGAGATTTTATAGAATAAGATCACTAGAGAGTTTGACTACTGTGTAGAATCAGAGCTTTGACTAAAACCAAACATTCAGAAATGACTGGTAGAAAGGGGAAAGTCTGTTCTGTGACAATTCTCTTCCACTTCCTTGATGCACTGTTCTTTGACAGGGTAGGTGATAGTCATAATGAAATATGACAACAGCTACAGATTTTATTTTTCAAAAACTTGATTAAAAATATTTATAAAACTGGAAATAGAGTGAGTGGGAAAGGAATGAGATGAGACATTTTAGGTTTTTCCCTTGCTGAGTGCTGATAATTACCCCCCACACACACACAATTGATCGGTCTGTTGCATTTTGGGATGACAGACAATCATAGTAGATCTTCATTCATACAGCCATTAGCGATTTTCTGATGATGCCAAAGTCCCTCCACCTACGTAGCGACATACATGCTTGTTTGCATGGGGGCTGCTATAGCACTTTCTTCTGTGGTGGTGTGCACTCTCCTATACACATGACTTATAAGGCTACTGCTTATGCTTGGAACAGCCACGTGCATGTACATAGTTCAGACTCTGCTTGCTGTTCTTCTGTTTTAACGCAAAAGTCAGTATAACAGAAGGACAAACCGTCTCCCCCCACAGGGTTTGTGAGCTGCTGTCATCCATCTATTCACTTACTCCTACTCCCTCGTCAGCTCCCCAGGTGTCTAGGACTATAACTGATATGGATTAGTGCTTATCACTAGTACAGGTCCAGATTTCTGGTGAGCAAGTGTGCACACATGTTGTTGTGAAGGTGAAGCTAGTAACTCACCAAACTTACAAGTATAAGGCAGCTGAAGTCATAGGCATATAAGCTGAGGTCAATAAAATATCCTTGGTGAGAGCTAGACCTGTCCATATGCATGTAACAACATCTTATAAAAATAATACTGAATCACGTGCCATATCTCACTTTATCATGTAGGTTTGTGAGGTTGTGCATAATTTGATATTTCATCCCAGAAGGGTATACCACCAGATACTAGTAACATTAGCAAAGTAATTGCCCTGATTATTATGAAGTGAATAGAAATGATGATATCATTCCTTGGTCACTGAGGTAACATTGCTGTAAGTGATCCATTCTCCCTAGCTCATGCATAAAGTGTATATTGGCTTTATGGGATGTTATCACTTGACATTCATTAATCATCTTAATTATCTCACTAGTACACCACACTAAAGTGCAGAAGGCATCAGTAGCGTGCAGTATGACTTTATCAAATATGATTTCATACATATGCCTGGGTTCCTAAAACAATTTTCATTAGACTGCATTTTCACTTTAAGCCAACCACCAATTTGGTAATAACAGCCAGTTTAGGATATCATTATCCTACAGTTTACTCTTTCATGACTCTTAATCCCACAAGGAATCGTGGGATTAGGTAAACTAAGACATTGTTTTGCACCGTCTTGTACTGTCTGCCAACAGCTCCTTCAGGTGGATGGATCACAGATGCTATAACAGGAAACGCACCTTTAGTAAAATGATAATTTTCAGATATTCGTTAATGATCTACTCCTCTGTATTTGCTACAAACTACTAGTATGTTCTTATATGCTGTTACACAGGATTGTCATAGTCATCTGTAGGACTGTAAGAACAAGACCCTACTGCTAAGTATTGCAAACAGTCTACTGACTATAGCATGAAAATAAAGTCCTAAGTGGAGGAAAGAGAGTAACCATAATGAACCTGAGATGTTACGTTTATTATATAATGAGAGTCTTGATACAATCTCTGAAAATTTGTAAAATCAACCTATCAATGCCAAGTAATATGCCATCTACAAACAGATTAGCAGGCCTATAGGGAAGAAAGAAGAGCTAGAACCCTGTAATTTGCTGGAAAATGTCAGTGATGGAGAATAGTAGGTAGTAATGCTTGAACAAAAAGTAAATAGGAAAGTGGGTACCTTTGTTGGGTGCCATTGCAAATACTGAATCTGGAGGAATCAAGAGACTAAAATGCACTAAACACTGATGGTTTTCATGCAATATTTAAAGAACTAAAGTAAGTCTATGAACAATTTATCCAACAATAATATCCATCATATATCTCATACTGTCTATTTATTACCAAAAAGGAATAAGTCCAGCCTGCTGGGAAGGAGGAAGAAATCCAATAACCCTATTTGAACAAATGTTAATGTATGGATTATTGTCCATGTTAGGAAGGGAAGTCATATTATAAAGGTCAGGTTCAGGCAGTTTTGCTCAGGATTTCAAAAACATAGCTATCATAGACAGTGGACAATGATAGCTATCGTGGACAATGTCAAAGATTACAGTAGCTTGTCATCAGTATCCATCATTTGAAAGTTGAAAATCTGCAACTAATGACTTTGTTTAGTGTGAGAAAACTCTAGAAAGTTCCAGCAGTAACTCACCAGATCCAATGGTCTTCAAAGTCTCCAGACACTGGAAAACAAATTCTAACTTTTGAGCACTTAGAAGGGTACTCGAGCTATTCCTTCCATCAAGAGATATGGGACAATTGTCCCCCAACAAAAGAACTTACTTGCAAATATTGTTCAGTGATGAAGCTAAAGCCCAAATCCTTCCAACTGTTAAACAAATAAAACAGTTTGTTGCTTGAAGAATATGTCGTCTGACCAGTGATATGGTCAATAAGAATATGAATTAATCCACAGTAGCAATGAAGATTGTCGAGTTGTGCCAAGACAATTAAGTTTTGAGATGTTCCTAAACAGAACCAAAGTCTATGTTCTTCTACAATCACCTTAATATTCAAAAGTTCCAATACTTCCTGTTTTTGAGATGCCAGAGACATGTTGTGGTCTTCAACCTCACTGTTAAAAATGCTATTGGTTAATATAGAAGATATTCTACGCATCTGCTTGAACCTGCATCTCACTCTGTCACCTCTCTCATAAACCTGCATGCAAAAGCACCAAAGTACTGATGCTAAATTAATATGTCTCTCCCAGAATTGGTTCCAGAATGAATCCATTTTTCCTGACTCTCTGGCAAGGCAACAAAGTAAGGGTAGCTACCATGGAATAAAGGCTTGCAGATCAGGAATGTTGGGAGTGGGCATTGATAACACAACAAGGCGAGGGTAATAATGATATGCCCAAAGAGCAATGTTCGGCCTAGAATTTCAGAATATAAACTGCATTTGTTCAGGACAATGAAACTTTAGCTCTAGAAAGATAAGTGAATACGGAAAAAGAAGTAACCTTACAGGAACTTGTATCTATCAGACACAGGCCACCTTTGGCCTCTTCTGTAGCATTTGACTGAGGTGTACATTTCTTCAGTTTATCAGATGAGCTATATAAATAACAATTTATAGAATTAAAGTCTTCTCTCCATATTATTTTTCCAATAGCCTTATTTGTAAATTAATAAAAAAAAATTCAGGAATTTGCCTACCTGAGATTGATGTGTATTTAGATAGACCCCATGGTATATGTGTCTTCCCCCACAAATGATTTACTCCACTGGGAAGATCTTGGTGTTATGGAAATGAAGAAGTGCTTTATGGAACTTTACCTGGACACTGGCTGGGATTGTGACCCCTTTGCCATGGAAGTGGCCTTTTCCACAAGATGATCCATCAAGCAGAATATAACCACTTTGTGATGACCTAGAATACTTGTTACCTAAAATGCCAGTTTTCTTTTGACAGAAGAATGAATGTACAATCTTAAGTTGCCGTATTACCGTATGTAACTTAAATGGGCTATAATGTCAATTAATATTGTATGACACCAGTTTCAACATACAAAAAATGATAAACTGTTAAGATCAACTATATTTGTTAAAGTAAGCTTCAACAACAATTTAATATAATCATCAATGCATTGTCTGAAACTAAATAAGCCTGATTTGGAGGCCAATGAAAATAACAACCGATACATGAGAAAGAAAAGTAACAATAAACTCCACCTGATCCCTAAACTACATGCAGAAAAGATATTTATAAGAGCTTATGAGCATACTGCCATATAAAGTAAGAACTCCATAAATTGAGAAATAGGAATGAGAAGAATCATTACACATTATTCACAATCACTGGCCATGGGCGTTTACCACCAGTGGTTCTTGAGCTTCCAAAATCATGGTTTGAGATACCCCTAAACTCTATATTCAGAATGAAAAGCCTCATTAAATAAAATCTGTTTCATGGATGGGGGCCATACAAAAAAGCAATAAGGTTGCCAGTAAGAGTATACTGTTTGAAGGATCTTACTCTGAAGGGACATTCAGGCCTGTGTACCACTAAACTGGTTTATCCCATTTCACAGGATCAGCACTAGAAAAATAACCGGTAGTCCAAAGGCCTATTTAATATTTGGATCAGGTACTTATGGATGGGGTCATTTCCAGATGTAACCAGCAGGTGCAGGCACATTAACTGCCATCATAAAAGTGTCAAGGACACCCCAAAGTCCCAGCACAGAAGTGGGGTGGTGAGGATATATAGAGGTCACTCACACATGCTAATGTAATTGACACTGTATAACATTGTATTGCTACTTAATGCCTTGTAATAATCCTGTAACACTGCTGTTTAATGCTAATTTATAATGAAAATTGTATAATATGTTGGAGCTTTTCTCCCTGGGGCTCCACTGAAAAAGGGCTCTTCAGTTCAGTCAGACAATCCCAGTCAACAAATGTAAAATAAAAATAAATAAATGTAAAATAAATAAAAATAAATTTATTTATTTTACTTATTTATTTGACATATGTTGACCGGGATAGTCCGACTGAGGTAGTACCCTTTTTCAGCAGAGGCCTGGGGAGAAAAGCTTTGCAGTACAATTAAGCAAAAAAAGAATTACAATAATGAGGTAAAAAACAGTAACATATATACAATAAGATAATTAAGCAAGTGCTTTTACTGCTCATGTAAGAGAAATCAGCAAAAGAGACTTTTCAACTAAATAGTCAGTATTGAAGCAGGTAGTAACAACAAACTGGCAAAAAATGCATTAGGGTAGTCCTCAGTGAACAAATGGAAAAATTCAGAGTTGTTTGTTTTATGAGCTACAGTGTAAGTAAAGCATGTTTCCAGAACTAGGAAGTGAAGGAGCATGGAGAGTCACAGGTGACTGTCATTGTCTTACTAAGGAGACTAGTACAGATAAGATAATTGAAGGAAAGGAGGAATAAGAAGGAAAGTGAGGAAAAAGAGAAGGTAGTGGAGGAGAAAAGAAAGGGTTCAAGTGGGATGATTGCAGTGACAGGTCCAAGTGCTGTTTAGGTAATTTTTGAGAGTTTTCTTAAATTTGTGGATATGGGTAATATTTCTGACAGTCATGGGAAGCATGCTATATGAAAGAGCAGGAAAGTAGCTGTAGAAATTTTGTCTGCTAGACTTTTTAGGTTTGAGAATCTGTAAGAGACATTTGTCTGAGCTTCTGAGGGATCAAGGGGGGTTTGTAGACGGAGATGAGGGCGGAGATGTTAGGACAGGACGATGGCTTGTTCAGGACAGAGTGGATGATGAGAAGTTGTATAAATAAGAGTTGTTTAGGAAACTCTAGCCAGCTGAGTGCTTAGAGAGCATGACAGTGGTGCGATTTTGAAGGCTAATTAGATGCCAATCTAGCTACTTTGTTGTAGGTGGTTTTGAGTTTGGAAAGTAGTGAGGACTATAAGTTGGTTAAGATCTGTGAGCTGTGGAAGAGGTTAGGGAGAAGGTAAGCTTGGGCAAGTGAGATTCTGGAGCTGGGTGTAAGGAAGCTTTTGTTTCTATACAGTAGACCAAGCTTTCAGTGGGTTTTCTTAATACAGTGATGCACATGGAGGTTGAATTTACATTGGTCATCTATGATTGCTCCAAGGAGCTTAGTGTGGGTTTCAGGAGTGATAATAGTGTTGTTATGGGAAGAGATGGTAAATGAGGATTTAAGATGGTAGAGGGATTTAGGAAGGAAGAGAAGACGTTTTGTCTTTTTATGGTTACGCATGAGATGGTTGTTAGTAAGCCATGTTTCTGTGAGGTTGAAAGATGTTTGTGTTAGGTTGAACAGGTCAGAGGGGTTGTCATCAATGGAGATGACTGTGGAGTTGTCTGAGTACTGTATGAGAGATGACTGAGGACAGGATGTGTGAAGTTGGTTGGTAAAGATGTTAAAGAGAAGGGGCCTAGAACTGTGCCTTGTGGGATGCCCATTTTGATAGGGAGAGAGGGAGACAGAGCAGAGAGCCACTTAATGGACTGTTGTCTGTCTGGGAGGTAGCTGTTAATCTAGGAGATAGTTCCTGGGGAGATGTTGAGTTGACAAAGTTTGGAGAGGAGGATGGAGTGAGAGACAGTGTCAAAGGCTTTGGAGAGATCTAAGAAGAGGCATGACACTAGTTTATTATAGTCTCTGGCTAGGGAGATGGAGTTAGTAAAGGAAATAAGTGCAGTAGTGGTACCGTGGTGGGGGAAGAAGCCATGCTGAGTAGGAGTGAACAGGTTTTCTTGAGTGACATAAACCATGATTTGTTTATGAACACAGTGCTTGAGAATTCTAGGGAGGGAGAAAGTAAGGCAATGGATCAATAATTAGAGAGCTCTACAGAATTTTCACCTTCATAGATTGGTATGGTATGGAATGTTTTCCAAAGAGTAGGGACAGTGGATTCACTGATTGAGCGGTTTATGAAGATGGAGAAAGGGTATGCTATGGAGTTAGCAGCAGCCTTTAGGAAGAGAGATGGCAAGGTATTAGCTGATGGGGAACAAGGTTTAAGTTTTAGAAGGAGATTTTTAATATAACTGGTTGGAATGGGATTTAGGGAGAATGGGCAGTTTTGTAGTAATGGGGTTGGTTGGGTTGGAAGTCTGCATAAGTTTGCTGATGGCATTGATAAAGTATTAATTGAAAATGGATGCAGTTTCTTAGGGTGTACTATTTCGGCAGGGGTTGGGATTTGAGGGATATTCAGGGTAGAGAATTTGGATGACAGTATTCCCAAACATTTGGGGGTTTCTGGGTTCTATAGTTTGGGGTGTGGTAGAAATTCTTTTTATCATTGTTTATGTCATTTTGGTCAGATTACTGAGTTCCCTATATTTTTGGTAATGTGTGAGAGATTTTGTTTTAGTCCAGAATTTCCAAGCAGAATGTCTGTTTTGGATAAGAGACCAGGTAGAGTTAGTCAGCCAAGGAGAACATCATAATTTGACTCTAATAGTTCTGGGAGGGGCAAGGGAACTCACTGTGTTTAGAAAGATGGAGTTGAATTGAAGAACAGCTTCATCAAGAGGGAGGGATGAAATGAAGGACCAATCAATTATGGAGAGACAATTATTGAACATATCTGGGTTGAAGTTGGTTAGCTTTTGGCATTCCTTAAATTTATGAGGTCCAGAGAGTTGGGGGAGAATCTTTGGACATGTGTTGAGGAGTGGTCACTGACTGAGTGTGGTAGGGATTCTGGGTGGTGATAGAGGTTAGGATGGGAGACAAGAATCCCATCAAGGATAGAACTGGTATTTGTGGGTTTATAAAGAACAGTGGGAGAAGATATAAGTTGGGTGTAGCCATATAGGTGTATGCTCGTGGTAGAGGAGTTAGAAGAGAGGGAAAGCCAATTGATTTTTACATAACCTAGAATTATTGTTTCATTGGGTATACTGTCAGACATCCAGTGATGAATCTGTTCTAATAAGGGTATGTTTTGTCCAGGGGGAATGTAGATGGTGACTGTAGTTAGGGTTTTATGGCTGTTAAGTTTGCAATTAGCAAGAGTAAGTTCAGATGGGTGAAAAGAAGTGGGAGAGTTGGTTAGGGAGGATAAGGTAAGGAGATCTGAGTACATAATGGCTAAGCCTCCACATTTTTATGCATTCTATCAAGGAGTAGAATGTTGTAATCAGGGGGAGAAATTCATTGTCAGTGTTGTGTGGTTTAACCATGTTTCAGAGAGAATAATTATGCTGGGGGGTTTATTGGTCTATTCAAGACTGGAATTCAGTTATCTTGCTTAGAATGCTGTTGATGCTAATAGAGTAAAAGGAGAAATCTTTGAGACTAGGGTTAGGTGCCTGCAGGAGTGTTTGTGAAGTATTAGTAGAAGTTGATGATTTAATGTGTGGGCCAGGGTTGGGGTGAATGTCACCATAGAGTTGAAGGATCTTGCAAGGGTGGAGAAGAAATTATATAATGAGGAAAGGTGAGAGAAATTCCTGTTTTATTTCACAAAGTGGATAGATCTTTGGAGGCAATTTGATTATGGGGAGAATGAATTCAGTACTGGAGAAGAGTGTGGGTGATATGGGAGAAGACTAGTGGCTATTGGTGTTCATAGTGTAGTGAGAAGAGGTAGGAGTATTGGGATGCAGGTTTAGCTGAGTGTGATAAGAGATGAGGTTAGATTGGAGTAGAAAAAGAAGGGATGAGAAGAGGGGGGCAACATATGGGGAAGTAAGGAGTAAATGGAAGGGTGTTAGGTATGTGACTGAGGGAAGATATGTGGGATTAGTAAAATGGAAGGGGGATGAGAGTAGTGAGTAGGGGTGGGTGGTATGAAGAGTGGTGTGTACAGTGGAGGAAGGGGTTTAGAGTAGAAAGGTAGGATTTGATTGGATGAGGATTACAGGAAGTTGGAGTGCAGAGGGGATGGGTACAGATGGTTAACTATAAAGGTAATTGATGCAGGGGTGGGTGGAAATGGGGCTAGGGTAAGGGAGCAGAGTGATCCTGAGCATAGCGAGGGTGAATGGAGCAGGCTAAGCCAGTGTCACAGGAGTCAAGAAAAACAATCAGTGAAGGTTAAGGTAGTGAAATTAAGATCAGTGGCTGAGCTGCAGCAGAGAAGTGTACTGTGTCAGAATTACTCAGATTAAGGGAAGGGTGGTCAGGTAGTAGGCAGAAAAGATGAGACAGGTAGGGTTGCAGTGGTAGGTAGGGCCGAGTGCAGACTGAAGTAAAAAATGTAGAGAGGGAGAGAGAGAGAGAGAGAGGATCAGAAGTATCTAAAGAGGAATAAAATGGCATAGAGGAGTGGTTGAGTGGGGACAGAGGAGATAGGAGAAGGAGAGGAGTTGGGATATGGTGCTGTATAAATTCAACATGTACCCACAAAATCAAATCACAAATGAAAACAAAGCAGAAAAATACCCAACTCACTTATGTGAAATGGTCCCAAGCATGGCAAGTGTGTCAGCAAATTAACTAATAAATGTCTTACAAAAGACAGGTACATGAGGAAAAGCATAAAATATTAAATTTCAGGGTCTATAATAACTACAGATGATATAACTGATCCAATAATAATCTTGGTCACAAAGTATGTTTACATATAATTGATCAGTCCACACTCTTTGAGATAGTGATTAAAGATATATGCAAACTTCTCAAGGGCCAAGTTATAATGACATGCCACACTTATGCAAAATGATTCAAGTTCCATTTGCCTGAAAGCTCACCAATTACAAAGGTGGAAAACTAAATTATTAAATAGCCATATCAAAGGTGACACAGTGCAGAGGAACCCTTTAGGTGATTCTAGTAGGGTATATAAATGAAAACAAAACAAAGCAGTAGGCCTTGAGTAAACCCACTGACTGAACATTTCCCTAAACTGTCTAAATATATTTCTCTCGGGCAAAGATATAGGTAATAATCTCTCCTAGAGGAAAGCTTACTGAACTACATTTCTCGACTAGTCTTGAGGATGCTGAAACCTACCTGTTCATCTCTAAGCCACGCGAAGCCAAAAAGGTAGTAACATCTGTAACTTTATAAATGTACACGTTATTCTACATGGCCAGTAATGTAGAATGACCTTGTAAATTACTAAGGAAAACAGGAAGTCTAGAACCTCTAAACTGACACAGTGCTTCCATTTTAATGAAGTAGCGCATAAGTCAGTATTAAAATTCACAAGGAATGCAGAATTTTCCTTAACTCATATTTGTCTAATGCAAATCAGCTTTTAAGATGTTTTCATGCTCCCACCGGGAAAGAATATTGACTGGTACTCACAGTCAACTTGTGTAGTACATCACATATATTTTGTGTGGGAAGCAACCATGCGTAGACATGTTAAGACCCATACTATCAGCTAGAATTGCAGAGCAATAAGGAAAAGAGTGTGTGAATAGAGGTATGCAAATGACTCTATATTCTCATGTAAATGAAGGTGCATGGCCTAGTGAGTCGATAATGACATGCAGACAAGTGCTTCTTAATGTAGGTACACTATTCATAGGTACTGGCTCTATTAGACATGCAATGTTGTACATCACTAAAAGGACAAAATGCATGCAGGAGATTTTGGAGATACAACAAGCAAAGATGTTAGGAGCAGCAGTGTTCATGCAACAGCAGATATCTTCTCTTAACAGCACTAGGTCTCAATTAGTGGCACTATCAGTGGCAGGAGGCACCAGTGAAAATGATACCACAGCATATCATCTACCACCAGCTAACTGACCAGCAGCTGACACATCATTATCAAGGGGGCAGGGATATTATATGGGCATTAGCTGACATGTATTGCCCACAAACTCAATGTTAGTAATGTAAAGACTTCCTATATTAGGAGACACTATCATTTACAAACAGGGGACACCCTGGGCATTTCACAGTTTAGAATATTCACCATGCTTCTGTAGGCTACTCTAACATGGGAATGAAGGCATCTGTTTCCTCAACTCATTAGGGGAGAGAGCCACCACCATGAGTGACTTTTATGGCATCAGTTATCTCTCTGGACTAATGGATGCTAAGGATTGCACACAGTTGGCAATAAAGGCCTCTCTGCTGATGGTAGACTGTATTATGTCCACAGGAAGAGTTACTATTTCATCAGTTACCAGGTAATGCTCAATGCACAGGGGTTAATAACTAATGCATTTGCACAGCATCCTGGCATTGTCCAGCATTCCCACATCTGGCATACAAGTTATATATAATGTTAAGTCCTTCATTGTGAAATTCCACACTATGCATATATATCTCATCTGCCCTATTTTCCCACTGTGTTTCCGGTGATGGAGTATACTCACTGATGTTTTTGGTGATGACACCTATATGAAACATATTAACAGCATGACCTATCTGCTGTACAACACTCTCCATGCACAAAACAAAAACATTATAGACCATATATCCAGCCTGCTAAAGGCCCAGTTCCAGTACCTGAGTATATCTGGGGGGATCTCTGAAGTACAACCCTAACACAGCCTGCAAGATGCCTGTAGTATGCAACATGCTTTATGCTACATAATATAACTATTATGAGGCATGCAAGCCAGCAATCTGTCTCAGGAATCTCCAGACCTAAGACAGCTCTGGTCATAGTCAATGCCCTAACATCATTCAGTGACAAAAGTGAGAGGGAGGGAGAGAGACAACAAGCAGCAGCAGTATGATATTTACCTGACACTGATGGGCACATTGCATGGCAGTGCAGTCAACTCAATGAGTCAATGATAAGCACAGTGACACTGCAGTGTCACACAGAACAAGTATGATACATGGAGTGTTAGTTGAATGCAGTGTTGGACACTGCATGGCTGAATTGCACTGTGCATCAGGCATCTCAACATGCATCACACATGAGGAAGGGTGGAGTGGCTCACTCATCATCATCATCACCTCCTACGTGTCAAGGGACACACTGACACATGGCTTACATTCCAACCTGGGTGTGTTTCTATGTTACGAGAGGTGGACAAAGTGGTCTTATGACAAGGGATACTCTGTATCATAGACAATGTCCTCCAGTGACAGGGAATGCTGGTGCTACTGGATCATCATTGGGAAGGAGTGGCGCTATATCACTATGAAGTGGGGCCAGCATACTGGTTTAGTACAGCAGAAATACAGACCACTCTGTGACAGGGATTTTACCATACTGATGGAATAGGGCCTGTACAGCATCTGTTGATGAAGTATTCTGTTTCTGGAGGCTGACCGGGGTCTCCATGCTCACCATCCCAGATAAAGGCTTGTGGGGTGAATTACCCTAGACTTGTAGGAGCAGACTGTGCTCTGTGCAAGCTTCCAGTGCCACCACCCTCTGTGTGTAACTGCCCCTGACCATGACCAGCACTGCTTGAAAGGGCAGTGATAGCAACACTTACTATGTTCTTCTCAGAGGTGGCTGTGATAGTGATATGAGCCATCATAGTTCTCATGGGACTTAACATACTATCTTCTCTGGACTTCATGGTCTCACCATGGCATTGGCAGTGCTGACACATATTCACACAGAAGACGAGCACTTCTCCAGTCATCTCCATGTTAACCTGGATAGTAACATACTGTGCCAGGATGATAACCCTGCACATATGGGCCATCATATATCAGGAACCATCTGTGAAATGAGACAATGATGTAACCCCTGCTAGGTTGCCCTATAGTGCATATACACACATCAGACACAATGTGCTTGTTTGCTGCTGTGGGCAAAGGGGTGCAAAGCTTATACTCAAAGACACGTGAGAGACCCTAATAGGAATGGTGAGCATCCAGTCCAGCCTGTAGCTCAGGTGTAGGTGAGGCAATACCTTCACCTTAAACAATGGATGGAGGACAAACCAGGAGTGAGACAGTGCCCCTGTATCACCTGACTGTGATTCAATCTGTGTCTTAGCATCATTGTCAAATCCTGAACAGGTGCTGACATCATATTTTTGTCCTGATCCAGCCTGCATAAGCATCATCATAGAAGTGGTCCAGCTTCTGAATACCAAAGTCAGAGCAGAGTGAATCTGAATACTAATACTACATGCAAAACTATGCCTTGCACTTTCAAATTGTGGTACGGAATAGACAGATGTAGAAAAGACACATACCTCTGCTGTCATTTGTGCGTGTTCAAATTGAAAATCTATCTATAGGTATATGTGGCCTGCCTACATGCTGTCTGTGCATAGTTGTTATAAGTACATTCAATATGGCTACTAAGCAGGTACATATCTCTCAGAGATACAGGGGGCATGACCACTCCTGTAACCTGTATCAAATTCTCCAAGTATGATACCTGCATCTTCATCATCAACATGCAAGCATATCAGGAGCTGGCCCTTATCAGTTAAGCTTTCATTGGGATGTGGCCCCTGTCTAGTGGCTGCCCCTCTGGCATTGTGGTGTAGGCTTTCTTGCAAGTCATTCTGATCTTGTTGGCAACATGCCTCCAACATTTCTGTGCTATGAGATTCTGCCCATCAAAAGCATTGATATTACTGACCAATGTGTCCCAGGCTTGCTCACATGGAGGCTGGTGAGCACTTGCACTCATCATCAGATAATGTGCATGGGTCCTGAGTCCCTGAAGCAAGATGTCATTCTCGGCTCAGATGGAGTTGCCTAACCTCTGCTATGTCTTGAGGACATGCTGATACCCAAGAATATGAAAGACATTAATGAAATTCAATGACTTCTGGAGACATTAGGCCACCAATTACAAACAGTGAGTTGTCAGTAGTATACGCTACATTAGAGCTTTGTTCAGAGACACAGCTGCAGCAGGTGCCAAATATATGCTATGCTGTGGACAGGAAGGCACTACAGTGATACCCCAGACCAGTCACTGCATCATACAAATGAATGGACATGGTTGTGATGTCTGTCACACATAGGCCATCAGTGATCTACAAGTAAAGAGCAAACATTACAGACAGCATGATCATGGAGTACCTAACTGGCCTCAGGTGATACTAAGCCAGTGGGCTATGACATTGAGATTACACATGGTGATGCCCATTACAGGTGTCCCCACAGCATATGCACACAACACATCTGTGTTCGACATACATTACAGTATAGGGATAGGCTGCCTTCTCTCATCTACAATGTAGATACAGATGCATATATTATGTGTGGCCCATATGGTGGTACAAGTTGCAGGAATCCATAGAGCAGATTAGTATGTACACCTACTCTTTGTTCCATGACAAGGTCTCACATGTGAAACATACCTATGAAATACATGTTATCAGAGGGGGAACTGCGAAGATGTTGAGGGAGATGGTTGCTTGGGAAAGCA
Source organism: Protopterus annectens (assembly GCF_019279795.1). Taxonomy (NCBI): domain Eukaryota; kingdom Metazoa; phylum Chordata; order Ceratodontiformes; family Protopteridae; genus Protopterus; species Protopterus annectens. The sequence goes on from NC_056732.1 coordinate 489,534,301, forward strand.
GCTTGTATCTGCTAAAAAATTTAAAGAGGAACAGGACAGCAAGAAGTAATGGTGTAAGAGTGACTGGTGTGTAAACATCACAGTGATATTGGGGGGTTGTTTTGAGTGGTGGAAAGGAGTCTAAGGGAAGACAAGGATCTTGAAATGTGCAACTGAAGGGGGAAGTAAGACAAAATGTTTACAAATGGTGGGTGACAGTCAGCGAAATGAAATGTGGATCTGATGAGTGCTAAGCATCCTATAGTAAACTGTAAGCTAAATATATTGCTAAAATTAGAAAAGCATATTAACAGCTAGGGTACTGAAGACTTGCTTTATATCACAATTTAACATAGAGAATAGGGAATGAATGGAAGACAGAGACGTGAGTTCAGGATCATTGGTGAACATGGGGAAGATAAGGGCAGAAAGGCAGTATATGTATATCCCAAGAAGCTGAACTGCAAAATGATATAGGGGCCAGGCTGTAAGTGGAGCATAAAATAACAAATGCATTATTAATCTATGCTATAAGGAGTTAGTGTGGTGGACGGAAGGCAGAATGGCAAAGCAAGAGGACAGACATAGTGTAATTTTAAAGAAAACAGATTCATTGTAGCTGAACTGGGGAGTATGCAGGCCACAGTGATCTACATTAAATAGAAAATGAGTGACATGAGCAAAAATATTGATGCAAGAATTGAAAAGTGATACAACTATTGCAACTATTGCAACTAATAGTGAGACATAAATGTGACTAGAGATTAAGTCCAGGTAAGATACAATGAGTTTAAAAACAAATGAGTTGTAAAACGGATCACAAAAGGGATACCTTTTGAATAATAGGGTGTCAGAAGGAGTGGAAGGGGGGAGACATGGCAAATTTTTTCCAGGACTGGGGCCAATAAATTAATCAGGAAAAGTGACAGTCTGGATCCACAATATGATAGGACATACAGTGTGGGGAAACTTTAAAGTGCCCCAAATGCAAGCGGCAGTCACATAATTGCATTTTCAACAAATTTAAAAAAATGGATCCTTGTGCAGGCTACCTGGAAGAGGGGTCTGATGAATATGACTATGAAAATGAAGGTTGTGAAAGTTTTTTTTTCGCTGCACCACATTAGCAGAAAGTAGGTATGGGTTCAATTCTACATCATCTACAGCAAGAAAGGCTGTAGATAATCTGATCCATCCACAAGCTACAAGAGTCAAGTGGAAAGAGTTGCCACAGTATTGGCATAACATAAAGCATGCTATTAATATTTTCTGTTGCAACTCTGGAGGATACTAACAAACAGTAGGAATTAATTGCTCCTGGTGATAGAGGATGGGGAGCAGTAATGGAGACAGGACAGGGACAAACTGGAGGTGTGTGAAGGTACTTGGCACCACAGCTGCAAAAAGCACAACAACATCAGCAGTAGTAGCAAGCTATGCCAACACCATTGGGAAGAGGAAGAGGGGATGATGAGTTTATGCATTTGGAACTGGGTGAAGAAAAAAAAAATCACAGTGAAAGGGATGAGTATGATAGCATATAAAGTCCCCATCGCAGGGTAAAGAAAAATGAGTAGGAAGAAGTAATAAAGGGATATACAAGCAATAAAGACCTTGAAACAAAAAAGGGTCATTGTGGACCAGTCAAGGTGACCTGTAGATGGAGGAGGTGGTAGAAGGGCAGTGTGAAAGAAGGAGGAAATGGATTTAGAAGTAAGACAAGCAGAGAAGAGAAATTGTCCAGAAAGATCCAGGCAGACAGCATGACATTTATCAATGCCCAAATAATTAAAAAAAAAGGTGCAAGATGCTCAGAACTTGCAAAGTAAGCTAGGCATAGAAGTGAAACCTACTAAGTATGCAATCTTTAGCAGAGGGGACACAAGACAGATTCTCCTTTGCTTTGTGTATTTTAATTTCCTAACCTTTATGTGTCTCTTAGGTTAGGGGAAGAATTGCTGGTTAAGGAGAACTTGAAAAGATAGAGACAGTAACAGGGGAGGGGGAAAAGTGGGATGAGGAATAAGATGAATAGGTAGAAATGCAGATCTCGGAGTACAGTCTTAATTTTACTGCTTTGGGAAGAAAATAGGTTCCACTTTATAATTCCAATATGTTGCCCCAATAGCTCATGCATGAAATCTATGTAAGTACATGCACTGATGATGATTTAGAAATCAAATTACTAGCATGAATCATGGCCTATCATTTTGGTTTACATGATATTCATAATGTGGGCTGCCAGTAGCTGCCCTTAAGATACAGTTCAGTATGTGGCTGCTGAGATCCTATGTGGGTCCATATAAAAAAGAATATGATTAGTTTGACCTGGTTGAGCTGTTGACTGAGGTTACTGACATTCCCAAAGACCATTAAGCAAAACAGGTACTAATATGATCACCAGTTGTGTCACCATTTTAAATATCTACTGAATACAACACTTAAAACTCCAAAATACCAGGATAAAAGAGTTTTGGGCTTTGTATAGGCAGCAGAGGTTAGGTGTGAATGCCATGAATAGTATAGTAAGTGGCTAGCTTGTTACTACTTTTCAAACTGCAAATTTAAAGTTATTTTTCTGTTATCCATTCAAAATAAAGTCTGTTTCTTCTGAAGATTCCAGAACATACCAGGTGGGCTACTGCATTAGATTGGATCAAAACTGTACCCTGTTCGTCTATGTGTCTTGGCACTGATGTGTACTGTGGGGTACCAGATCAATTTGAAAGACTATGGCCACCACATCAGGATTCTGCTATCTTCCATTTACATGTGAAGCTGTGACCTAGTTGTGAGACTGTAGGAACATTTCTAGCCTTCTGTTTTCTTGTACATACATATTCAGTTATGGTTTAGTTGTGAAGCTGTGAGTACATTTTAAGGATTCTGCTATCTTGCATGTAAAAGTGTGAGTATAGTTTTGCACTTTTGACTCTATCTCAGCTATAAATGAAGGCTGTTCTGTCTTTTTTATCTTTCAGCACAAACAGAGAGAGAGAGAGAAAGGCCAAACATTATGGCCACCACAGAATATGTTAAAGACTTTTTGCATTGTGAGGCCAGTTTGCTTATTACTGAGGCACATGCATTGCAGTCATTGTACAACTTGCAGTACATCTTCACTTATGTCACTGAGTCTCCCTTCTATAGGTCACCATAATGCCAATACACAGCAAATGTATCTGCCATTGTTCACTTCTGCTCCACTTGTGGCTGAAGTGGATGACAGTGATTGGAGTGCCTCACCTTGGTTTCTAACCTCTCCTTGGGAGGTAGCTCGTCTTAGTTGACTGCTTTAGCCCAGCTGCCAGTGTGGAAGATGGTGCAAGAGACGTTTGACAGGGAAATGGTCTACTGGGTTGTTGTGATCATGCTACGATGCCTCTCATGGAATGAGTTTCAGATTCACATGACTGGAGACCATTAAGCTATCACAAGAGTGTGGATCCAGCTGCCTGCTGCCCTTATCCGGTAATCTGATGGTTCTCAAAAACATCCCTTTTGTCCAGTCTGTAGCTAGCATGCTCCTACTAGCTCAACCTATGCCCAGATAGATGTAACCCCATCCTACTATGCCAAATTCTACTGTGAATTTTCTCCAACTCCTCACCCCTTTCTCCTCTCTTCTCTCTCTATCTGTCCAGCCCACAGTATGCATACATTTGTCCCTATTTCTCTCCATTGTTTTGTTTTGTGTTTCTGTGGAATCACAGAGTATCCTATCTTATCTTTCTTCCTCCTCTTTCTCTATCAGTCTTCCCATTGTGCCTTCTTTCTACATATACATAAACATATGAAAAGGAATACTTATATACTTATTCTCACAAAGCAATGTGCTCTGCCTCCCCACCCAGCCAAACACCTGTACTTTGAACTTCCCTTCTATCTGTATGTCTACTTGCCATGTTCCCCAATTTCCTGCTGTCCTATACCCCTCTTTCTTCTCCTTTCATGGGACCAATGACTGTCTAGGTAACTGGACATGAGACAACAGGTGTTTACAATGTGCTGTATGTATTAGTGTACAATACATGTTGACATCCTTCTCTTCATGCACTGATTTGTTACACCTACTGTAATCTAGTCTCATGAGATTACACTTGTCAGGGTGTGTCTGATTCCTTATTCCACAGTTTACTTGTTCTTGTGGTCACTATGGTTGGCCTGCAGATTTTTAGCTTTGCTCCAGTTTACCCATCAAAACACAGTTAGCAGCTCTGATATGCACTGTGTCACAATCTGGATATTCATGTGCACTATGAGCTACAACATATCACTGCAATGTACGACAAGCCTTGTTTTAGTGTGCAATGCATCTCTATGAATTCCACTCAGTGATTACTCTTTATTACTGTAAATCAATTTATAAAAAATAAAAGATGGTAGGTACCTTTGTGCTTATGGCCATCCACGAGTAACAAAACTGCCATTTAGACATTGTTTTAACAAAGGATACAAGTGAAAACACAATTCTCCTTCGAAAAAATTGTATAATTCCACACCCATTGGCATTTGTTTATATTTAATGGTTAGGAGTGATTTTCTCATAATCCAAACCACTGAATCATAAGTAATATATAAAGGGCAGCTGGTCTTAAGAGTGCATGGTAAATGTGCACTACTACCTTGGATATTAGCTAGCATCTGTTGTACTCAAATAAGTTTTACATTGACCAGCTGGAAAGCAGATTCGGATCCTACCTACTTTGCTCACAGTCCAGTGCCTTCAGTGATACCTTACCAGCATTGTCCAAGATTATTTTACACACACACACACACACACACACACACACACACACACACACACACACACACACACACACACACACACACACAAAATCAGTCCTACAGTGTTTTCCAGGATGGATTATAATATCTCTCTAGTGTCAATACCCCTATCTTGTCCTTAGGTTAACATTCTGTCACCAGCCAGGCTAATCTGGCATGCCAAAATCAAAATTACTATTTATCCTTAAAATAAGCCAGCCATTAAAGATGGATGCCAACTAAGATATCACTAGGTCAATACACATATCTTTATATATAAAACCACCAGCAGCAAGCATTCGATATTAAATTAATAAAACTTGTAAACTGAAATAAATAACATTAAGTAATTTGGTTTGCAAAATTAGATATAGAAGCAGTTATGTACAGATAGATCCAAAATAAATTAGTTTAGCAGAACTCAGTCTAATGGCTTATCTCATTCTGTGACTGTCAATAGCTAAAGAAGTTGCTGAATTCTATCTATGGATTACTTATGAGTCCAAAACTCAGTTGCACAGTCACACAGGCAAATAATTCTAGGTGTGAGCCCACTTTAAATGCAAGGCAACAACTGACTCTTTTTAACAGTTGCTTTATCTGCTGAAAACAGTTCCATATTCTATATATCCTTTAATTTTCGATGAAAAGTTTCCTGTTTCAAAGGCCACATAACTTGGGAAGGGGAGGAGGTGGGACTATAGTCAGGCGAAGTAATGTATAGTTTGACCTGGATGTATGTTTTTAGGAACACTGGGCTTTAAGCACTGTAAATATGCACACATTTAAAAAGTCAGTTTTACTTTTTAAGAACTCTCCTGCATTTCCACTGAAAGCAATTACATATGTTGTAAGATTCACATTCTTGTATCTTTGTTAGTGACAGATGTATACAATAAACACGTGGAAATGCAAACATTAATAAAATTGAAAACAGATGGTATTATTTCTCTAAATGTGCAATCAGTACAATAGCAGAATAAAGAACAAAAAGCAATCATAAATATGCCAAGGCTATATGAAGAATTAACAGTCCTGCAGCATCATATTAGTGACTGAGCATTATTCTAAGTGTTCCTGTGTATATAGGAAAATACACCATAACATACTCAAATCATCAAAAAAATCCTGCTGTTTAAGTGACAGTCTAGTAATTTAACTATGTAAATCCAGGGAAATGTCCTTAGGAATAACTTTCAAGTATTTGAAGAGAATCACAGAGACAGCTGCATGAGAAGTAACCATTTCCTTTCATTACTTTAGACTGAAAGGGTTGTCAAAATACCCATAATCCAAATCCTGAGGTACTAAAGGTGTGTGTGTGTGTGTGTGTGTGTGTGTGTGTGTGTGTGTGTGTGTGTGTGTGTGGGTGGGGGGGGGATATGAGATTTTCATGGACAATTCTGCCTCTGTTTGAGTCTGATTCCAGACATTTTTGCTGTCTGGGTAAATGCAGAAAATCAGCTTCATCATACTTGCATCATAAGCAAGTACAATTCCCTCATTTCTGGTGTTTGCCTCATTTTAAAGATTCATAGGTTGGTACTAGGCTATCAGCCCTAGGGCCTATACAAGCCTAGCCATAAAAATTCCCTGGATATTTCTTCCCACAATATTTACTTCTCTGGACCCTTGTTTAGCAGTGCGACTGACATGATCCCCGGGGTGAATTTCCTATCTCCCATCCAATCATCAAGGTTTCTTTTGAAGAGGGCCAAGGAGGCACTCTGCTTGACATGTATGGGCAGTCTATTCCAGAGTATGGGGAGTCTCTGGTTCAGGAACCTATCCCTCCAGCATGTTTTGTTCATTGTGATGACAAGGTTTAGATCCCTTGAGATGTGGCTCTGAGGGATTGGGATTTCTTTAAGTGGAGCATGTCCAACATCTCAGGGTTTGACATGGCCTTGAATGTTAAGCAGAGATCGCCTCTGAGTAGACGATATGCCACAGAGTATAGCTGGAGTTTTTTTAGATGGTCAGCATATGGCATCTGCTTTAGGCCTGTGATACTTTTAGTGAGGTATTTCTGTGGCCTTTCCAGCTGTTGCAGATGTCTTGTGATGTACATACCAAATGGGACATTATACTCTATAATGGGTCTAATGAGGGATGAGTACAGTGGGGCAATGACCTCCTTTTTTTTTCTGGATGAAAAGCCCTTAGTGATGAGGTGTGTCACATAGAAGGATTTCCTAACTGTTGTGGCGATGTGGTTATTGAAAGTGAGACCACTGTCCACCTGTGTCCCTAAGTCTCTCATCACACTTTCAATGTTTAGTGTACTGCCACCTATGTGGTAATTCATGCGTACATGTTTTTTTCCAAAGGGGATAACTATACATTTCTTGGCATTAAGCTTGAGCCCATGGCTCTGGCACCATGCATCTGTTTCTGTAAGGCCCTTTTGTAGAATATCCACATCATTTGGGGATGCAATAATGACTCCCAGTTTGCAGTCATCTGCAAACTTTGTTAACCAGAGTCTCTTAGTGTTGGCCTGTACTTCAGAGAAGTAGATGCCAAACAAGAGTGGTCCCAGGACTGAAACCTGAAGCACTCCACTTGTCACTTGTCTGGAGCTGGATTTGGAGTTGGCTACTTTTACAGTCTGGGTTCTGTCAGTAAGCCAGTTAGCAACCCATCGAGTGATGTAGGGATTTATGCCCAGCTTAGTAAGTTTATCTATGATTTCAGAGTGGGGGATGGTGTCAAAGGCCTTGGCGAGGTCCAGATAGGCTGTGTGGACTGCCTTACCCTCGTCCACAGCTCTGGAGACTGATTCGAAGAAGTCAATCAGGTTCAGGAGACAAGAGCGGCCCTTCACAAACCGAAACTGGGTGGGGTCCAGTGTTTGAAGGTTGCCAATGTCTTTGTTTATAAGTTCCATGATAATGCGTTCCATGTCCTTGCAGATCAGGCTCGTCAGACTGATAGGATGGTAGTTCCCGGGATCCAAGGTGAATGCCCCCTTGTGGAGTGGGATAACTGTAGCTGTGCGCCACTTAGTGGGCACGAAGCCCTAGGTGAGGCTATGATTAAACATGACACTTAGGTGAGGTGCTAGTTCATTTTGTAGTTCATGTAGTACACAGCCTGGGATGTCATCTGGTCCCATGGATGCTGTATTCTTAGCTTTGGAGAGTGCAGTTTCTACCTGTGTGGCTGTGATTACCGGAATTTGGCAATCTTTTGGTACTGAGATTGGCCCTTTAGGGGGTGAGAGAGGGGTGAATTTGGCACTAAATTGAATTGCCACGATATTGGCAATATCCTTGGGATCAGTATATTTAATGCCATTCTGTTGAAGCTCAGAGCAGATCTGAGCATTGCCATTTAGATTCTTGACATAACTATAGAATGCCTTGTGGTTGTCTTTGGAATATTTGGCAATTTTATTTTCATAACTAGCTTTTGAGGATTTTCTGATGGCTTTCAGCTTCTTACTGAGGCTGGTGAGGGAGTTTTTTGCATCCTGGAATTTTCCTCTTTTCTGCAACAGCTTCTTCCTTCTGTTGTATAGTTTGTTTATAGCAGGGGACCACCAGATTGGCTTCCTTTTTCTGGAGGAGAGCATCTTGGTTCTATTTGGGATGGCACAAGTGGATGTGCACATACAGTGCCGTAGTGTAGGATTCTGCAGTCGAACTTTCAGATCCCGTCTGCATGGGTGTTATGAAGTTTGTCACTTCTGACTTCAGTAGCATGAAGTTGGCTTTGGAGAAGTTTTTTAAGGAGGTTTCCTTACTGGAGGGTGGGGGTGGGATGTGGATGTCAAGAGTGATTTGCTTATGGTCAGACCTGACCAATGAGGGGGTGACCACTGGTGTGGAGCATCTATCTCCCATGTTCTTCACAAACCCAAACTGGGTGGGGTCCAGTGTTTGAAGGTTGCCAATGTCTTTGTTTATAAGTTCCATGATGTCGTTCCATGTCCTTGCAAATCAGGCTCGTCAGACTGATAGGATGGTAGTTCCGGGATCCAAGGTGAATGCCCCCTTGTGGAGTGGGATAACTGTAGCTGTGCGCCACTCAGTGGGCACGAAGCCCTAGGTGAGGCTATGATTAAACATGACACTTAGGTGAGGTGCTAGTTCATTTTGTAGTTCATGTAGTACACAGCCTGGGATGTCATCTGGTCCCATGGATGCTGTATTCTTAGCTTTGGAGAGTGCAGTTTCTACCTGTGTGGCTGTGATTACCGGAATTTGGCAATCTTTTGGTACTGAGATTGGCCCTTTAGGGGGTGAGAGAGGGGTGAATTTGGCACTAAATTGAATTGCCACGATATTGGCAATATCCTTGGGATCAATATATTTAATGCCATTCTGTTGAAGCTCAGAGCAGATCTGAGCATTGCCATTTAGATTCTTGACATAACTATAGAATGCCTTGTGGTTGTCTTTGGAATTTTTGGCAATTTTATTTTCATAACTAGCGTTTGAGGATTTTATGATGGCTTTCAGCTTCTTACTGAGGCTGGTGAGGGAGTTTTTTGCATCCTGGAATTTTCCTCTTTTCTGCAACAGCTTCTTCCTTCTGTTGAATAGTTTGTTTATAGCAGGGGACCACCAGATTGGCTTCCTTTTTCTGGAGGAGAGCATCTTGGTTCTATTTGGGATGGCACAAGTGGGTGTGCACATACAGTGCCTTAGTGTAGGATTCTGCAGTCGAACTTTCAGATCCTGTCTGCAAGGGTGTCATGAAGTTTGTCACTTCTGACTTCAGTAGCATGAAGTTGGCTTTGGAGAAGTTTTTTAAGGAGGTTTCCTTACTGGAGGGTGGGGGTGGGATGTGGATGTCAAGAATGATTTGCTTATGGTCAGACCTGACCAATGAGGGGGTGACCACTGGTGTGGAGCATCTATCTCCCATGTTGGTAATGACCAGGTCTAGGAGTGAAGTGCCAGAAATTAGGCTTTTTTAACTGAATACAAAACAGGGTGAACAGATGCCCAGAAACTTGAGTTGGTAATGGCAGCCTGCCATGCTTTATGACCAAAATCTAACTCTGTCTCTTGAGCCCATTTCATCCTGCCAGACTCAAATATATCAAGATTATAGACATCTAGAAATTGACAGGATACAGAGAGCAGGTCAAGAACATATTTCCTAAACTTATTCCTTTCCTTGATTGACCCACTGAGTACTACTATCTCAGTAATTTGGTAAGATCCTTGCTAAGCTAACTGTAGGTATAGTCAACAATGAATGTTTGAAGTGTCCTCACTTGCATTAAATTTAGTCAAGGTTAGGGCCCTATTACTATAGGCATAAGGAAATCCAGACACTGCAGGAAGAAAATAAAATCCATGACTCCCAGAAAATTAGCTCATTATCAATAGCGATATTTTTATTTGCCCAGAGTCTTTCCCATTGACATTGAGGGCTATACATCAGCCCTACCTTAGAGATGTTTTTATGGTTACAGTTGTCTAATCCCCCTTGGTCCTACAGCTTCCTTCACTCCACTTTGGAGTATTTCTGCCAGAGGAGATGCATATGGCAAAGTTTGGAGGTCATTCCAATTTGGGGTGAATTCTAGCCTTTACAGACTTAGCCACATCTCATATCTGGCCAAGTCGAGAAGTCCCAGGCCTCCATACTTCTTAATGGCCATGATTTTCTTCCTGTCTAGCCTGGGATGTCTGTTATCCCATATAAAGCTGAACAACATTATTTGGAGCTTTTGGGTAAGGGGATTGACTCAAGGCAAGATATACATCTAGCAAGAAAAAATACTTATTAAATAGGATCATACAGACTGCTGCAATCTTAGCTAAGAAAGGGTAGTTTAACTTTGGAACGTACTAGGAGTTTCTCTGGGCAAAATGAAATCAAAAGTTTGGGGTTGGTCGTGGCTATGTCCTTAAATTGCTAGGTTACTGTAATGACCAAGAATTTATGTGTAAGCCTCCATCAGAGGTTGAGGTGACTGAAATTACATTTTTACATTCCATATCTTTTACAAACTTAATTTCTGAAAATAGAAATCACAGTTTTTACGAAAAACATTTTTTATTTAACTCAGCCTAATACAGCTTTTCTGTATATTTTACTAAAACACAACTACAGCCTTTGCTCTGTCTGACACACATCCCCCTCTTCCTTAGACTGAAGTAAGTATCTTGTCACACCACTAAGAAACTAATTCTGAGGACTACGAATGCATTTTACTTTACTCTACCCAGTACCCTCTGTTGCAAGACAACCTGCATGTACATTACTAGCATCACTCTAGTACGATGTTGTCATATTATAGGACTGTAATCCTAAACTCCATCTAAAAAGTTTTAATTTTGCCCAGTAACACTTTCAGGGATAATGATCTGTAACTGCTGTGCATTTCTGTGATACATGTAGAGATGGAGATTTTGAAGTACCCAACTATTCTCAGACTTGCCTTCTCTCCAGCAACATATAATTCTTCTTTTGGCTGAGGTCTGCAACTAAAGTAAACTCCTGGATATTCTGCTCCTTTTGAAGACATCTGCCTAAGTGCAGCTTCCAGTCTGGTGTTTGAAGCATTTTCTTGCATGATAGGTTACTGGCTATAATGAAGACTTGTTAAAACATGGGTTCCACTTAAAGCATCCTTGAGTTTCTGGAAACCCTACTAACCAACTGATGTTAAAATAACCTTAGCTATCCTGTTTTTTTTTTTTTTGGTAACATCTATAAGACCAATGGTTATAGTTCCATAGTTACATAGTGACAGACAAGCTTTCTTATACCCCACTGACAAAGGAATGCCCTTACCAACTTTCTGATAATAGGATTAGGCCATGTTGGGATAACCTCTAACTTGGCAGGTTCTAGACCTATTTTGCCACCATCCACTGAGTGACCAAGATAAGCTGCTTCTTCCATACTGACCTGTTTGCCTTAAGAGTCAACACAATGCTTTTTTTTATTTGACAGTGCTTTCTTATTTGATTGACACCTCTCTGTTATGTTGCTTGTGCACCTGTCAGGCCCCACCAGGGTTGCCAGACGTCCCTATTTGGGCGGGACTGTCCTGAGATCAGCAGCCTGATCCCGAGTCCTGCCCTGCCGGTTTAAATCCTGACCAGCCTCCGCTTCGTTTGTTTTTTTTTTTTTGATTGGCCCGTATACCTGGCATACGGGCCAATCAAAAATTGCTAAACACAGAGCTTCTTGTGTTCCGCATTAAACACGAGAAGCTCCGTGTTTAGTGATTTTTGATTGTTCCATATGCCGGTATACGGGCCAATCAAAAATCACTAAACATGGAGCTACTTGTGTTGAATGTGGAACTGCAATGCATTCAACACGAGATGCTCCGTGCTTAGTGCGGAGCTACTGTTCTTTAATGTGGAACTGTGTTCCGCATTAAAGGCCTTTTTTTTTTTTGGTCTTCACTTGCCATGAAAGACCTTTTTTTTTTGGTCTTCACTTGCCATGAGAGACCTTCTTTTTTTTTTTTGTCCCTACCTGGGGGGCTGGAAATCTGGCAACCCTGGGCCCCACTAAATACTGCAGTATCTTCATTGTAAGCAAGAACACAGTCATCAGCTCTTGTTAGGATAGAATCTACCAGTCCTGGGGCAGTTGCTGGGACATTTTCATCTCAAATGTTATTCTGATGAATTCTGACAATCCAAATGGGGTAGCAAATGACAGAAACCCTTTGTCAGGTCAGCAGTCATTATATATTTAGCCTCACTGGTTCCAGTATACACTAAATGTTAAGATATCACCACTGTTGCCAGGTGGGCATTTATAATCCAGATGTATACAGTTACAATGTGGATCAAAAAGTCATATGAGGAAACTGACATCATAGTAGGTAATGATTTCTTGAAACTAAAGCTTCTCCAGATTATCTGAAGGTTCTGTACCTTACTCTGGCAGAGACAAAGAAGCCATTACCAGGTAGGATATTGAATCAGACATAACAAATATCAAGCCTGCAGTTTGTGGAGAGGAGCATAACTTGCCTGTACAAGCCACTTCATTTAAGACATTGTTAGGGCCATCTTTTTGTTTTCCCTTTGACTGAGAAGAGGAGAGGAAGCTAAGCTAGTAGCTAGATTGATGATATCCCAGCAGATAGTAAGCAATGTCTAAAAATGGACTGGATGGCTGAATGGGTGTTCACACATTTTCACTGGGGATATATGGAGAAAGTTTTCTTAATAGGGGCATTATTATTCTCCCACCACTGATGGATGATGTGACTGGACTTCTTTTTTTTTCCTCAGCTGTGTTTATTGAAACTTTTAACAACAGAACATTAATATATGGTAATAGAAACATTATAAACAAATATACATATCTAAAAGAGCAATAATAAATAACAACTATAAGCTATGAGTTCATAGGTTAGTAAGAACCTTTCGACCTATGTTCTAATAGGTAGTGACTTTTTGATGATTCAGTATTTTGTGTAAGTGTCATTACCCAACCAGGCATAGAAGCGGACATGTAGAGAAGGTGGCTGTGGAGAGTTCTAAGCTTTCCATCATCTCCAGTAGAGATTGTGATGTGACTACATCAGGGAAAGAGATATGCAATAGCCACAAGCCAACATTTTGTCCACAGCTATCAAAAGTTGCTAGACATATACTTAAATGGGTTACTTCAAGGAAAGATAAGGTTTATATCAATAAGCTAGGCAAGGTTCAAAGGACAAAACCACCACCATAACAGATACAAGCATGCAAAATCTGAAGGTAATGCTACTCAGTGCTAGAAGTGTAAACCTCAAAATGCACTCTCTCGAGTCATTCCTAAAAATGGAGAACATTGATATCTGTGCAGTAACTGAGACCTGGTTCAAGACTCCGGAGAGCAATACTGCAATACAAGGCTACAGCTCTAACCACACTTTTCGGCCACCAAACCAAGACCAAAACACTAAAAGTGGAAGAGTCTCCATATTCACCAAGGATATTCACACCTCCAGGCTGGTTGCCCATCACAATGCATCTGAAATTCTTCATGTGCAACTAACACTAGGTAAGACTACAATCCAAACTGTAGCTTGCTACAGATCCCCCACCACGCCCCAAGATTCTCACTACACCTTTCTAAACATACTGGAAAGTATTAAAATACAACCAAACACCCTAATACTGGGTGATTTCAACTAGCCTACCATTAACTGGGAAAACTACTCGGGTACCAACACCTTTTCCCAACGATTCTTGAAATTCATAAATTCCAACACCCTGGATCAGCTAATCCAATGTCCCACCAGGGGCTCCAATATCCTAGACCCGGTCATTACCAACATGGGAGATAGATGCTCCACACCAGTGGTCACCCCCCTCATTGGTCAGGTCTGACCATAAGCAAATCACCCTTGACATCCATATCCCACCCCCACCCACCAGTAAGGAAACCTATCTACAAATCTTCTCCAAAGCCAACTTCATGCAACTTAAGTCAGAAGTGACAAACTTCATGGCACTCATGCAGATGGGAGCTGAAAGTTCGACTGCTGAATCCTACACTAACTGTACGAGCACATCCACTGATGCATGAATCGTGAGATCCCAAAGAGAACCAAGATGCTCTCCTCCAGAAAAAGGAAGCCAATCTGGTGGTCCCCTGCCATAAACAAACTATACAACAGAAGGAAGAAACTGGTGCAGAAAAGAAGAAAATCCCAGGATGCAAAAAACTCCCTTACCAGCCTCAGTAAGAAGCTGAGATCCCTCATAAAATCCTCCAAACCTAGTTACAAAAATAAAATTGCCAAAGATTCCAAACACAACCACAAGGCATTCTATAGTTATGTCAAGAATCTAAATGGCAATGCTCAGATCTGCTCTGAGCTACAACAGAATGGTATTAAATATACTGATCCCAAGGATATTGCCAATATCCTGGCAGATCGATTTAGTGCCAACTTCACCCCCTCTCATCCCCTAAAGGGCACATCCCAATGCCAAAAGATTTCCAAATTCTGGTAATCATGGCCACACAGGTAGAAACTGCACTCTCCAAAGCTAAGAATACAGCATCCATGGGACCAGATGACATCCTGGGCTGTGTACTACATGAACTACAAAATGAACTGGCACCTCACCTAAGTGTCATGTTTAATCATAGCCTCACCTCAGGATTTCTGCCCACTGAGTGGTGCACAGCTACAGTTATCCCACTCCAGAAGGGGAGATCTAACTTGGATCCCAGGAACTACTGTCTCATCAGTCTGATGAGCCTGATCTGCAAGGGCATGGAACGCATTATCATGGAACTTATAAACAAAGACATTGGCAACCTTCAAACACTGGACCCCACCCAGTTTGGGTTTGTGAAGGGCCGATCTTGTCTCCTGAACCTGATTGACTTCTTCAAATCAGTCTCCATAGCTGTGGAAGAGGGTAAAGCAATCCACACAGCCTATCTGAACCAAGCTAAGGCCTTCCACACCATCCCCCACTCTAAGCTGAGCATAAATCCCTATGTCACTCGATGGGTTGCCAACTGGCTTACTGACAGAACCAAGACTGTAAAAGTAGCCCACTCCAAATCCAGCTCCAGACAAGTGACAAGTGGAGTACCTCAGGGTTCAGTCCTGGGACCGCTCTTGTTTGGCATCTACTTCTCTGAAGTACAGAGCAACACTAAGGGACTCTGGCTAACAAAGTTCGCAGGTGACTGCAAACTGGGAGCAATTACTGAATCCCAAAATGATGTGGATATTCTGCAAAAGGGCCTTACAGAAACAGATGCTTGGTGCCAGAGCCATGGGCTCTAGCTCAATGCCAAGAAATGTATAGTTATCGCCTTTGGGAAAAACCATGTACTCATGAATTACCACACAGGTGGCAGTACACTAAACACCAAAAGTGTCATGAGAGACTTAGGGACACAGGTGGACAGTGGTCTCACCTTTGATTAACACATCACCACAATAGTCAGGAAATCCTTCTATGTAGCACACCTCATCACTAAGGGCTTTTCATCCAGAAAAAAGGAGGTAATTGTCCCACTGTATTCATCCCTCATTAGACACACTATAGAGTACAATGCTCCATTTGGTATGTACCTCTCAAGACATCTGCAACAGCTGAAAAGTCACAGAAATACCTTACTAAATGAATCACAGGCCTAAAGCAGATGCCCTATGCTAACCATCTAAAAAAACTCCAGCTATACTCTATGGCATATCATCAGCTCAGAGTTGATATCTGCTTAACATTTTAAGAGTAGCAGTAGCATCTATTCTCCTGCTTTATCCCCACTATCCTCAGATTTGTATCTTTTACACCCCCCTATCTCCTAATTACTTCCTTTGACCTGTCTTTGTCTCCTTCTACTAGCTTCATCCTCTCTTTTTTTTCTCTCTCTTCAGAACACACTCAAGCAAATCTGCAGTCTGCGGCTACCACTCCACCCATACAGTATAAGAAGGAATCAGTACTGCAAACTAAACAAGGATATACATTTTGAGCCTGAAGAGCAGGGTCAGTCCACCCAGGTATTTTACTTGTATGTTTTATGAGAGTGAAGCTATTACATTAGCAATATTTCTTAGTAGTTCTCAGCATGCTAATAAAACTGACTGTTGTAGCCTTGTGTCCTCCCCCCACTAGTACAGTAATCCTAACTGTCCAATAGACAGTATACATTTAATTCACATCCCTGTGACTAAATTAACCATCAAGCAGCCTTCTCAGTGCTTTCTGCCTTAGTTTGTATCACTTGGAGGCCCACCTGTTTATTTGCATCTCTATACATTCCCCTTCATTGCTAATGTATCTCCCTACTCTAATCTGTGCACAAACTGGTTACTAATCAGCAAGTCAAGGTGAAGACACACTCCCAACCTTAATAAACTTTGCTGTCTCTTCTCTCCTTCACTTTACAGATAGTTTGAATTATTACTTACCCCATCTTAGACCGTGGTAATTACCACCCCATAAGCTTAACAAGTCTAGTCTGCAAAGCTATGGAGAGGATCATAATGGAGCTCATAAACAAAGATATAGGGGACTTGCAGACATTGGACCCGACCCAGTTTGGCTTCGTCAAGGGAAGATCATGCCTTTTGAACTTGGTCAACTTCTTCGAAACAGTCACCAAGGCCATTGATGAGGGAAAGGCAGTCCATACAGCCTACCTTGACCTTGCAAAGGCTTTCGACACAATACCCACTGGTATTGTAGAAAAACTTACCAGCTTAAATGTAAACCCATATGTCACAAGATGGGTTGCAAACTGGCTTAAGGACAGAACCCACAGGGTTAGAGTTGCTGGCGCTATGTCAGACTCCAAGCCGGTCACAAGTGGTGTCCCACAGGCTCGGTCCTTGGCCCCTATTGTTCGACATCTACTTCACAGAAGTACAGGCCAACATGGGAGGACTTTGGCTGACAAAGTTTGCAGACGACTGCAAACTGGGCACCATAGTGGAAAGTGCATCAGACACGGATATCCTTCAGAAGGGACTCAAGAAAACAGATAGCTGGTGCCAGAGCCATGGCCTGAAGTTAACGCCAAAAATGTATAGTCATACCCTTGGAAAAACAAGGTAACCCCAAGCTACCATATAGGTGGCAATCCACTAAGCACAGAAGAGGTTATCAGGGACCTGGGGACCCAGGTTGACAGTGGCCTTTCTTTTGACACTCACGTTGCTAAAGTGGTTAGAAAGACCTTCTACATTGCCCACCTGATCATGAAGGGATTCACATCCAGATCTAGTGAGGTCATTGTTCCCCTGTACTCTTCACTTATCAGACCAATGATCGAGTACAATGCCCCATTTGGGATGTATCTCACCCGACATCTGCAGCAATTGGAGAGACCCCAAAAGTTCCTCACCAAAAGGATAAAGGGACTCCAAAATCTGTCATATGCTGCCAGATTGAAGAAACTCCAGCTCTATTCAGTCGCATACCGTCTGCTCAGAGGTGACATGTGCCTGACATACAAGGCCATGTCCAACCCGGAATTAATGGACATGCTCCACCTCAAAAAATCCAAATCCAGCAAAACCACTAGAGCAAGCGTTTTAAACCTTAGCACGGATATAAATAGGACGTGCTGGAGGGATAGATTTATCACTCAGAGACTCCCTATGCTGTGGAATAAAATCCCGGTCCATGTGAGGCAGAGCACCTTGCTGGCTCTGTTAAAGAGAAATCTTGACCTGTGGATGGGAGATCGTAGGTTTACCCTGGGAATCATCTCTGTGTCACTGCTGGACAGAGGCACAACAAACTAATGGGCACAGTATTTTTTCATATAAGGGGTGGCGTAAGCCACAAAAATTTGGGCTAGGCTTATAAATGCCTTAGGGCAGATAGCCTAGTATAAACCTATGAACCTATGAACCTATGAGGCCTTCACTGATTTCCACTGATTGCCTCTCTGGTTTCTTTGCATTCCACCTGGTTTACACCCCTTGTGCTATCTCCCTCCCCCAATACAAAGTCTATATTAGAATCCTGCTGAGCATGGAGCCATCTTTAAATTTCTAGTCTCCCACCAGGACACAAGTGCTCCTCAGCAAATACATTCTGCTTGCCGGTAAGCAATTAGAACTCAGGAATTTGTTTTAAAAGTGTTAAGATTTGTAAAGTAATACTTACTTTTTCTTTTGTCTTGGTTGGCTCTGCCCCACTCCATTCGTCCTTGCTAACGCTCGGGCTCTCTCTGCTCCCCTGCCCGGCCCCTTATTCCCTCCCACCCCCACTACCTCTACATTTATAGTAATCACAGCCACACCCACAGCTCACCCTCACATCACCTCCACCAATCACAGCTCCTCAAGTCATATCACATTATACCACACCAACTTGCTCCACACAAAATACTCCCAATCTCTCTCATTCCCACTAGGCATTTTTACATCACCCACACTACTTCCCCATCCACATATAGTGCAACCCTAAAATTCCTATTCAGACCCCCCCCACCTAGAAACAACTTAAACTTTATAACCATGACTATCACGCAACTAAGTCTAGTCTGTCTTCTCATAATTCCTTACAACACCACAAGTTATCACTCTAGCAATATCCCTAAACTTAGTAGCACAACACTGCATTATGCACTCTCGTATACAGACATCACACATTGTAATAATGTCTGCCCACAGTTATTCAAGAACTACATAACTGACCAATTCAGGACTAAACACATATGCTCTCATTCCTACTCCAAAAAAACACAATACTTTCTCACACTCCTCACCAAACTCCAACATCTGTATAACCATTTTAACTCCAGGCTCACCATAAGTGGGGATATCCACCCCAACCCAGGCCCAAATCCATCATGTCCAACTCATACTGCTCCAACACAAATGTCAGAACATAACATCCCCACTTTCTTCATCCCTGGGCAAATCAACAACAGCAGCAAAACCAACCATCTTTTAATGCTAAATATTAATATTAGAAGTATCAAAAATAAAATACCTGAACTCCAGGCCACAATAGCACACTACTCCCCAGACATAGTTGCTTTAACAGAAACCTGGCTAAATAAAAACATAGCTAACTCAGAAGTTCTCCCTACCGACTACAATATCATTGACAAGACAGACCACTTCGTAAATGGGGTGGAACTGCCTTACTGTACAAGTCAAACTTAACTGTCCGTCAATTACCAAACTCCTACCCCTCCCCCAATAATTGGGACATACTTATCTCACAACTTCAACTTCACCCTAAAAAGGTCATCACTACAATTGTGATCTATATTCCACCTGGTAATACACCTGCTAGCCTTGAAGACTTCTTATCCTAGTGTTCTTCCACATACACACAAGAAACCCTTATTCTGGGGGACTTCAACCTAGATTGGTTCACCTGTATATCAGAACCACCAAGTAATCTAATAAATCTCCATGGCTACCAGCAGCTAGTCCAAATTCCAACTAGATGTGATAAAAAATCTAAAAGGGAATCCATCCTTGACTGGGTCCTAACTAACAACCCCACATTGCACCCTCACACAGGCAGTCTCCCAGACACCTTAAGTGACCACAACATAATAGACTTTATATGTAGTAGAACAAGCATATGCAAAACCACTAACTATATATCCACTAGAAACACAAAAAAATTCTCTCCTGAGGTCCTCAACACTTTACTCTGTAACTGTGACTGGACCCCCCTAAAAACCCTCCCACTTGACCAGGCTGTAGCATATTTCAACAAAACATTTCTACAACAACTAGACACTGTTGTTCCATTGTGCAAAATCAAGGTTAGAACCTCTACAAACCCCTGGCTCAGTAAAGAAACCAAACAAATCCTCAAGTCCAGAGACACTGCCTGGCTTTACTATAAAAAAAAACAAAGAAACACAAGGCCTAACTAAGTACCAAGAACTGCGCAACCGTGAAAAAAATGCATTAGGCTGGACAAAAAATCCCACTACACAACTTTACAAACTATATACCAACACAACCCGCAAAAATTTTGGAAAAATGTAAACCAGCTACTAAAACCCACCCAAAATGCTACCCCAAACCAACCACCCCTGACACTAAAGTTCCCAACGAAACACAATTCAACTCCCACTTTGTGAACTCAATTCTATCCTTAGTATCACAGGACAGTTCCTTCCTCACTATCCCCCCCAACACAAATAACACTAATACAAGCTTTACCCTCAAAACAGTTTCCACCACTTCAATCAAAAGCATGCTCTCCAAACTAAAAACCTCATCAACAGCAGCTGACCTGCTCCCCAGCTATTTCTTGAAACTCACAGCAGATGCTATTGCTATCCCAGTCTCCACTCTCACAAACAGATCAGTTGTTGAAAGTTATGTGCCCAAACTCTGGAAAATATCCTATGTTACACCCATACATAAAGGCGGGACCTCCACTGAACTTAATAACTACAGACTCATTGCTTTACTCTCCCCCCTGGCCAAAATCCTAGAAAAATGCATCCATACCCAGATGCTAAACTATCTCCTAGACAGCAACATCCTGTCACCTACTCAGCATGGTTTCAGACCTGCCCATAGTACCACTACAGCCCTCCTCTGCTTCACAGACATAGTAAACCATCTCAAAAATGAAGGCCTACAAGTGTCAATTCTTTTTTTGGATATGTCCAAAACATTTGACACAGTCTCACACCAAATCCTGCTAAACAAACTAAACCAATATCATCTATCAAATTCCACTCTTACCTGGTTCTAAAGCTGCTTAACTGACAGGTACCAAGCTGTGAAATGGGGAAAATCTCTCTCTCTCCTCAGCTGCCCATAACTATAGGAGTCCCACAGGGTTCTTAGGACCACTACTATTCACAGTCTTCACAAATGACCTCCATACCTCCACACAGCATGCATCTATAATTCTATATGCAGATGACACTACCTTAATCTGTGCTGCACAAAATATTCCCACCCTCCTGCAAACAACTCAACTAGCATTCTCTGACATTGAAAACTACCTTACCAAAGCCCAACTTATCCTCAATCCAGAGAAAACTCAGCTTATGATTATAACCAGTTCTAACAAAAACACTAACAGTCAATTCACTATCTACTCTACTAATGCTACTCCAATTGTTCCAGTGGCACAGGCTAAGCTAGTGGGAATAACCATAGACTCCCACCTAAAATTTGATAGTCATCTCAACTTAACTATTAAAAAAGTACATGCCAAACTGGGGTCGCTCTACCGTATCAAACCATTTCTTACCAACAACACAAGATCAGCCATTGCTCGCTCCCAACTTCTATCCACCCTACTCTATGCATCTTCCATTCTGACTAATCTCAACAAAACTGAACTAAGCAAAATGGAAGCCTGCTATAACAGAATTGCCCGCTTTGCTGCAAATTGCTCATATAGAACTCATCACTGTACTGCTTTGAGACAGCTCCACTGGCTTGAGCTGCCCAACCTCCTAACCTACAATCAGCTCTGCCTCTGTCATTCTATTTATTACCTCCCCAATAAGTGTCCTGCCCTCAAAAACCTAGTACAACATCACTCAGCAAAAGGCCTCTTAGATCATCAAGCAAACTACTACTAGAAGTCACCAACAGCTACAATAGCTTTGGAGATGCACTATATAGTAGTTCAGTGACTAAAAAACATCATCCAAAGCCTCCTTTAAAGACATCATCAGGCAACATCTCAAGGAAAGTTGGCAGTGCCATGGTTGCTCCCCAGGCTAGTGAAAGCGGATCACACATACATACAAAATCTAGAGCACTTGATAGTAGTTTTCAATCTTACTCACAAACACTGGCTAATCTACAATGCATGTACTGTACCTGTGTACTATGTATGTGTTAAATAAATTGTTAAAATTAGACTGTAAAAATTATTAGGCATTTTTAAAATGACAGTCAATAACAGACAGTAATGCAGGAAACTCAAGTATTTAATTTACAAATACTCTAATGTACATTAGGAGGCAAAAAACCATACACAAACTTGTACAGAATTTTGTCTAACTTTATTTAGGCAGTGTTTGCCATTTTATATCATTTACAATCAGCTTTTGCCCACCTCACTGACGTGGTCAGTGACAGGGTCTTTACATCATAGTAACTTATGAAAAAGTGCTGAGATAGTGCTTTTCAAAAATCTTTTTCCCATGAGAATATTACAGCCTTGCAAAGCACCTGGTCGGTCACAATGTCCTTCCGAGGATGTAGCCAATTCAAGGCTCTTAGATTAGTTCGAATACAATGGGTGCATGTCTTCTTTAATGCTTCTCTTTGTCTCTTTCTTGTTCACCAGCTGGACATTATCTCTGATAGTGCGCACAAGGCCATTCTTCTGGTGGAAGCAGGAAAAGATACACATGCACACAGATTCATTATTTTCTAACTTTGCAAAATAATCTTTACTGACAGACATATGCCAGCTTAGCCAGCCGAGCTGGCTGCCTTCAGGGTCAAGCCTTATTTACACTGCAACTTAAGCTTCAGCAATAATATGCAAGTTCATTTCTACTATTATTCTAGTAAAACAGAATTAAATGCATTACATATTATACTATTTTTCAACCTTTGCTTTTCATATAGATTTGAGCACATTTATTCCTGTCTAAAGCACAAATTTCCCTAACAGTTTATAGATGTTTGAATACATATTTTTCTGACATTCTCCCTCCTGTTAATGCATTTTATTCTATTTGAAACATAAACAGTATTATTTCATTTTTTAGCCTTTTCCTTTCAAGGACTTTCAGCTAAGTAAGTCATTTATTTTATATTTCAGAAAAAGCATTATTTGAAATTAATCTTTTAATTTCAACACTTTGGTAAAAAGTTTTAGTAACAGATATATCAACAAACTTTTGATTAATCTTTTCATGCAGGGAATTTCACAGTAAACACATGCTCCTATTAGGAGTATACCCACACAAATAGCAATTAGATGTTTAATAGGATGGAACCCCACCCCCCCAAACAGATTCTGGAAAAAGTCCGTCAGTGGGTTTGGGTCTGGTTTAGTCATTGCTGATACTTGCTGAATTACCTCTAGGTGGTCATTGATTTCATGTTGGTTGTCTGGAATGTACGCACAGCATTTTTCTTCGTGTACCACCTCTTGCCGCTAGGGTGAAGTAAAGAGCCAATCGATTTTGTAGCACAACAGTTTTTATTGCATTCAGTTCATTAGTCACCAATTCTAGGGTGGAAAAAGTTGCATTGCTCATGACTTCTTGACAGCTTCCTCAGCTCCCAGATCGATTTGACTGCTTCATAGGCTGGTGGTATTCCTGCCCTGGATATAACACTGTTGCCCAAGTTCATATGAGTCAATTTACTTTTGTCTTTCACTGAATTATGGTCTTTTTAACCAGCTTCGATTTTACCAACTGGATTCACAGGTTTTTTCACTGGACCTTCAGATTCTCGAGCTGTTTTCCTTACGTTTTGTATCTTACCCAAAGGTAATTCTGCAGTATGTCTTATTGCTGAAACCAGATAACCCAAAAAACAACTGCCGGACCAATTCTCAGGTAACCATTTATATGCCTTTTTCCCACAAATAAAATCATTACTTTGGTACTAATACATGTTATCCCTGCATGAAACATTTTTCTATCCTTAATAGACAATTGCTTAGTTAAGACTGGATTGTCACATACTGCATTTAATGTAGTTTTCATTGAACTTAGATATGAATCATGGTTAGTATCACAAACAGTACCCCCACTTTTGACTTTAATGTAACATTTATAAGACATTATTATATTACCATTACTCCAGCCCACCTGGAGGGTATCACTTTCGTAGAACATACAACTCCTTTTTGTGTGACAGGTAAAAATAAAGCAATTTTGTCCTGTGATCTCACAGTTTCTGTATAAAAAAAACTTTCCAAAGTCTCATTTTATCCCCAGAGGGACAGTGGACATTACAGTCTTTTATATGCTGTTGGTATAGCTGTACAAACCCAGCAATTTGAAAAGTTTATAGTCTCTGTATACACTTGCTTCATGGCCAGGTATGTGTTAAAGTTTGGATGCCAGTCTATAAACAGTTTATCACGTCTTCTTACTTTCACTTGTGTGGTTGAGTGCAGGGAAAAACCACAATAAGAGAAAAATTGTCACACTTATAGTCAACAAATGCACAGTTAACAAAATAATTATGCAATAGTTTTTGGGTTGCTCTGCTTTTTGTTTGCTTTACTCTTGGCCATTTTGCCCTTGTGTATCAGTCACAAAGTTCTTATTCAGCTGAAAGTTCTTTTGTCTGAAAAAGAGTTAAACTGCAAAACAGATTTATTTATTAACAGTTTCTTTATATAATTAGCTAGTGAACTGTCAGCCTCCAGCTCTGCAGGCATGAGAGCTTTTTACTGAGGCACATAATATGCCCTTCCAAATACTACTTCAAAGGGGATCAAACCCTTTACATTTGTTACTGTTTTCATGCTCAGCAATGCTAGAGGTAAACAGCAAATCCAATTCTTCTGAGTCTCACTCATCAACTTCCTTAACTTGTTTTTTTAAAATTTCATTGTACCTCTCCACCAGTCCTGCTGACTGTGGGTGGTAAGCACAGTGATTCCTTAAGGAAATCCCAAAAAAAATCTCCCAAGTTGTTGAATTGTTTGATTGACAAAATGTGTCCCATTGTCACTATAGATTCTTTCCGGTATGCCAAATTTAGGAATTATTTCCTTTACTAGGGCCTTTGCCACTGTTGCTGCATCCGGATTCCTGGTTGGAAAAGCTTCTACCCATTTTGAAAACATATTTATGATCACTAAACAGTATTTCTTTCCTTCACATTTATTCAACTCTATGAAGTCCATACAAATAGTATGGAATGGATATGGTGGTGTAGGGAAACTTCCTTGCTTGTTTTTAAATGCTCCTTGTGCATGGTGCTTGTTACAAGTATGACAAGCTGCACAAAATTTTATTGTATAATTTATGTATCCATATGTTTGGAATATTTTATTTACTAACTGTACCATCCCCCCTGTTGAGACATGGCTCTGCCCATGGCTCAACAAAGCTGCATATCTAAATAAATTAGACGGCAATATTGTTTTTTTTCCTTTGGAAATGTACAGTCCATTCTCAAAAATTGCACCTTGTTTTACCCAGTTTTGTTTTTCTGCTTTTGTAGTAAGCATTTGCATTGTTTTTAACATGTCTAAATTTAAAATCTCAAAGGGTTGTAATTTCTCATTTAAAAATAAAGTTTTTGAGTCTGAGGCTGCTTGCTTTGCAGCTGCATTAGCTCGTGCATTACCTTTTGAAATCTTATCCTGTTGTTTTGTATGAGCTACACATTTACAAATAGCTACTTTGGTAGGCAACTGAATAGATTCTAATAGCTCCAAAATAAATTAGCATGATTAATAGGTTTTCCACTGGATGTAATCATCCCTCTATTTTCTTTATTGTTGTGCAAACACATGCACTGTAGAAAAAGCATACTGATTATCAGTATATATGTTCACTTTTTGCCTTTGACTAAAATACATGCTCCTGTCAAAACTACCAGTTCTGCTGCTTGAGCATACAAGTTGTGTGGCAAAGTTTGTGCTTCTAAATTTTTAGTGTCTGTAACTACTGCATACCCCACCAGATTTTTCCTGTAGGACCCCTTCTGCATGAGCCATTCGTAATATGTCACCTCAGCATCATCCAAGGGCATATCTGTAAGATCTTGTCTAGGTAAAGCTAACTGTTCATATGAGGTTGACTCAGCAGTATGGTCATACATGAAAGATGTCTAGCAGGAGAAAGGTATGCAACTTTTTCTTGTAGCAGAATTATTGCAACTGCATGAGGCATTCTTAATGTGAGAGGGTGGAATAACACCACTGAGGCTGAAGCCTGCACTGCCATTGCTGCTGCAACTACTGCTTGTACACAGTGAGGCAAAGATTGCACCACTGGGTCTAACTGTGATGAATAGTAAGCTATGGGGCATTGCTTATCCCCATGTTGTTGCTTTAATACTGATGTCATGTACCATTGCTTACAATTTATGGTTTAAAAAAAAACGTTTGTGATAACTTGGAAGTCTTAAAACTAATGAAGAAGCTATTAACTGCTTCAGCCTGCAGAAAGCCATTTCTGCTTTTGTTTTCCATCGTAAAATAATTTGGTACCCAGCTTCAACAAAAATTAGTTGTACCTAAGAAAGACATTATTTCTTTTTTTAGTTGTTGGTTTGGGTGCTTGCAAAATTGTTGTTTTTTTTCTTTTCTCTTTTCCATTATCTAGTATTTTACCTTTATTGAATATTACATATCCCAGGTATCTAACCTGTGTTTTTTTCCCAAAGTTTGTAACTTACTTTTGTTTACTTTGTGTCCTTGTATTACTAAAAATTTTAATAATGCTACTGTATTCACCCTGCACTGCTGCTGGGTGCTGCTAGCAAGATGTCATTTACATAAAGTAAAATTTGACTACCTTCTGGTGGGGTAGACCCTGCCAGGTTGCTAGCCATTTTTTGTGCAAATATTATTGGGCTTTCACAATATCCCTGTGGTAGTCGAGTATATGTATACCTTTTACCCTGAAATGTAAATGCAAACCAATATTGACTATCAGGATGCATAGGTATTGAAAAGAAAGCATTGCTTATATTTACCACAGTAAAATACTTCTGTTGTGGCTTTAAATTATTTAACAAGGTATGTGGGTCTGGCACCGTGGGTGCTCTAGGTATTACTGCATTATTTACAGCTTATAAATCTTGTACCATCTGCCATTCCCCGTTTGCTTTTTTAACAGGAAATAGGGGTGTATCACATGGTGAATCAGGAGATTCTACCAGTACTCCTTTTTTGAGTAATGCTGCTTATTATAGGCTTAATTTTTACTTTTGCATTCTTTTTCAAAATGTATTGTCTTTTCTGTGGTCTAAAAGCTGACTTGAGGTAATTGTAACTGGTCCTGCTGCTTGAATAAGCCCTACATTTAACTTACCTGTTGACCACAGAGTTGTTGGAATTTTACACAAGGCCTCTTCTTTTTCTTTTAATAAAAATGCTAATCAGCTGTTCTTACTAGATTGCAAGTGTACAGCTGTATGTGTCTGTGTCAACCAATTCAGTTTTGTTTTATATCCCTTGTCCTGACATTTCTAAATCAGTCTGTTTTTTCATTTTGTTACCATTTTTTCTAAGTCTGCCCATTTAACACTTTTGTTTTTCGTCAAGCTGACATGTGGCAGTCTATTGGACTTATACAATCTCATGAACTTCTGAGGTAATGAACAGCTTACTACACTGTTTCCCTCAGTATCCCAGCATAAAGTTTGTAATATTAATTTGTCAGCAGGATTCTTACTTATATTCCTTATCAGGTCCTGGTGTGCTACAGTAGTATGGAGTACAATGTAACAAGTGCTGCTGATCAGTGTCAAGGGAGGGTACCTTACTGATGGCTACGTTTATCAGTTCTTTGGTTACTGCCCTTGGACCAGTCATAACTAGGTCCTGGCTGTACCAATAATAGGCTTCACCCTCTGATCACACCACAAGAGCATCCATTTGTCTTTGTGCTTCCATACCCTGCATGGTAGGAACTACTGCTATGCCAAATATCTGCACAAGGTCTCTTCCCAGTAAGTTTACTGGATATTTTTGCAGAAACTACAATTTTACTTTTCTGAGTCATACCTGAAACAGGGTCAGTTATTGCTATATTATGGGAAAGTGGTTCCCTGTATAGCTGTCCATTTGCTGCTTTTACTAATATATAATCAGGTGATTCAGAATGTTTTGGTAACTTGGAGGGGTGTATCAAAGTCCGTGACGCTCCTGAGTCACACAGGAATTTGACCTTTTTTCCCTTTACCAGAAGTGTTACTTCTGGTTTTGTATCTGCTAGGTAGAGCTCCAGGCTCAACAATGCTAAATCTAAAATTTTATTTTCATTTTATCCTCTACATCTGTTTGTACTTCCTCTATTCCCTCTACTACATTCACATTTTCTTTTTGTTTATTAACCTTTCCTGATGATTTTTGGTTATTATCACTATTATATAGTCAGTCCACATCTCCTTTATCTTCTGTCATTGCTTTCTTATTTTGTTTATAGTCCCTAGCTAGATGCCCTTTTACCTGACTGTAATACAAATACTTCAGCTCCGTCTTCAGCAGTGAAGACTTGTGCCTTTTTTTTTTTACTATTAAAGTGTCTTTCAGTACGTCTAGCATACTCAAGTAAGGCTTGCAGCCTGCTTGTTCAGTGATCTATCATATGCCTTGTAATAAAGCTACTAACAGAGGCAATGCAACCTTTTAAAAATGTATTTTTTTAATTGTTGTTTTAAGCATTTTAATAATCTAGCATAATATCCATCTACTGTCTCATTTTTCTGTTGTATGCATTAATTAATGCAAGTCCAGTCTGCTCTAAGTTTTCATTTTTCAGAGATTCTGTCTGTCAGACCTTTTACTCTGTTGTTTAAAAATGTTTCAGAATTTTTTAAGCTTCTGTTTTTTTTTTTTTTTTTTTACAATTTGCTTCCTCAATCCACCTATGTGCTTGAGGTATGCCTAGTTGGTGCTGTTTTTTTTTTTGCCTGACGCCCTGCATCAGATTAAACCTTGTTTAAGGAGTTTAACTAGTGAAAGTTTATCTAGTTTACTATCAAATTTATAGTTGTTAACACATTTTGCAAAATATCTCACATTATCTGCTTACTGCAATTGCATATGCTTCACATTATCCGTTAGGGGCGGATCTCGTGATCTCTTAGTGCACTGATCTCCCATGTCTTAAAAAGACTGTTACGTAACCCTTCTCTTGTACCACGTGGTATCTTATTTCCCCATATTCACAGTAGTGTCTAGAATGACTGTTTACTTTGCTTTGTTATTCCCTGATCTATGACTCAAGATACAATACTTGACTCTCTCTCCCTGCTATCACAAACCTTAGCAATAGCACAGTGTAACCTGGTCCCTGATCTAAAACAAAGACAAAGAGGGAAATTATTCTTACCTGAGCCTCCCGCTTTATGACTGTCTTTTTTTTCTTGGGGCCCAGTCTTCCGCTTTTCAGCCACAGATCAGAAAGTGGACAGCCTCTTTACACACAACAATTCAGTCGGAGGTCTTTTCACTTTAAGAAGAACCATTTTGTTTTGGCAGCTTCTCCTGCGCAGATTTATCACCACTCATGCACTCTGACCTGCAGCTTACCAAGGGAATTCCGGCTCGAAGGACCAAAATGTTAAATAAATTGTTAAAATTAGACTGTAAAAATTATTAGGCATTTTTAAAATGACAGTCAATAACAGACAGTAATGCAGGAAACTCAAGTATTTAATTTACAAATACTCTAATGTACATTAGGAGGCAAAAAACCATACACAAACTTGTACAGAATTTTGTCTAACTTTATTTAGGCAGTGTTTGCCATTTTATATCATTTACAATCAGCTTTTGCCCACCTCACTGACGTGGTCAGTGACAGGGTCTTTACATCATAGTAACTTATGAAAAAGTGCTGAGATAGTGCTTTTCAAAATCTTTTCCCATGAGAATATTACAGCCTTGCAAAGCACCTGGTCGGTCACAATGTCCTTCCGAGGATGTAGCCAATTCAAGGCTCTTAGATTAGTTCAATACAATGGGTGCATGTCTTCTTTAATGCTTCTCTTTGTCTCTTTCTTGTTCACCAGCTGGACATTATCTCTGATAGTGCACAAGGCCATTCTTCTGGTGGAAGCAGGAAAAGATACACATGCACACAGATTCATTATTTTCTAACTTTGCAAAATAATCTTTACTGACAGACATATGCCAGCTTAGCCAGCCGAGCTGGCTGCCTTCAGGGTCAAGCCTTATTTACACTGCAACTTAAGCTTCAGCAATAATATGCAAGTTCATTTCTACTATTATTCTAGTAAAACAGAATTAAATGCATTACATATTATACTATTTTTCAACCTTTGCTTTTCATATAGATTTGAGCACATTTATTCCTGTCTAAAGCACACATTTCCCTAACAGTTTATAGATGTTTGAATACATATTTTTCTGACAGTATGTATTCTACCTATGTTCCAAATTTCAGCTGTACACCACAAATCTATTAATTACCTTTATTTTTAAAATGAATATTTTTTTGTTTGTTCTCTCCACTGTAACTGTTTATGTGCCACATACCACTGTAAAAACATGTCTCCTGTAATTTGTGTGTATACTGATCATGTCTAAATAACTAAATGTGTCTGTAATTTTTCTTTGTGGAGCTTTCCTCCTCGGGCCTCTGTTGAAAAAGGGCCTTTTTGGCTCAGTCAGACACCCCTGGTTAACAGATGTAAAATAAAATAAATAAAATAAATAAAACATACAAGGCTATGTCAAACCCTGAGCTGTTGGACATGCTCCACTTAAAGAAATCCCAATCCCTCAGAGCCACAAGCTTCAGGGATCTAAACCTTATCATCACAATGAACAAAACATGCTGGAGGGATAGGTTCCTGATCCAGAGACTCCCCATACTCTGGAATAGACTGCCCATACATGTGAAGCAGAGCATCTCCTTGGCCCTCTTCAACAGGAACCTTGACGATTGGATGGGAGATAGGAAATTCACCCCGAGGATCATGTCAGTTGCCCTGTTAGACAGGGGTCCAGGGAAGTAAATATTGTGGGAAGAAATATCCGAGGAATTGTTTGGCAAGACTTGTATAGGCCCTAGGGCCGATAGCCTAGTACCAACCTATGAAGCTATGACAAAACAGCACTACATCCCTGAGAGGACATTATGGAAAATTCAACAAAATCATACAGATGGTAGGGTATCCCCATTGAAGCCGACAGCATGAGAAGTGATAAAGGAAAAAGAAATTTCATAACATATTGGAGTGTCTGTGAGAAATTAGGAAGAGACTATTTTACTACAGGCAATGGCAGAAAAGTAAACAATACTACATTTGGACAGAATTTTGGAACTATTTTTCACTTTCATACTTAGGAGTTGTATGACTGAAAGCCAGCATGGAAATAAAGGCAGGCATTGCTGCATACATTTGGAAAAATTTATGAATGACTAAGGAATAATAGTATCTATTCTAGAATATTCTCAACTATTCTGTGACTACATAACTTAAGTCTACAAAACAAAATAAAAAAATATTCTTCCCAGCCATCTGTCATAGAGGAATGAAGCCTTGACTATGGCCTAAGTGACATGGCTTGATTTGTAGCATAGGCAACAGAGAGCAAAAGTGGGTCAAAATGGTTAGTGTTGCTGATGCCGACTCCTCCATCCAGGGGATAGGAGGCAGCCTGGCCTGCCACACTGGAGATAGTTATTGGTGGGGTAAGTGATTAGCTGTGAAATAGGCTGGGCAACACAATACTACTAGTGCATGCAGAGCTGAAGGAGGTAGACATGCATGGAAATGTATATGCTCCTCCTCTAACACCAGGCAGCAATCCTGAGTTAACAAATCATCTAGTGGGAGGAAAGGCTCCACATGACCTGCTTGCTGGCTCACTCTCTAGCATCTAACTGTCAACACATGGGAAATGGTTGAGTCCATTGGCTTTCCAGGTAGCAATGAATGGGCAGCAGTGTACTCACCTAGCCACGTTATACCCATCTCCCACCACCAGTTAGTAAATGATCCAATTGGAAGCAGTAAAAAGAGCCTCTAGGATGCAGTCCTTTAGGGCCTGAGGATAAAAAGTCCTTATTACAAAACTGGAACAAATCTATCAAAAACTGCTAAGCCCATTCATGGCTGTTCAGTTACACCTCAAAACTGTACCCTCTTAACATAATTATCCTGTCTGTATTAAAAATTAATAAAACCTCATCTCCTAAATAAAACCCATCAATTTCTAAATTAGTATTGAGGAGTACCAACCATTATACCACCTGAATCTTACTATTCCAGTAGAACTTTGCATTCAGCTAAAAAAGTACTAACTGAAACTAGCAAGTACAAAAATTCATAGAAATATTCTCGTCAAAAATTATCTGGAATAAGCTTTCGTAATTGATCACTGACTTAATAAACCAGACTTCCTTTAAAATCAAATTAAAACAGTGTTTGACAAATGCAAACATTATGCAAATGCCAACCATCAGACATATTACATATTAATAATAATAAACTGTGACATTCTACAGATATCTGTCAAAGTCTATTTTAATGACAAACTTAGTTGTAAACCAATTTTATTCTAAATACATACACAGTGTATAATAGGTTTAAATCACAGCAATACCTCTTTCTTTCTCTTCAGATTTTGTTCATAGGTTCATAGGTTCATACTAGGCTATCTGCCCTAGGGCATTTATAAGCCTAGCCAGAGTATGTTTGGCTTTCGCCACCCATTTTAAATTAATTTTGCTATGCCCTTTTTCGAGGTTAGTATACTGTGCCTCTGTCTAACAGTGACACAGAAGTGATACCCAGGGTAAACCTATGATCTCCCATCCACTCATCAAGATTCCTCTTGAACAGAGTCAATGAGGGACTCTGCCTAACCTGGACTGGGATTTTATTCCAGAGTGAAGGGAGCCTCTGGGTTATGAATCTGTCCCTCCAGCATGTCCTATTTATTTCAGTGCTGAGGTTCAAGTCTCTCGAGCATGTAGCTCGATTGGATTTGGATTTTTTGAGGTGCAGCATGTCCCTTAATTCCGGGTTGGACATGGCTTTATACGTCAGGCACAGGTCACCTCTGAGCAGGCGGTAAGCCACTGAGTAGAGCTGGAGTTTCTTTAACCGGGCAGTATATGGCATCTGTTTGAGCCCTTTGATCCTCTTGGTGAGGTACTTTTGGGGTCTTTCCAGTTGCTGCAGGTGTTTGGTAAGGTACATCCCAAAAGGGGCATTGTACTCGATTATGGGCCTAATGAGGGATGAGTAAAGAGGCACGATGACCTCCCCTAATCTAGATGTGAATCCCTTCATGATTAGGTGGGCTATATAAAATGTTTTTCTAACCACTTTGGCCACGTGGTTGTCAAATGAGAGATTGCTATCAACTTGGGTCCCCAGGTCCCTAATTACTTCTTCTGTACTTAATGGATTACCACCTATGTGGTAATTTGTGGGCACTTTGTTTTGCCAAAGGGATGACTATACACTTTTTGGCGTTTAGCTTGAGGCCATGGCTCTGGCACCAGTTGTCTGTTTCTAAGAGGCCCTTTTGGAGGATGCTTGTGTCGGCTGGAGAGTCGATTATGGCCCAGTTTGCAGTCATCTGCGAACTTGGTCAGCCACAGTCCTTCCGTGTTGGCCTGTACCTCCGAGAAATATATACCAAACAAGAGAGGTCCCAGGACTGAGCCTTGTGGGACGCCACTTGCAACTGGTTTGGAGTCTGACATGGCTCCAGCAATTCTAACCATGTGGGTTCTGTCCTTGAGCCAGTTTGCAACCCATCTAGTGACATAGGGGTTTATATTTAAGCTGGTGAGCTTATCTATAATGCCCGAGTGGGGTATTTTATTGAAGGCTTTTGCGAGGTCCAGATAGGCTTTGTGGACCACCTTCCCTTCGTCAATGGCCTTGGTGACTGTTTCAAAGAAGTCAACCAGGTTTAAGAGGCAGGATCTGCCCTTAACAAAGCCAAACTGGGTAGGATCCAGTGTCTGTAGGTCCCCAATATCTTTATTTATGAGGTCCATGATGATCCTTTCCATAGCTTTGCAGACCAAGCTAGTCAGGCTTATGGGGCGATAGTTTCCAGGGTCCGTTGAGGCACCACCTTTGTGGAGAGGGACCACTGTTGCTGTACGCCACTCTTTGGGTACATATCCTGTAGTAAGGCTGAGATTGAACAGTAGTTTTATGTTTGGGTTTAGCTCTTCTTGGAGTTCATGTAGGATGCAGCCTGGGACACCGTCTGGTCCCATTGATGCTGAGTTTTTTGCTTTGGAGAGGGCGGCTCCCACCTGAGCATCTGAGATGTCAGGGGGGCAGCACTCTGCTGGGATAGATATTTGCCCTTTCGGTGGGGAGGGGGGGGATGTGTTCGCTGAACCTGTCAGCTAGGATGTTTGCAATGTCTGTGGGTTCGGTGTATTTTTTGTCATTTTGGACTAATTCTGAGCATATCTGGGAATTCCCACCCAGGTTCCTAACATAACTAAAGAAAGCCTTGTGATTATCCTTAGTGTCCTGTGCAATTTTTCTCTCAAAGCTGGCCTTTGACGATTTTATGAGTGCCCTTAGTTTTTGCTAATACTGATCAGAGATGCCTTCCCTTTTTGGGATTTTGCTCTATCATGTAGTAGCTTCCTCCTTCTATTGTATAGTTTGTTTATGGCTGGGGTCCACCAGACAGGTCGTCTGCCTTTGGAGGATTGGGTCTTGGTTTTATTTGGGATTGCATGATCCATGCATTCCTGAAGGTGTTCATAGAATGCATTTATAAAGGATTCTGCAGTCTGGGCGTATTTTCCACAGGCCGGGGGGGCTTTGAAGGATTCCACCTCGGTTTTGAGGAGTGTAAAATTTGCTTTAGAGAAGTTTTTCACTGTGGTTTTCTGGGCAGGGGGTGGGGTCAGGATGTGAATATCTAGTGAGATGAGTTTATGGTCTGATCTTACCAGTGAGGGATACACTTCTGGTCTGGAGCATAGAGTCCCCATGTTGGTGATGATCAGGTCCAGTATGTTTTCCCCTCTTGTGGGAGTGGTAACAAGTTGTTCCATAGGATTTGAGTTTATGAATTCTAGGAACCTTCGGGCAAGGGTGTTGGAGCTAGAGTAATACTCCCAGTCTATATTTGGGTAGTTGAAGTAGCCCAATATAATGGTGTTTGGAGAGACCTTCATATTTTCCAGTGTTCTCAGGAAGGCCGAGTGGGGTTCCTGGGTTTGGGAGGGTGGTCTGTAGCAGGCTATAAACTGGAAGGCAGTTTTACCCACTGTTAGTTGCACATGGATAGTCTCCAATGCTTCGTGCTTTGCCACCAACCTGGAGGTGTGGGTATCTTTGATGAATATCGATACTGCCCCTCCTTTTGTGGTTCGGTCCAAGTTTTGGGGCCGAAAAGCATGGTATGAGGTATAACCTGGTAGCGCTGGGGTGCTCTCGGGAGTCCTGAACCAGGTTTCTGTTACTGCACAGATATCGATGTTCTCCATGCTAAGGAGAGTTTCGAGTGCATGCATCTTGAGGTTTAGACTTCTGGCGTTGAGTAGCATTACCCTTAGTTTTTTATCCCTTGTGATACCTATGGAGGTGGGTTTGTCTTTTGAGCCTTGCCTAAAAAAGGCACTATGGGGGTAGCAAGAGCCTTTGCCAATATCCAAAAGCCCAGGGGTGACAGGTGCAAGCCGTCCCTAGCAAAGCATCGTGGCTTGTCGTGCATATCATCCCAAGCTGACAGGCATTGGATCCCCTTTGAATGACACCAATACTTAAGCCAATTGTTGAAATTGATCATCTTGTCTTCATATTGTGGCATAATTCTTGGTGAGGGTAAGATGCTACTCAAGGTCAGGGTCATACCGGCCTGGGCTACATGCTCAGAGAGCTCCTCTATGTCTCTTTTCATGTAGTCCAGGGAGGTACGTCTCAGGTCATTCACACCAGCATGGACAATGACTGAGTCATATTTGTACTTGCCTTGGAGTGACCTGAGTGCTTGTGTTATGTGGCGGATCCTAACACCAGACAGGCTGCTCACCATGACCTTCTCCTTGTTCAGCCTGGTGAGCGGGACGTCAGTGTGCCTGATGATAGAGTCACCTATTACAAGTGTATCAGGTGTGTTGTTTAGCCTTAAGGGCTGTGACTGTTCGGCACACTGGCTTTGTGAGATATGTGTTGCACGTGTTTTGTTTTGGGGTAGCGGTTGCTTGGGTGTCTGCTTTGGAGGTCTCTGCTGCTTAGGCAGATCTTTATTTAGAGCCTCCGAGTATGTTTTTGTGTGATTATGTGTTTGGTTTGCTGTCGTGGTAGTCTATGTGAGACTGGAATTGTAGTGAGTGTGGTTTCCTTCTCCTCCTGACTGGTTATGCCAGTACTGAGTTGAGAGAGCTTAGCCTCCAGTTTGGCTATATGGTTGCATCTCTCACATGTGTTGGAATTTGTTGGGAGGAGGAGAGGGTTGTCTGTGTACATGAAGCAGTTGTTTTGCTGTATCTCTGATTTTTGTAACACATATTGTCCCTTCTAATGCATAATGGTTTCATCTGTCCATGTCCTTAAACAAATCTTGCAACCTAACATCACATCCTATACAATTTCCCACTTAGCCTCTAACATCACCCCTACACTACATGCAGCTCAGTCTTCATATGTCTCCATAATGGCATACTTAATGTTGTAATACAAAAGTATTTATCAAGTGACGCCATTATACTGTGCAGTGTCCTAACCCATATAAAACACTAAGTAAACAGTAGACATGCTAGAAATTATAACATGGCTTCTCATTTCAATTAAGCATCTTGTACCTTTTGATTTGTTTATGCAACAATTTCTATTACTTAGTGTCTCATATCTATAAATATATCTATCTATCCATATATATATATATATATATATATATATATATATATATATATATATATATATATATATATATATATATATACATATACATAGAGAGAGAGGGGTGGGGGTGGATTTTAATTGAAAATTCATGACTCTCCGGTTAGACAAGCCAGTAATCACAACATGTATGCAAAAACAAGTGCACACACACTAACACACACACACACACACACACACACACACACACACACACACACACACACACACACACACACACACACACACACACACACACACACACACACACACACACACACACACACACACACAGTAATAATAATGATTAAATAAATATATAAGCAAGCTTAGGCAAAGGCCATGTAAAACATTTTATCAGAGTTATGAGTGGAGTTTCTAAAACATAATTCTCTGATTCCTTCAACTTCTTGTGGCTTTCCAAAGTACACAACCTGAATCCAGCTTGATTCATTTCTTTGAAAGTCTGCTGAGATGACCAATAATAACTCTGTGGTTGTGGTGTTTATGACCAGCAGTAAGCCTTTTGTATTTCACAGGACATTGGTAAGAAATCTTGTAGACAAATAGAGTGTGGGGAAAATACTCAATATGGGAAAACAGATGGTTTTATTAGAAAACTATACAGGCTGCTAAAGGATACTTTCTCTGCAAAAAGTCATAAACAGCTGATCGCCTCAATATTCTGTGATGGAGCCAGTCATGTATATTTGCTTGATTCAGATATTAGAATGGATTTACACAACACAATCAATTTATTTAATAATGGTTATAAGTTTACTATAGAAGGCACATATAGAAGGCAATGCCAAAAAACCCCGCTGTGGCTGGCATTTTGTTCAAAAAAGATGATGTGCTTTAAACTGTAATGTTATGTATTTGAAGAAAACAGACCACATAAATAAAATATTCGTGTGGGATAATATTAAGCTGTCTTGGTGGAAAACAATTATGGGTGTTAAGTTCCCCTATACTGAACCACATACACAAAACATGAGTTCAACAAATGATCATTTGCTCTCTGTATTGCACTTCCCACTGCTAAGACAGAATGAGCGCATTTCTAGAGATCACATAGATGAATTAGGTGGGTAGATAATATGTAACATAAGCTTAATGAAAAAAAAGGATACTTCAGGCCTGTTGCATAAGCAAAGATGAAGAAATCTAAATGTATGTATACAATAAAATACAAAAGAGAAAGAAGAGTTATCTTTTGGGTATTTGGCTAGTTTCAAGATTGACAGAACACTGGTAATGAAGAAGTGAAACACAGGGAGAGAATGAGCTGGACATAGATGGCAGTTAAAAAGAAAATATTTTATGTTTTGACTTAAGAAATTTGTACTTTAATGGAAGGACAGTAGGATCCAAGAATACATGGCCTGAGACATGATATCTCTTCATAAAAAGTCACAGTTGTCAGTGACACAGCAAGGAAATAACCAGAGAAACTATTTGATAGGCAAGTAAGGCCTATATATATAGCACTCACAAACTCATCACACTGTAGGAACCTTTTTCTGCTAGCATTATAAGTTTAGATTTCTTCAGTAACCATAAGCATTTTTCAACTATCATTTTTTTTCACTCCATTAAAGTACAACTCTGGAAGCTAGACTGACTGAATCCTTCAGAATAAGTAATAGTAATTCTAAATAAATGGTCACATACTTTCTAACAAATTATGATTATGTGAAATATGACTCTTACACTCTGTATAGGTTTAAGATACTTACATGCCATACATTTGGGCACTCTTCTGTGAATATTTCTCTCCAAAGTTGCGATACTCAAAATATGCCTTCCGGACCAGTAGAGTAGTACCTAAAATGTTATGAAAGCATTGAAAAGCACAAGATACATCATGAAATATGTAAGCTCTACTTAAATAGTATTTCATACTGCATAAGAAAAACAAGAAACAAACCGTGCACATGGCAGGCATTTAGTCCAATTAGAATTCAGAATGCTTGTGATCATTATGGGAAGAAAATGGTAGAGTTTTTTTATACTTCTAAATGCTATTAAAACACTGTAGACTACCTGTTTAATCATAGCCTCACCTCAGGCTTCATGCCCACTGAGTGGCACACAGCTACAGTTATCCCACTCCACAAGGAGGGATCCACCTTGGATCCCAGGAACTACAGCCCCATCAGTCTGACGAGCCTGACCTGCAAGCCCATGGAACGTATTATCATGGAACTTTTAAACAAAGACATTGGCAACCTTCAAACACCTGACTCCACCCAGTTTGGGTTTGTGAAGGGCTGATCTTGTCTCCTGAACCTGATTGACTTCTTTGATTCAGTCTCCAGAGCCGTGGATGAGGGTAAGGTGGACCACACAGCCAATCTGGACCTTGCCAAGGCCTTTGACACCATCCTCCACTCTGGAATCATAAATAGACTTACTAAGCTGGAAATTAATCCCTACGTCACTCTGTGGGTTGCCAACTAGCTTACTGACAGAACCCACACTGTAAAAGTAGCCGACTCCAAATCCAGCTCCAGATAAGTGACAAGTGGAGTACCTCAGGGTTCAGTCCTGGGACCGCTCTTATTTGGCATCTACTTCTCTGAAGTACAGGCCAACACTAAGGGACTCTGGCTAACAAAGTTTGCGGATGACTGCAAACTGGGAGCCATTACTGAATCCCCAAATGATGTGGTACTCTACAAAAGGGCCTAACAGAAACAGATGCTTGGTGCCAGAGCAATGGGCTCAAGATCAATGCAAAGAAATGTATAGTTATCCCCTTTGGGAAAGAAAACATGTACCCATGATTTACCACATAGGTGGCAGTACACTAAACACCGAAAGTGTGATAAGAGACTTAGGGACACAGGTGGACAGTGGTCTCACCTTCGATAACCACATCGCCACAACAGTCAAGAAATCCTTCTATGTGCCACACCTCATCACTAAGACCTTTTCATCCAGAAAAAAGGAGGTCATTGTCCCACTGTACTCATCTCTCATTAGACCCATTATAGAGTACCATGCCCCATTTGGTTTGACCCTCTTAAGACATCTGCAATAGCTGGAAAGGCCATAGAAATACCTCACTAAAAGAATCACAGGCCTAAAGCAGATGCCCTATGCTGTCCACCTTAAAAAACTCCAGCTATACTCTGTCGCATATCATCTACTCAGGGGTGATCTCTACTTAACATACAAGGCCATGTCAAACCCAGAGCTGTTGGACATGCTACACTTAAAGAAATCCCAATCCTTCAGAGCCACACACTCCAGGGATCTAAATCTTGTCATCACAATAAACAAAACATGCTGGAGGGATAGGTTCCTGACCCAGAGACTCCCCAGACTCTGGAATAGACTGCCCATACATGTCAAGAAGAGCACTTCTTTAGCCCTCTTCAAAAGAAACCCTGACGATTGCATGGAAGAAAGGAAATTCACCCCGGGGATCACATCAGTCGCCCTGCTAGACAGGGGTCCAGGGAAGACATAGCCAGGGAATTGCTATGGCTAGGCTTGTATAGGCCCTAGGGCCGATAGCCTCGTACCCACCTATGAATAAATTGCAAAACTGTTGAAAAAAGGAAGAAGAGAGGAAAAATTTGAAACAGCAAAAATTAACAAATTAAAGAGAAAAAGGAGAAAATAAAAAAAAGAAAGAAAAGAAACATTTCAGGAATTGCAAAATCCGGCAACAAAAATAAGATGACCAAATCACTGAAGAAAAATTGAGATTAAGCAATTTATTCATATTAATCATTTATTTTCACATTTATTCTTTATGATTCATGGTTTGTGAGTGATT
Source organism: Protopterus annectens (assembly GCF_019279795.1). Lineage (NCBI taxonomy): Eukaryota > Metazoa > Chordata > Ceratodontiformes > Protopteridae > Protopterus > Protopterus annectens. Next base: position 489,574,755 of record NC_056732.1, read on the forward strand.
AGCAATACAATGGAAAATAAACACTTTCCTCAGCACGTTTGGTTATATATGAATTCATATTATTAAGTCAATTCATTCCATAAGTATGACAGCAGCACAGTACATCAAAGTGCTTCACTTCTGTTTCCAAAATGTTTCTTTGCAGCTGTTCTGAACACCTTGATAAAGTACTTAGCATGTCCGTATATTTTTGTGTGAAATTAGCTACAATGGATATTTAACCAGTTACACAACATTAAGCACATTGCTCTTGTCCCGCATGTCTTGTCCATACTTTTTAGCCTCAGGACAGATAGCATATGTCCAGAGATGGGTCTACCTGATAACATCGACACAGCAAAACACCGGCAAAGAAATAACCGACACGAAAAAAACAGAAAAAAAAGTTAAAAAACACGAAAATTCACATGCCCGACAAACCAAAATCCCGACAATCAACAAAACAAATACCTTTCCCGAAAAACGCACACACAACACAAGCACACCTAAAACCTTACAAACCTACACTAAACCTTACATACACAACTATCTATGCACTTACCTTAATCCAAACCCTAACCCTAAGGTCCGTCACTATGACATACTTACCTTATCCGCACCCTAACCCTAACTCACTTAATCGCCCCTAACCCTCAAGTCCGTCACTATCGTACACTTACCTTACCCACACTCTATCCCTAACTCACTTAACCTACCCCTAAACCTAAACTCCGTCACTATCGCACACTTACCTGACCCGCACCCTACCCTAACGTCTGTCACTATCGCACACTAACTTACCCACACCCTGACCCTAACGCTCGTCCTTATTGCACACTTACCTTAACATGGTGTTCTCAGCATCGGGATTCTCAACTGTCGGTCTTCTCCGTTTTCGATCTTCCGGTGTCGGTGTTCTCGTTGTCAGCGATCTGTGATTTCGGCATTTTCAGGTAGACCCCCAGAGATATATAAGAAGATGAGTGGTAACATTTACATTGGCTTTGGGGAAAGTTGTTTGCAGTCTGCAATGTTTGTCATATTAAAATTGGTGTTGTTCTTATGGTGTGCTTATCAATACAGTCTTCCAAATGATATGCCTAGGAGGTTATTTGAAATCCCCACCCTAATGTCAGCAGTAGAACTAGAAACTGGAACAAATTAATGTAAACAATGAATGCAGAGAATACCATTTAAAATGTTTAATTACAAGGACAGTGCACAAGATTCATGAAGCTTCTGAATAGTAATGAAGACAGAGATGAACATGCACTGTAAACATGCTATGCCCAAGTAATAGGTAAAACTACATGGACGATTAAAGGAAAAAAATCCACTCCATCATGGAGGAGTCTGGTATAACACAAAATCCATTGTTACACTTAATGAACTCTTGCGATGAAGTGTTGGGTTATACCTAGTGTACTTAAAATTGCAAACCTGGTTAAAAGATATACATTATTGTGCATATCATGTATTTGCCAGGAGATCACTTACATCCTATTATATGGTAAGTCCTGGTAATATGTACTGTAGATGCCAAATGCAGAAGCACCAACCTGTGCAGCAAAGGATCCACAATATGCAATGGTCAGTGTACAAGAGAAGGGCAACCCACTTGCTGAGGCCACAACATGTAACTGGAAGTCTGTCTCTGGCCATGCTAATTACCCAGTGTCGGTCAATCAGTTAGGACAATTGAGAGAATCTCCAATTCAGAGACTAGTAAAGCTTCACAGAGAAACATCTTATCAGTTGCTCATTAGCATGTCTCTGAATCGAACACTGGGCTGGCAGATATTACCACTCTAATGTTATCACTACCAGCCCATCCATTGCAGTAGCATAGGCACCTCCTACATGTGTGCAAGCATGTGTGCAAACATGGTCACACACATACACACACACACACACACACACACACACACACACACACACACACACACACACACACACACATACCTATTCAGATATTCAGATACCCATGCACACTTGCACACTTATTCCCAGATATTCATATTTGCACACACACACACACACACACACACACACACACACACACACACACACACACACACACACACACACAAATACACACGCATACAGAGTCAGCATCCCCTACCCACCTCCTGTAAGACTATCCAGACTCACATATGCACACACCACACACACACACACACACACACACACACACACACACACACACACACACACACACACACACACACACACACACACACACACACACACACACACACACACACACATATCCATTCAACTGCATTCTTGCACATGCAGACAAGCACACTCACATCTGCACCCCCAACTCTGGTTGTACTTATCTGTTCTGCAAATTCTCCCATGGGCATGAATGTATGTATGCTGTCAAAAGATGAAATTTACGTTTTCCTTTTAGAATAAAATTTCATTCAGTCACTTGATTCTGAGTCATCCCTCAACCAAGTTAAATGGGAGCCACAGACATTTCCAGTGGAGGGCACATAGCCATCCATCCCAAACCTGGACTGATGCATTAGGCATGATGCTTTGCACTTGAAAATAACCTCCATGCTAAGACACCGACAAATGGAAAACTATAGCTGCAGAGCAGTATGTGAATTAGAGAAGCTTATTATGATACTGGAAGATTCTGAGATAAAGTTTCCACATTGCAGTAAGCCTTTCCAAATCCCAGGATATATCTAAAAATATGCTTTGAATGTAGTTCTAGCAACATGGCACCACTAATTTGGTATATAATCTGATATGGTTTAGTATTGTTTCTTCAAATGGCAAAATACTTGCCATTCGAAGCAACAAACAGTTTTGTTGTTTGTCTTTTTTCAGCTTTTCCCGGTTAGGGGTCGCCACAGTGGAACTCCGGTCCGAACCAGTTGCGAACCAGATACTCCTGACTTTACTCTCTATTATCACAGCAACTACCTATTCAATAACAACAGTCTGTTGCAGTGGATATGAACTTTCCCACTATCTCCATTGCCAGACTGGTAGATATGGGCATCCTGAGGGAATGTTGAAATTGCCTGAAGTTCAAAGCTAATTCTCAAACAAACTGAGAAGGTATGTGAGAAATTTATTTATGTACTGTCACTGGAGGCAAAACTCTCATTATAAAGGCACTCCTAGTACCAGTCAGGTTGTCAGACTGGTGTGAGCCTCTTGAGCAGCACTGTACTTTCTCCGAAGATGATGCCACAGTGCAAACCAAAGATGACTGACTTTAATAACTGGCTTAGTTTTTGGTGTCATTCTAAGAAGGTGCAGTTTTTGTCAGAATAGAAGGAGATGATCAACAGACTCCTCTGCTTTGTCAGGAATGCTATGCACCCCACCTTTTAGGCTTTCAAATATTAGATAAAACAATTTTCTCCCCATAATGCATTTTATTGGGAAATGGCAACTTGCCAATCCTTCTGATATACCAAATCAAAAAAAAAAAAAAAAAGTAAAAGAAAATCTAAACGTTTTGCTAAACAAGAAACTCCACCCCCTTCAAGTACTCCTTACCCTAGAGAATGCTGACATCTGTGCAGTCACTAAGGCTTGGTTTAAAGCCACAAAAAGCACCGCATCAATGCAAGTCTGTAATGTGTTCCATACATTTATACCAGTTACTATGGAGTATGGGACTAAAGGTGAAAGTGTCTTGATTTGCATCAAAAATAAATATACCTAAAGGATGGTCAAACAGGACAATGTATTTTAGCTTTTAAGTTCAAATTACCACAGAAAAATCCCATATTACTTCTATGATGTCTCTAACTGGGTTAGAGATCAAAGGAAGCCTGGCTAAGGAAGGAAGTGGAGCAACCATGCTGTGAGGTTGAGAGAAGGGATAGACCGGTGCAGCTGACCGGATTGGTGAATCAGAAGATCTGGCACTGGGTCCAGATGCCACGGCTGCACCAAAAGGTGATGATGGAGGAACGGAACCAAACTTGTCGAGGCCAGTAAGGGGCAATGAGAATCAATTTGGCTCTCAAAGCGGTAGCTTTCTGGATAACTTGAGGGATCAGAGGAAATGGAGGAAGGCATAAAGAAGTCCCTGGGGCCAATCCTGGGTCAGAGCGTCTCTGGGGATGGCCTGGTAGAGGAAGAGACAGAAGAAGTCTGGGAATTTGCTGTTTTGGGGAGTAGCAAAAAGATCGCAACATGGACGACCCCATTCCAGAAATATCTCTTCCGCTATAGATTGCTTGAGAGACCACTCGTGAGGCATGAGAATAGCTCTGCTCAATCTGTCCGCTACAATGTTGGTTTTCCCAGGGATATGCGTTGCTACCAGAAACCGATGAGAGGAGATCGCCCATTGCCATAGTCTGAGCGCTTCTCGACACAAGGGGTAAGACTTGGTTCCGCCCTGTTTGTTGATATACCAAACTACAGACATGTTGTCTGTGTGGACTGCAATTGTCCCTACGGGAAGAAAGTCGTTGAGGGCTTGCAACGTTAAAAGCACTGCTCTCATCTCCAGGACATTTATGTGCAGATGGTACTCGAACGGCTGCCACGTCCCATGAACCATCCTGCCCTGATAATGACCCCCCCACCCGATCAGGGAGGCATCTGTGGTGACAGTGGCTATCGGGGATGGGGGTACAAAGTACCTGCCTTGGTGAACCTGAGGAGATGTGATCCACCAAGCAAGATGATCTTTGCAAGTCTGTGTCACCAGAATCTGGTGACACATTGGAAGTTGTTGGTACGACCACTGTGTGAACAGCATCCACTGAAGAAGGCGCATGTAGAATCGAGCCAGGGGAAGAAGAGTAATGGCCGCAGCCATGAGGCCTAATACCTTTAGAACCATTCTGGCCTGTACTTTCTTGTTGGCCAGAATGATCCTGACATGACTCTGAATGTCTGAAACTCTTTGATCTGTAAGGGTAGCTGACATCCAAACAGTGTTTAAGTTTGCGCCTATGAAAGTAATAGACTGGCAGGGCGATAAGGATGACTTTTCAAGTTGATCGAGATGCCCAAATGAGAACAAAGACTTATTGTGTAATCCCTGGCTTGAATAAGCTGATGCCTGGTGGTGGCTGACAGGAGCCAGTCGTCGAGATACGGAAACACCTGGAATCCTTGACGTCTCAGGTGAGCCGTGACCACTGCCATGCATTTGGTGAACACTCTGGGGCTGTAGTGAGACCAAAGGGCAGGGCTCTGAACTGGAAATGAATGGACCCCAGCCGAAGCGGAGAAATCTCCTGGAGCGTCTGTGAATTTTGATGTGATAGTACGCATCCTGAAGATCTATTGAGCACATCCAGTTGTCCTTCTGTAAGAAGGGCAGAATTGACTGAAGAGTGACCATTCGGAATCTTGTTTTCCTCACAGACTTGTTGAGTCTGCTGAGATCCAATATTGGTCTCCAGTCTCCCGTCTTTTTGGGGACCAAAAAGAACCTTGAGTAGATTCCGGCTCTGAATGGTCTGTTGTAACTGGCTGAATGGCTCTTTTGCAGTAGTTTTGAGACTTCTAACTCTGCAATTTCCCTTAGACCGGTGGTACATCTGGAAGGGAATTTGAGGGAAAGGACTTTCCTCGAAAGGAATTATGTAACCCTTGGATATGATCGACTGTACCCATCTGTCTTGAGTGAGGGAATGCCAGGCTTCTGGGTACAGTGATAATCTTCCCCCGACTGCCTCCAAGGAGGGACAGCCGGGCAACATCTCAGGGATGCTGAAAGGGCTTTTCAGAGAGAGGCTCTCTGTTTCCCTGGTTTTGGACCCCTCTGCCTCTAGAGTGGCCCCTCTGCCTCTAGGGGTAAACTGACCACGTGAATCCGGCGTGACTCCTTGGGATTTGCGGAACCACATTTTGCCACCTTTCTGTCCTTTGGGGTAAGGTCTAGAAGGGGTGGAAAAACGGACTCCTACAGCAGAAAGAGTCTTGCCGTCCTGCTCACACCTGGTCAAAGTTTCCTTCACCTGAGGGCCAAACAAAGCTGACCCATCAAAGGGAGAATTTGTGAAGGACGCCTTAAAGGGATCTGCAAAGTCACATAGCCGCTTCCATGCTTGGCCTCTAAGAGCCACACCTGTACCTGCGGCCCTACTCGCTCCATCAGCAGCATATGATATTAGCCGCATGGAGGAGTTTGCAATGGAATTAAGGGTTCCTAGCTGCGAAGCAATTTTTTCTTGAGCCCCTGCAGCTGTAGGATCCTGTACTACTTCACCCAGCTCCTTAAGGATATCCCTCTGGAGTCTGGTGAAGTGACATAGGTAATTCAGCGAACGCATAGCAAAGGTCGCTGAGGAAAACATCCGCTTACCGTACCTATCCATGGTCCTAGAGTCCTTATTAGGAGGATGGATGGGTACGGAAGGATCTGCAAGTTCCTTCTTGGTGGCAGCAGCCACCACCATGGCATCAGCGGGGACACCCTTAGTGAGGAATTGCTTGTCACACGGGGCAGTGATAAATTTTGAAGGCCTCCTAGGGACTGGCTCTACAGAGTCAGGAGCAGCCCACGCCTTTCGGGCAATAACCTGCATAAGGGGGTCGAAAGGCGGAGACACCCAGGAGGTGGAGGGCCGAGATCCAAACGCCTCTAGGTATACTGACTCATCCTCAGAGGGATTATTGGTGGACCAATAGTCGTCTGTTGAGACGGACTATGTAACATTTGGGCCAGTGCCTGTGACTTAAGTAATCTACTGACCACTCTCTCTAGGTCATGGTCCAAAAGCCTGGATGACCTTGAAGATCGGCTCCGATGGCTCCGTTCCGAGAGGAGAGGTGAAGCCGGAGCCGAAAGTATCGGCTCCAAGGAAGGAGACCTCGACCTCTTCCTCGAAGGAGCCATCGGAACCGATGAAACTATTGGACCTGTCGGAGCCGACAACTTATCGGAGCCGACAGGTAGCCTCGATGCATCGGCTCCAGCCGGAGCCGATACAGCCACAAAAGTAACGGTGTCGGAGCCGATCGGAGCCAACACTGATGCCTGTGCCACATGGTGGTCGGAGCCGATCGGAGCCGACACCGAAGTGGTCGATGCAGAATCGGCACCGATAGCCATCGGTGCCGAAGGCTTGGTTAAGCCAGAATCGGCTCCAGCCGGAGCCGATCTCGACTCCGAACGAGTCGGAGCTGAGGCCGCAGGCTTTGACACAGAAGCCTGGGCCTTGGAAGACTTGGCAGTCTTAGATGGAGCCGACTTAGCTGGAGAGCCCTCCGGCTTAAGAAGGCCCCTGAGTATTAATTTGTTTCTTCTTTCCTGCAGGACTCTCTGGCTGAAAGAATGACAAATAGCACAGGAGTCCTGCAGGTGAAGAGGCCCCAGGCAATAAAGGCAAGAAGTGTGACCGTCTGTCAGAGACATCTTCTGACAGCACGAGTCACACTTCTTAAAGCCTGAGACCCTTTCTTTTGACATGGTGTAACACAACACACACACACACCAGTCAAAGAATTTAAATTTAAATATACCAAAAAGGTATAACTACAAACACACACACACACCCTAACAGGGGGGGGATGGGATGGGTAAAGTCTGACTAAAAAAATAATAAGAGACAGACAAATTTCTGTCAAAAACAGTTTAAAACTAAATAAAAGCTAACAATAAGGGGTTTTTAAGTTAAAAGGGGCTAAAATAGCAAATTAGTAAATCACTTACCAGGAGCTGGTAAAAGGAGGACCTCATAAGCGAAGCGGCAAACGAGATCTGGGTACTTACCGCCTTGCATCATGGGATATGGGGCTGCCTCGAGCTGGTAAAAGTGACTCTCGAGCTTAGCAAGTGCCGAGTCGGAGCCGAGGGATCGGCTCCGAACCCATCAAGCAAGAATGAAGGCGAGATTGACAACTTAACATTTTACTTTTTCCTTTTAGAATAAAATTTCATTCAGTCACTTGATTCTGAGTCATCCCTCAACCAAGTTAAATGGGAGCCACAGACATTTCCAGTGGAGGGCACATAGCCATCCACCCCAAACCTGGACTGATGCATTAGGCATGATGCTTTGCACTTGAAAATAACCTCCATGCTAAGACACCGACAAATGGAAAACTATAGCTGCAGAGCAGTATGTGAATTAGAGAAGCTTATTATGATACTGGAAGATTCTGAGATAAAATTTCCACATTGCAGTAAGCCTTTCCAAATCCCAGGATATATCTAAAAATATGCTTTGAATGTAGTTCTAGCAACATGGCACCACTAATTTCGTATATAATCTAATATGGTTTAGTATTGTTTCTTTGAATGGCAAAATACTTGCCATTCGAAGCAACAAACAGTTTTGTTGTTTGTCTTTTTTCAGCTTTTCCCGGTTAGGGGTCGCCACAGTGGAACTCCGGTCCACTACCGAAAAATAAAAAAAAAAGAACGGTGACAATGTCGAACCAAATGCCCGACACATTTGATTCGACATTGTTGCCAAAAGCAGCACGTAATAGCCGTATAGGAGCTGATATAAATCAGACTCCTATATGACATATCACATTTTTGCAGGGGGGCAAGCTCCCCAACGCCCCCCTCACACTTATAAAATCTAACTCCAAGATTGCACTACAGTGGGGATATGGATGAATTTCCAATCCCCATTGTACTGCGATCTCCATGCAAATAGCCAAATTACACTTATGCGAATGCAGTAGTGCATTTGCATAAGTGTCTTCGACTATCTCATCAACTGTTGTTTGTGTGCTCAACATTCTGATTTTCGGCACATTGCTGCCGACAGAATGTAGCTTACACAAACAATAGTAAACCTCTGATATAATACCCCTCATCTCGCAGTTCAAGGTGCATTAGCATTACATTTTATAGTGCAAATCAGAGCACAAGCCTTGTACTGATGAGAGTATTTCTATAGGACCATTTGTGAATCCGCTTGTCATTTCTTTGTCACTACTGCTACTGGATAACACAAACTAAGGTAAGACACTCAGTCAAGAGTCCTGCTGTAAAATATCTTTTAACAAATCCCTAGGAATCCTGCCAGATAATTCTTAAACATGTACATGTTTCCATTAAGATAGTGAAGTGCTCAAATCCTGTGGTGTTGGCAGTTGATACAATGTTTTCTAAACTGTGAACTTAGATAAGCAAGTGTTCAAATATGGCAAGAACTGACTAAAATGAGTGTGTGACTCTAATAACAGGTAGGACTGTCATATCCACTAGATCTGCTGTGTACACTTCCACAGAGTTGAAACATTTACAGTCTGAGAGGGCTCCCCCAACAACTGTGGCTTTATTTGAAAAGCTCACTCAGACTCTGCCATAGACTTCTGTGAACAAAAGGTTGTTTGTCTGCCTTCTTATATTTTGTGTTGCTTTATTTTTCTTACGTTTTGCATATTATGGTATATTTTCATTACACTGTGTTTTAATTTAATTCTGTGTTATACTGTATATTTAAACTAGGAAAGAAACTAAAGCTGTGTCTCTTGTGAATCACAAAGAAATTATAATACCTCATTTAAGGTTATTTACCTGTGAAGTGAGGCAGGACAAAGGAACTAAAGTTTGCATTTAATGGGTAAAATTAAACATTTCAAGGCTTTACTGGAAAAACTCATACAGACTCTACCATAGACCACTATGAAGGGAAAGGTTAGTTAGTTTTTTTTTTTTTCTATTTTGTATATTGTGATATATTTTCATTGCACTGTGTTTTAAATGCATTTTGCTTTCTACTGTATAATTAAACTGGGGAAGAAACCAAAGCTGTGTCTCTTGTGATTTGCACAGAAACAGGATTTTCCCCACCCTCCACATTGGTGTTGCGTTCTTATACTCACTCTTCCTCTTGTTGCCTTCCCCTTACATTATTTTGTCCACATAATTCCTTCCCTCTTCTGTATCATTGGTTATTATCAGTAAGTACAATATTACTATTTTTGAAGTTATCCCCACTTAAGTTATTTAAATTTATTTACCCTCCAAATGAATTCCATACAGCTGGCATACTTAGTGCCCACCCCCCACTGAGTCCATCTTGATCTTTTAAAATTATGGACTCTCTCCTTAGAATACTAAAGCTCAAGTTACTTCCTCTTTGATATCATCCTAACTACGTAGTGCACATTGCAAACCTTAGGATATTGACCCTTTTTTCACACCTTACCTTTAAAATCTACAACATCTGGTCCAAGACCACTAATCACTTGACAGCCCACATTCCACTTCTCAGTAGTCTTCTTCAGAGTAGTGCGTTTGTTTTGCTTCTGGTGAGAGAAAGAACAATCAAGAATTATTTCCTGGAGATTAACAATCACCAGAAAGCCTGATAACTGTTTCAAAGGAACCAGCTTGGAATTTCTATTGCTGCCTTTCTTCTAGTAAGAGGAGTAGAGAGTCATTGATTCTTGTCTCTGCTAGGGCAGTTAGTGTCTGTGAGGGACATTTCTGACTGGTCCAGCTGCTATCCAAGGCATCTACCTGGAAAGAGCTATTAAAACCTGACAGACCCCTGCATCAATTGGGACATGACTGCTGATCACCAAAGAGCCTGTGGCCTGCTACTCATCTTCATATTAGTACTATGATTTTGTTTCTGGTGAAGAAACAAAAGGACATTGAATCTCAGCTGACTGAAGCCATAGTAAGGCCAGCACTAGTAGTAGCCAATTAGGTGAATCCCCACTATTCATCATTCTTAACTAAGTTAATTATTTTATTTCAATAAGTACTGTTTGATTAACAACTGTCTAACATAACTTCAGATTATTTTCGTAAATACTTCATCCTAAATCATTAGTGTCTACTACAGTAGTTACCACTCAGGTGTTTGGTAGTGCCCTGTATAAATGTAGGTACCTTCAGCTGACATTTTTTCCAGTTAAAGTATCCTTAAAATTTCACAATTACCTAATTGTATGCAAGGCAACTAGTTTGTGTAGTAACATTCAGTGCCCCCAGAGAAGCGAACCAGATGCTCCTGACTTTACTCTCTATTATAACAGCAACTACCTATTCAATAACAACAGTCTGTTGCAGTGGATATGAACTTTCCCACTATCTCCATTGCCAGACTGGTAGATATGGGCATCCTGAGGGAATGTTGAAATTGCCTGAAGTTCAAAGCTAATTCTCAAACAAACTGAGAAGGTATGTGAGCAATTTATTTATGCACTGTCACTGGAGGCAAAACTCTCATTATAAAGGCACTCTTAGTACCAGTCAGGTTGTCAGACTGGTGTGAGCCTCTTGAGCAGCACTGTACTTTCTCCGAAGATGATGCCACAGTGCAAACCAGAGATGACTGACTAATAACTGGCTTAGTTTTTGGTGTCATTCTATGAAGGTGCAGTTTTTGTCAACATAGAAGGAGATGATCAACAGACTACTCTGCTTTGTCAGGAATGCTATGCACCCCACCTTTTAGGCTTTCAAATATTAGATAAAACAATTTTCTCCCCATAATGCCTTTTATTGGGAAATGGCAACTTGCCAATCCTTCTGATATACCAAATCAAAAAAAAAAAAAAGAAAGAAAAAGAAAATCTAAAAGTTTTGCTAAACAAGAAACTCCACTCCCTTCAAGTACTCCTTACCCTAGAGAATGCTGACATCTGTGCAGTCACTAAGGCTTGGTTTAAAGCTACAAAAAGCACCGCATCAATGCAAGTCTGTAATGTGTTCCATACATTTATACCAGTCACTATGGAGTATGGGACTAAATGTGAAAATAAACATACTTAAAGGATGGTCAAATAGGACAATGTACTTTAGCTTCTAAGTTCAAATTACCACAGAAAAATCCCATATCACTTCCTTGCAAGCGATAGCCCCGTCTATGACCCAGGAAACCCATAATATGTTTTTAAGCTTATGTTAACACTCACCATCCACCCAACCCAATATCTTATGGGTGAGTTTAATTACCCCAGTATTAACTGGGGATCATATATGACAACAAATATGCAGGCACAGAGATTCCTGGACTTTGCAAACACAAACTCCCTGGATCAAACTGATAATAGACCGACGAGAGATGCAAACATACTGGATTTGGTTCTCACTAATATGGAGTGCGCTGCACTCTCCCTAGTGTGATATCTACCCTGATAATATCAGACCACAAAATGGTCTCTTTTGAAGCAAAAATAAAGCCCAAAACCCCACTAATATTAAATGGTAATCTAACAAAATTTCAGACACCCCTTAACTGTGAGAACACTACTGCCTATGCAGAACTGTTCACAAAAACTCTACACAAACATATTAATAGCTGCATTGAGTCAGCAGTACACAACATGAAAAGGTACATAATTATCTCAAAAAACAAGCAAACCTGACAGAATCACAGTATCAGCAAGCATAACAGAAGGAACAAAATCATGGCAAAAAGTAGGAGGTGCAGTACCCAGCAGGATCTCTCACAAAACTAAACAAACAACTCAGAGGGCAAATAAAGTCTATCAAAGCCAAATATAAGGTAAATCTGGCCTCCCAGTCCAAGGACAACTACAAGGCATTCTTTAACTATGCTTACACCCTGAAAGGCAATACACAATTGTGCCCAGAGCTCATTGTTAATGAAATCACCTTTAGAGAGTCAGAAGTTATAGCAAACCTACTTGCAGACAAATTCAGCTCCAACTTTAACCCCCCTTCCAGCTTCCTCTCAAGAAATGCCACTAAAAATAACTCCCCCAACTATCAATATGGAACAGGTCCTCAATTCTCTCTCTTTAAGGCCGGAAACACTGCATTAATGGGCTCTGGAAATATCCCAGGCTGCCAGTTGAATAGTATGAAATATAACCTATCATAGTCCCCTAGGAATCAGTATTTCACTGTAGCCTTCAAACCAATTTCTTGCCTAATGAATGGAGAATGGCAACTTTCATCCCTCTGCACAAAGGCAGGCCATCTACTTAGCCTGGAAACTATATACCCATAATACTTAGTCATCTCATATGCAAAGCAATGGAAAGAATTATCATGTAAAAGATTAGTAATGATATAGGATGCCAGACAGTGGACCCAACCCAGTTCAGTTTTCGTCAGGTGCAGCTTATGCATTCTCAACCTAGTGGACTTCATTGAGAAGGTCGCCAAAGCAATGGATGAGGTCAAAACCATTCACATTGCCTACCTTGATCTGGTCATGCTATTTGATACAATACACCACTCAGGCATTGTTGACAAACTCAAAAAGTTAGATATAAACCATTATATCACCTGCTGGATAGCCAGCTGGCTCAGAGACAAGACCCAGAAATTTAGAATTGCAGACTCCACCCCTTGAAACAGGCCAGTCACCAGTTGTATCCCAAAGGAATTGGTCCTGTGACTGCTCCTTTTTGGCATCTATGCCTCTGAAGTCAAGGACAAAATCAAGGGAAACTGGCTGAAAATTTTTGCAGGCAATTGCAAATTAGGAGCAGTCACAGAATTCCCCACTGACACTAATGTTCTCCAAAAAGGCTTACACAAACAAGTAACCAGTGTCAGAGCCATGGACTATAACTAATTGCCAAGAAATGCATAACATTATACTTAATAAGTTGAAATAAACACAACCACTGCTAAATCAGGTAAACGCTGCAATCCCAGGCAACAAAATATAGAATAAACAAAAACGTATTGGGATGTAGGCGACGCAAGTGTCAATGAATGTCACAGTGAGTCCAAAATTAATACAAACAAATTTATTCGAAGTAGATATCCACAGATAAGCGCTTTCGCTATATAAGCTTCCTCAGATCTAAACAAAGTAGATTAACATGAACAGGGGTATATATACACACTTGAAGTCAATTAATCATCAAGTCTTAAAGAGAAACACCATATTTAACCTGATAAGACTTGGAATATATTAAGAAAGCACAAGAAATATACTTAAAAAACATACTTAAAAAATATGTATGAAAAATATATGAAAAATAATATATAAAAACACACAAAAGTGTATAGAAGTATATAAAAATATAAGTAATATGTATAAATATGTATAAATATAAAAAAACAATATGCATGTATATAGCTATCTAACATTCCTACGTTGTCTCAGTTTTGGTTTTATGGAAGCTCTTTCATTGAGTCCTAACCCCCTGTCCGCTCTTAAAAGAATAATCCATTCACTCTCTTTACTCTCAGCATATGTCCTAATATCAACACCTCTCTTATTCGAAGTAATAATCTCCAAAACCCTAAATAGAAACTTGTGGGTGTTCCCACAAAGAGTTGCATGCTTAGCTAATGTGTTATAAGATGAACCTTTCTTGATGTGATACATATGTTCTCTAACTCTGTCTCTAAGTGGGCGATTTGTCTTGCCCACATAAAATGTTCTTGGCATACTGGGAAGAGCATGTACTATTCTGTACAACTCTATTTAAAGAGCATGTTATTTTCTATCAACGCTTTGTCGATGATATTTTCGTCCTATGGAGAGGTACAGAATTAGAACTTCAATCTATGTTACTTATTATGAATAATTTGACGAAGTGTCTACAATTCACTATGCACTTTTCAGCACATAAGATTGAATTCCTAGATCTATATATTGAAAAGCTATCTAATGACCTGATAAATACGGGTGTATATAGAAAAACTTGTTACTCCAATTCATTACTCATGAGGTCAAGCATGCACCCACCATTCATTTTTAGGAACATTATAAAGGGCCAAGCGATCAGAGCCTCTAGGCTAAATCCCATGGATAGTGGTTTTACAGCTGAGCTAGATGATTTGAGAGAGAGGTTAACACATAGAGGGTATAAGATCGATGAGGTTAACCAGCATATAGATGAAGTACATCAATTGCACTCCACAGTGGCAACACCATATTTTGGACCTATCAGTTCTATTGGAACCATAAAAGGAAAAAGTGTCAATAATCAGGATAAATTCTCGACAATGTTTGTCTCCGACCACTTTAAAGTCAAGGAGATTATTGCTAAACATTAGGGCATCCTACAAGTGGATGAAGATTTAAGGGAGATAGTAGGAAATGAACCTCATTCCCTCTATAGGAACAAGAATAACTTAAAAAGGATGCTCTGTCATCCAAAATTAAAGAGGCATTCAATGATTCATGGCCACACTAAACCATGTGGCCATTGTAACTTTTGTTCTTATATTGATATTAGAACTTGTTTCTTTCATCCCAACATACAGACGTAGAGGCTGATTGTATGACCCCAAATGTTGTATATCTAGCGGTATGTCAGTCTTGCCTGTCATTTTATGTGGGCAAGACGAATCGCCCACTTAGAGACAGAGTTAGAGAACATATATACTACATCAAGAAAGGTTCATCTTATAACGCATTAGCTAAGCATGTAACTCTTTGTGGGAATACCCACAAGTTTCTATTTAGGGTTTTGGAGATTATTACTCTGAATAAGAGAGGTGGTGATATTAGGACATATACTGAGAGTAAAGAGAGTGAATGGATTATTCTTTTAAGAGCAGACAGGGGGTTAGGACTCAATGAAAGAGCTTCCATAAAACCAAAACTGAGACAACGTAGGAATGTTAGATAGCTATATACATGCATATTGTTTTTTTATATTTATACATATTTATACATATTACTTACACATTTTTTATATACTTCTATACACTTTTGTGTGTTTTTTATATATTATTTTTTCATATATTTTTCATACATATTTTTTAAGTATGTTTTTTAAGTATATTTCTTGTCTTTTCTTAATATATTCCAAGTCTTATCAGGTTAAATATGGTGTTTCTCTTTAAGATTTGATGATTAATTGACTTCAAGTGTGTGTATATAGCCCCCTGTTCATGTTAATCCACTTTGTTTAGATCTGAGGAAGCTTATATAGCGAAAGCGCTTATCTGTGCATATCTACTTCGAATAAATTTGTTTGTATTAATTTTGGACTCACTGTGACATTCATTGACACTTGCTTCGCCTACATCCCAATATGTTTTTGTTTATACTTAATAAGTTGTTCATCCCTTGTAACTATCATACTGACAACACACCTTTAAGAGTCAGTCCAGTAGTCAGTGACTAGGGGACAGACATAGACAGTAATCTAGTCTTTGCCCACCACATGTGTTTGTTAGACAGGAAATTATTCAATGTTGCACAACTTATAAACAAAGGTATGTCATCTAGATCTGAGACTTCATTATTCCACAGCATTCAGCACACTATCACACCTGTCACTGAGTGCAATGTACCATCCACAGAGGTTCCTCAATAAAAGAATACAGATCATAAATAACAACATACTGTTGAGGGGAGATCTATGCCCAACATACAAGGCATTTTCAGACCACACCCTGTTGGACCTCCTGGATATCTGCACAACAATCAGCACCAGAATTGCCCATTTTAAGTCTTAAACCCTGCCTGTTATATAAATAGGACCTGCTGGCAAGATAGGTATGTATACCAGAAACTACCTTTTCTATGCAACAGGCTCCCCATCCATGTGAAGCAGAGCTCCTCCCTAACCCAATTCAGTGTAACTTGGATGACTGGATGGTGAACAGGAAATTCACCCCTATTTTTGGCGCCTATGGTTCTAATGGACAAAGGCAGCCTGCTTATAAATGTTTCATCTCTGAAGCATCTGCTTATACTACCAAGGGTAACAGAATTTATCAGAGATTTGGGATGCATGGCTAGACTTAGAAAAGGCCCCAGTGGTTTTTAGCCTGGTATATGTCTATGAACCTATGACCTACGTACTCAGTATTGGGAGGGCCTTCTTAAGCAAATAGTAAAAGTCTCTGGTAGGTTTTTTAGCAACAGCTCATGGCTGGGTGTAGGTAAATAAAATTTTACACACACCCAGCTATGGGTTATTGCTGTTATTATATGCTTGCATTAGTTTTTGTCCTGTATAGTGTCTTTTAGTTACTTCATTTCTTGTGAATTTAATTCTGTGTTCTTACTGTTTTGTTGTTAAAAAAAAAAAAACTTCCACACTTCTACTTGAAGTTATGCTTTTATTTTATTTTTTGCTTATACGTGTTTACTTAGAAGACATAAAAGGAGAAACAATAAAATGAAACATTGTTTTCTTGTTTTCTTGATGTTTTTCTCTATTTTCTGCTTTCTTTTATTTTTCAAGTATGCTTTGGTTGCTTTCCTCCTCTACTTTCATATGTTGGCTTTGTTTTTGTCAGTTTACTAACTACACTAAAATATTGTGTTCATATTTTTTAATATGTACATTTATTTAAGACTTTTTTTAATTTATACATAACCATATATTCGTTTACCTGTTTTCATGATTTTATAGTACAGATGTTTATTGTTCCATAGTTTATTATTTTTTTGGGGGTATTACTGGCGGTTGGGATGTACCTCCATAGTTTGGTGCTTCTATATTGGGGAGTGTCATTTTTCCCCCTGGGTATGCTTTCTGTTTTATTGTTTGTAGTAGGTTGATTTCCTGTATGTGCAGGCTTTGTTAGGATGAATATAAAAAGAAGTTATGTCCTTACCATAACGTTCCATGTGGAGTGTTCATCTCGCCTTGGTTATTACACATGGGTTCAGAGCCGATCCTCGGCTCCGTGCCGGCCGACTGCAAGCTCTGCATCGAGAAGAAGCGCGAGGACATCTAATACCCACAATCCCCCTCTGCCTTTACCTCAGATCTAGTTTGCAAGCAAACCAGACATAAAGCACGCACACATGCCAACTATATACATAAAAAACATATATATATACAAACATACCCAGTGTATGACAGTAACAGTAATACTGCAACAGCAGAAGGAGAATACTCCAGACCAGGCACCAAATCGAACGTTCTTCCTAAGGGTGGGAGGGTGGGAGTGGATGAACACTCCACATGGAACGTTATGGTAAGGACATAACTTCTTTATGTGAGAGTGTTCAATCTCGCCTTTGTTCTACACATGGGTAGCGTCCTAGCTCCATGATCCTGAGGAACTCAAGGGAGAACGTTCTTGAGCACAGTGGAACCAAAGGTTGCCCTATCCCTAGAAACCCTGTCCACTTTGTAATGAGATATAAATGTATGTGGTTTAGCCCAAGTAGCAGCCGCACAAATAGTGTCTAAAGGTAAACGAGCTGCATGAGCCAAAGATGTAGAAATTGATCTGGTAGAATGTCCTCTGGGTTTTGCTGATAATGTTTGATCAGAATCTTCATAAACATAAATGATACAGTCAGTTAGCCACTTCAAAGAGTTCGTTGTAACTGCAAGACCCTTTCTGCTGTCAGCAAAAGCTACAAATAGCTGATCAGATTTCCTGTGATCTTTTGTTCTATCCAAATAAAATCTGAGTTGTCTATGGACGTCCAGTTTGTGCAACATATACTCTAATTTATTAGAGTGGTTTTTAAAGAAGGTGGGTAATTCAATGGACTGATTAATATTACTAGTAGAACAAACTTTGGGAAGAAAGGATGGATTAGTGCGTAGGGATACTCTGTCAGAATGAAAATTAAATAAGGATGTTTGACCGAAAGGGCCTGCAGCTCAGACACCCGTCTAGCAGATGTAATAGCCACTAGAAATAATGTTTTCCATGACAAAAATTTCAAAGTGCAACTTGAAGCTGGTTCAAAGGGTGGTAACATCAACTTAGAGAGCAATAAGTTTAAATTCCACGGTGATGTCGGACTTCTGACTGGTGGTCTGATATGAAAGGAACCTTTTAAAAAGGCTTTACAAAGTCTGTGAGCCATAATAGGTGCACCACTTTCTTCTACATGATAGTTAGAAGTGGCAGCTAACTGTACTCTTAAGGTAGCCGGGGAAGCTCCTTCCTGAAATAATTCAGTCAGAAATTCTAAAACCTTATTCAACAGAGCTGTAACAGGGTCCAACTGATGTGACTCCAGAAGACAAACGCTTCCATTTACTGGTGTAAGTCTTTGTAGTGGAAACTTTATGAGAAGCTACCAAAATATCTTGAACCGCCGATGTAAGGGAATTGACCTGGCAGCGGAGCAGCCAAGCTGCTAGATGGAGAGATTCCAGGGATGGGTGAGGAACTCCTGACGAGTGAGTCAGTAGATCTGGCTCTGGGTCCAGCATCCAAGGTCCCCGAATGCGGTGATGCAATAGAAAGGGGAACCAAATTTGACGAGGCCAGAACGGAGCAATGAGAATTATAGTCCTCTGAAGGTTGTTTGCTTTCTGTAGAAACTTTGCAATCAGGGGAAATGGAGGAAAAGCATATAGGAGACCCGGGGCCAATCGTGCACCAGCGTCCCTGGGGACTTCCCTGGAGGGTAATAGGGCAAAGTAGCTCCTGCATTTGGCGTTCATTGAGACGCAAACAGATCGCAGGTAGGCTGGCCCCATTTGCGAAAAATCCTTCCCCAACTGACTGTTTGAGGGACGAGGCAATAGTATTGCCCTGCTCAGCCTGTCGGCTATGACGTTGGATGACCCCGGGATGTGCGTTGCGATCAGAAAGTGACCAGTGGACTCTGCCCATTGCCAAATTCTCATGCCCTCTCTGCATACTTGGTAAGACCTGGTTCCCCTTGCTTGTTTATGTACCAGACTACGGACATGTTGTCTGTCTGAACTGCAATGGTCCCTGGAGGAAGAAGGGGAGCAAAGTGTTGCAACGCCAAAACACTGCCCTCAACTCCAGAACATTGATGTGCAGATTGTACTCCAGATTGGTCCATTCGCCTTGGACTGTCTGTCCCTGAAAGATGCCCCCCCACCCTATCAGGGAAGCGTCCGTGGTTATCGCCGCTGACGGTGTGGGTAGCACAAATGGTCTTCCGGATAGGTTGCAAGTCTGTAACCACCACATTAGGTGTGATTTGCATGTTTTCGCTATCAATATTTCGTGAGTCAGTGGAAGTTGTTGGAATGACCATTGTGCAAATAGAAGCCATTGTAGCACTCTCATGTGCAGTCTTCCCAATGGTATTGCTATGAGAGAAGCTGCCATGAGACCCAAAACTTTCAGAACAGTTTTTGCTGGGGACTTTCTGGATGACAGCAGAAGGAAATGTTGAATTGATGTGCAACTATTCCTTCTGACTGATGTTTTAGAACTACCTCACGACTATCTAATTCCGCTCCTATGAATAAGATATGCTGTGATGGCTGTAGCAAAGATTTTTCGAAATTTACTGAAATGCCAAGGTGTGTACAAAGTTGTAGGGAGTAATCCCTGGCTTGTATCAGTTGACGCCTGGTGGTGGCAGACAGGAGCCAGTCGTCCAGATACGGAAACACCTGGAATCCTAGGCGCCTCAGATGAGACGCTACCACTGCCATGCATTTGGTGAAGACCCTGGGGCTGTGGTCAGGCCAAAGGGCAGGGCTCGAAACTGATAGTGACTGGCTCCCAGCCGGAAGCGCAAATGATCCCTGGACGCCCTGGCCATTTTGATGTGGTAGTATGCGTCCTTCAGATCTATTGAGCACATCCAGTCGTCCTTCTGTAAGAATGGAAGGATCGATTGAAGCGTGACCATTCGAACTTTTCCTTCTTGACAAAGGTGTTGAGATGACTTAGGTCCAGAATTGGCCTCCAGTCCCTGTTTTCTTTGGAACTAAAAGAACCTTGATTAAGTTCCGAATCCTATTTGGTCCGCTGGGACTGGTTGGATGACTTTTTCTAGCAGCTTTGAAATTTCTGTAGCTGCTGGGTCTAGATGGGGTGGTACATCTGGGAGTTTTCTTTGGAATGGGGTGGATAGAAATGGGATTTTGTAACCTCTGGTAACAATGCTTTTACCCAATTGTCTGAAGAAAGGTTTTGCCAGGCCTGAGGGTATAAAGCTAGCGACCCCGACTGCCTCCAGAGCAGGACAGTCGGGCCTCCTCTCAGGAGTGCTGAAAGGTTTGCCAGGGAGGTTATCCCTGTCACCTTGGTTTTGCGGACTCTGCCGCCAGGGCGGCGTCTTCCACCTCTGCCCCCTCTGCCTCTAGAGGGGCATCACCCTGTGTGTTTGGAAAAGATCCTTGGGGTTTTGAAACCACATTTTCCCACCACGTTGCCCTTTGGTCTGGAAGGGGTGGAAAACGGACTCCGACAGCAGACAGAGTCTTTCCCTCCTGTTCACACCGGTAAGGGTCTCCTTTACTTTAGGGCCAAAAGTGTGGCTCCATCAAATGGGGCGTTAGTAAAGGAAGACTTGAAGGCTTCGAACATAAGCGCATCCAGGATTGCCTACGAAGAGCAATCGCTGAAGCCGCTGCCCTCGCCGGCTGCATAGGATATCAGCCTCATGGACGAGTTCACAATGGACGTAAGGGTGTTGAGATCGCTGTAACTTTCTCTAAGACAGCGGCATCTGTAGCACCCTGGAGGTATCTCCCAACTCTTTGACTAGATCCCTCTGTAAACGTGTAAAATGGGTCAAATAGTTCAGGGAATGCATAGAGAAAGCCGCTGAACTGAAAATGCGCTTCCCATCTGTCCATGGTCCTAGAATCTTTGTTAGGCGGATGGACAGATGAGGAAGACTCCGACATCTCCTTTTTCGTGGCCGCTGCCACCACCATGGCGTCTACTGGAACTCCTTTGGTAAGGTAAGCTTTGTCCTGTGGTGCCGTGATGTACTTATTTGGCTTCCTAGGGACAGGTTCCACCGTGTCAGAGTCGAGTCTCCCAGCAATTAATTCCATTAACTCATCAAAGGGCGGAGTGACCCAGGAGGAGGAAGGACGGCACCAAATGCCTTCAGCAAAACTGACTCATCCTCAGAAGGGGAGGGCTTGCCAGTCACCTCTCTGTTTAAGGACCGCCAAGATGTCAGAAAGAGACATCCTCTGAAGGTGACTTAGGGGACCCTTCTGACTCATCTAAGTCAGTATCAGATGTCAAGGATTCTTGTGGAGAATCCAAGTGTCTCCTCTTACACAGTCTTTTCCTAGGAACTTCTTCGTGGGAGCATCCGAAGAAGCCTCCGAGGAAGAGGGGCACCTCCAGGGGTGGCTGAGACACTGGTGCCCGGCGCTTGGCCGTGGGTGCAGGGGAGGATAACGGTCCTTTGGGAGGAGAAGCTGTACCTGCTGATGTGGTTGTCTGGGTAGACAACACCTTCCTCATGAGGTCAAAGGCCCCGGGTCCCGAGTCGAGGTATCTCCCTGTTCAAGAAATGGGAAGAATCCCGAAACAGGAGCAAGGCACCGACCCGAGGACGGAACCGAATCGATCCGCGAGGGAGAGTCGGAACGAAACATCGGTCCGACTCTCGGTCCCGAACCAAGGACAGATCTTCGGCCCGAGACTCGTACCGGATCGGATGGAGTCGAGGTAAACGGTGCCGACCGAGAAAAGACGGTTCTGGCACCGAGGGCTCCACAATCATCAGGTCAGCTTCTTCGGCTCAAGACTGAACAGGTCTCGGAGGAGGAACAGATGGAGATAGTGGCAGGCCTTCAAGTCTCAACATCAACTGAGAGGAGACCGAAATAAGCTTGGACAGGGCCGTATGCTCCATAAGTTTCTGCACCACACGGTCCACGCCGGTGTCGGAAAGGGCTCTAGAAGAATGAGTCGAAGGATCGAAGATGGAGCCGACCTCAACAGAGTCGGTGGAGGGAGCTCCGTCACCGGTTCCAAGACTCGAGGCTCGGGAACTGCCAACAGTTGAACACTCGGCCCCAGTCTGTGGAACCGGTGATCTAACTAGACTCAAGAGCTCGGAGCCGATGACTTTGGCTCCGGCCCTTCAAGACTTGGATGCCTGGTCTGAAGCATCCAGAGCCTCCTGGAAAGAGGGTTTCAGCAATCCTCTATCCATCAGTTTCCTGCGCCTATCTGTCATGACCCTCCCACTAAAAGAGTGACAAATAGAGCAGTCCTCTTGTAAGTGGAGAGGGCCAAGACAGTAGACACAGGAACTGTGGTTGTCTGTGACCGACATTTTTTGGCCACACTGACAACGTTTAAAGCCAGATTTTAACTTTTCAGACATATTGACAAATGAAAAAGACAGTCCAGTCCAGTAAAAAGTCCAATCCAGTAATAGTGTCAAATCCGGGAATAAGAGTCCGTTTGATAATAGCTAAAACAAGACTACCACAAGTTTTTAGTCAAAATGTCAAATCGATAACTGCCTAAAGGCAAGACTACAACAAGTTTCTAGTCACAAGTCCAAGAAGGGGTAGGCCCCGAAAAACTCTAAACTCGAAAGTTAACAAAGTTAACTTATTCTAAGTATCGAGAATTCCTAATGCACTCACACACCTACTCTTATTCTTTAAGTAACTAGATTTAAAGAAAATTTCTGAAATTTAGACAGAATAGATAAAAAATCTTATCTGTAGAGCCTCGAGCTAGTCTCCAGCGATGCGTATGCAGCAGCGGCAAACTAGATCTGAGGTAAAGGCAGAGGGGGATTGTGGGTATTAGATGTCCTCGAGCTTCTTCTCGATGCAGAGCTTGCAGTCGGCCGGCACGGAGCCGAGGATCGGCTCCGAACCCATGTGTAAGAACAAAGGCGAGATTGAACACTCTCACATTATTATTTCCCCCCCATATATTTAAGTCATTTAGTGATGGCTGGTAACAGGACTGTAGTGATATTTCACATCTATGCCCTGCTATGCTTATTATTTGTCATGCTTTCATTCCTGATTGTGAAAGCAACGTTACCTCAGTGGCTCATAAGGATTGATTTGTATGTCATTTTGGTAGGTTTGCATTTTTGATAGGTAGTTATGTTGTGTGCCAGGTTTGTATTTTGTTAAGTATGTGTTGCAGATATGTCCTTTTGTATAGAAACAGTGCTGTTGTATTGGGTGGTATTTTCTGAAGGCATTTCTTGAAGCTTTGTACAGGACATAATGGATCTGTAAGACTGGCGAGCATAAAGCTTCAGAGGAATTGACTTGTATGGTCATAATGTTCCTTACCATTTTTGATGCGCTCTCTGAGATGTTTTGTTATGTATTCTTTTATGTCTTCATATCTTTTTGAGATTAAACTATCTTGGGTGGGGTATCTTAATCTTTCATTTCCATGCCTTCCAAAGTGTGGATGTATGTCAAACCAGACCTTTTTGATGAGTCCATTTGCTGGGTTTGAAGGAATGCTTTGCTATTACTTAGTTGTGTTATTTGTTCTGGCAATTAGTGGGCTATAGTATTCTACTGTGTCTTTTCCGCTTTAAGTACATCATTAGCATCTGTTAGTCATGTGCCACTTTCTTTTTAATGGTGGACTTTTCTGAGTTCTCCTTTAGCTACAAAGGTGTTTATAATTCATTCTTGTCCATTTTTATTTCTTACTGCAGCATAAATTTCTCTTAGCACTGAGTTCCCATTTTCTGGTTTAATAGTTTGAAATTTTCTATTGTATCCTTGTTTTAGCCAGTTTTCAAATATTTGTATAGCCTACGATGTTTGTTGTCTTGTATCTCCTGCATCCTTTTGTTCTTCTACTGTTTGCATGTTTTTTAAATGTTATTTTAGTAAGACTTTTGTTGGTTTTGTTACCATTTTGTCACTTTTCTTCGTTTGACATGTTCCTGTTTTTTTTAGGTGTAGAGCTAGATGTACTAAACAGAGTTCAGAAATATTACCATGAGTGGTAAGCCCATTTTACCCCTCAGAGACAGGCCTACCACAGTGCTGCACCACAAATAGGTGCAGCAAATTAACAAGCTATCTTTGTGGCCTACTGCAAATATGAAAGAGGCATTTTGGGAGAGTGCCCTGTAATAATTAGCCAAGTACTCTTCCCCCAGAAATGCTAATGGTAAGGCATTTACAAATTACTTGGCTGCATAACTTGACCTCATTCAGCCATGTTAATGAACATAGCCAAATGTTTGCAATCCCCCATTACTTCCAATGGTTGAGATCTTGTTAGAGGTAAATGCTGGGAAGTTTAGTAACAAGGTAGTCATGAGAGTGTGTGAATGTGTGTATTTTTGTGGTTGCACATGTGGGTGTAGGTAGAGGAATGACTGACCCCAGGTATGAGCTGGTGTGTGACTGCTGTCTGCCTAGGTGGTCACTGTAAGGCAGTAACCGGATTTGTTACAAGGTAAGTAAGGTGTGTGTGTGTGTGTGTGTGTGTGTGTGTGTGTGTGTGTGTGTGTGTGTGTGTGTGTGTGTGTGTGTGTGTGTGTGTGTGTGTGTGTGTGTGTGTGTGTGTGCGTGCATGTATGTGTGTGTGTGCAAGTGCATGTGCGTGCATATATATGTGTGTGTGTGTGTGTGTGTGTGTGTGTGTGTGTGTGTGTGTGTGTGTGTGTGTGTGTGTGTGTGTGTGTGTGTGTGTGTGTGTGTGTGTGTGTGTGTGTGTGTGTGTGTGTGCGTGCTGGTCATACTTCCACATTCCCATAGACTAATTGGCAAATTCTGCAACACTGGGGAAGACAACAGATGCCCGGGATAATACTTATATCATGTCCTAATGGCAAACAGAACTAGTTTTGCAGCATAAAAGGCATTGGGTGGGAAACAGTATTTGGGATGGTCTTTATATCCTGCCCTGAATGTGCTTAAAAAGATTAAAACCCTGCACTCACTAGTAGTTCTTTAGTTGAACTTTTGTCACCTGCGGTCATTAAACACCAAGGATGCAATTACATTGTGCAAGTCTTAGAAAAAATAACTTCAAAGTAAATGAGAGGGAAATGTTTTAAACCCTGCACTTCTGGCACAAAACAGTAGCTACTAGTCTTAGCCCTCTATGTGAATTGAGGAGAGTTTGTGCAAAGCTGCATTTTTTTACACTACAAAAAGTTTGAAAGTTTAATGTCTGGCATTATTCACTGAGTGCAACAGTCTGTGAGTTATGAAGGGATAGGATATGTATAAGAAGCAACAAATGGAACACTAAAAATCTAGGACAGTTGAGAGCTTTGGGGTTGGTGTCCACGGTGGGATAAATCTAGGATGAATACTATATAACACCAGGAAGAATTTTTAAACTATGACTGGGACTCAAAAATAAATTTAACAGATCAAAAAGTGTAGCTTTACAAACAATGATAAGAATGAAACTAATTCTGGTATTACAGACTTACTGTAAGAATATAGGATTTATGACAGTAGGGACAGAAATAAGAAGTAACATCAGGGACATGCTGTCAACTCAGTGACAGGTAAGAGGTGTCTGTGTGTGTATGTGCACGTGCACGCATGTGTGTGTGCATGTGCATGTACGTGTGTGTGTGTATATACATGTGCGTATGCATGTATGTGTGTGGTAGAGTGAATGAAGAGGGATACCCATTCCAGTACAGTGCATGGGTCACTGGAGGTGCTTACCATACTCATGGCAATTATGGACAATTCAAAGACATGCAAATGAGGTAATAATGTGGTCTTTCTACACTTTGTCTAACATGTCTTTGAATCGCATTTTCAATGATCACAGAAATAGTCCCTTTAAGTCACAGCTCTTACCACCTGTGGTATGGTTCTTTTTGAATCCCCAGGGTTGCCTTAATTTCTCTGGGAATTTTTTATAGTGTTGTACTTTGTGTTCGTGGATCTGAATTATATTTTTGCTGCTGTTAAATATTTTTTCATTTCAGTGTCACTGAGTAGGTCAAAGTTTTTTTTTTTTTTTTACAGTTCATAGGTTCATAGGTGTGTACTAGGCTAATGACTCTGGGGCCTTTACAAGCCTACCCATAGGATTACCCTGGCATGGTGCCACACAACCTTAGCTCTGTTGAGTAGAGTCACTGGTGTTATCTCAAGGGTGAATTTTCTGTTTCCCATCCACTCATCAAGATTTATCTTGAAGAGGGTCAGCAAGGTGCTCTGCTTGATATGTATGGGAAGTCTGTTTCATAGCATGGGAAGTCTCTGGGTTATGAGGTTATGAACCTGTCCCTCCAACATGTTCTGTTAATTGTGGTAATGAGGTTGAGGTCTCTGGAGTGTGTGGTGCAGAGAGATTGGGATTTCTTTAGATGTAGCATTTCTAACAGAGCTGGGTCAGATATGGCTTTGTAAGTCAAGCAGGGATCACCTCGAAGTGAGAGTGTTTAAGGCCTAGGATCCTCTTTGTGAGATTTTTCTGTGGCCTCTCCAGTTGTTGCAGGTGTCTAGTGAGGTACATGCCAAATGGGAAATTGTACTCAATGATTGGCCTAATGAGGGAAGAGTAGAAGGAGACAATTACCTCTTTCTTCCTGGATACAAAACCCTTAGTAATGAGATGTGCCACATAGAAGGACTTTCTGACCACAGAGGCAATGTGGTGATCAAAAGAGAGGTTGCTGTTATCCTGTGTTCCCACATCTCTTATAATGTTTTCTGTGTTCAGTGGACTACCATCAATGTGGTAATTCATGGGAACTGGGTTTTTCCCAAAGGGGATGATGACACATTTTTTTGGCATTAAGCTTAAGGCCATGGTTCTGACACCAGTTGTTGGTCACAGTGAGGCCATTCTGTAGGATTTCAACATCACTTGGGGGGTTAATAATATCTCCTAACTTGCAATCATCTGTGAACTTTATCAGCCAGAGTCCCTTCGTCTTGGCCTGGAGTTCAGAGAAGTAGATACCAAACAGGAGATGGCCCAGGACCGAACCCTGTGGGACTCCACTCATGACTAATTGGCAGTCTGACTTGAAGTTAGCTACTTTCACACTGTGGGTTCTATCTGTGAGCCAGTTTGCAACCCATCTAGTGATATAGGGGTTGATGCCAAGCTTAGTGAGTTTTTCTATTATTCCTGAGTGGGGAATGGTATCAAAAGCCTTGGCCAGATAAAGGTAGGCTGTATGAACCACCTTGCCTTCATCCACAGCTCTGGTGACTGACTCAAAGAAGTCAACCAAGTTGAGCAGGCATGATCTACCCTTCACAAAACCAAACTGTGTGGGATCCAGAGTTTGGAGATTCCCTATATCCTTGTTTATTAGGTCCATGATGACACATTCCATAGCTTTGCATATCAGACTCTTCAGGCTAATGGGGTGATAGTTCCCAGGGTCTGTAGTCACTCCTCCTTTGTGGAGAGGGCTAACTGTAGCAGTGCGTCATTCAGCAGGGAAAAAGCTTGCGATTAGGTTGTGATTGAACAGAGCACACAGGTGAGGTACCAGTTCACTCTTTAGTTCATGTAAAACACAACCAGGGATATTGTCAGGTCCCATAGAAGCTGTATTCTTGGCCTTGGACAGTGCTGTTTTAATCTGTGCAGCAGTAATACTGGGTGCCTGGCAATCTTGTGGTATTGTGATTGGTCCTTTAGGGGGAGAGGGGGGTAAAGTTGGCACTGAATCTGTTGGCCAGTATACTGGCAATAGCTGTTGGCTCGGTATAGGAAATACCATTGTGCAGTAGCTCAGAGCAAATCTAGGTATTGCCGTGGAGAGTCTTTACATAACTATAGAAGGTCTTGTGGTTGTCTTTACTATCTGCTGCAATTCTGTTTCATACCTAGCTTTAGAGGATTTAATGAGGGATCTCAACTTTTTGTTGAGGCAGATAAGGTAGTTTTTCCAGTCTTGGGACTTTGCCTTATTCCGCATCAGTTTCCTCTTTCTGTTGTAGAGTTTGTTTATGGCAGGGGACTACCAGATTGGCTTCCTTTTTTTGGAGGAGAGTGTCTTGGTTCTATAGGCTATGGCGAGATCCATGCATTTGTGTACATGTTCGTACAGTGCATTGATGCATGACTCTGCAGTAATGCAACTACTCTCCATTTGCATGGGTGCCTTGAAGTTGGCCACCTCAGTTTTTAGGATCCCAAAGTTAGATTTGGAGAAGTTTTTCATGGTGGTTACCTTTGCTGGGGGGGTTGGGAGGGATATGGATTTCCAAGGTGATTAGTTTGTGGTCGGATCTAACCAGGGAGGTGCTGACTATTGGTGTAGAGCAACAGTTACCCATGTTAGTAATGACCAGGTCAAGGATGTTGCTACCTCTAGTGGGGGTAAGAACGAGTTGGTCCAGGGCACTGCAATTAATGAACTCCAGGAAACGTTGGGCAAGTGTACATGAGTAGTTTACCCAGTTAATGGAGGGGTAGTTCAAGTCACCTAGTAAGAGAGTGTTAGGTTGGACCCTAATACTCTTCAGAGTGCTTAGGAATGTGGAATGCTAGTCTTGGGACATGGTTTGGGACCTATAGCAGGCTAGGACCTGAATCGCTGTCTTACCCAATGTTAGCTGCACCTGAAGTATCTCTGATGTGTTATGTTGGGCTACCAGTCTGGAGGTGTGTGCATCCTTTATAAATATGGAGACACCACCGCCTTTGGAGTTTCGGTCTAAGTTCTAAGGCCGAAAGGTGTGGAATGAGTTATAGCCTGGTAGTGCAGGGGTGCTTTCTGCTGCTTTGAACCAGGTCTCTGTTACAGTACAAACGTCGATGTTCTCCATTTTAAGGAGTGCCTCGAGTGAGTGCATTTTGAGATTTAGACATCTGGCATTGAGCAACATGATCCTTAGATTGCATTTGCTTGTAGCTGTTATGGTGGTAATTTGGTCTTTGGAACACCACCCTAAAAAAGGCACTATATGGGGTGACAAGAACCTTGGCCAGTATCCAGAAGCCCAGGGGTGACAGATACAGGCCATCTCTGGCAAAGCATCAAGGTCTGCCAATCATGTCATCCCAGGCAGACAAATACTGGATACCCTTAGAATGATACCAGAAACTTAGCCAATTGTTGAAATCAATCATTTTCTGCTTGTAATGTGGTATCATTCTGGGTGTTGGTAGGATGCTACTCAGGGCTGGGTCATACCCACCTGGGCTACATAATCCGAGACCTCCTCCATGTCTCTTTTCATGTAGTCCAGTGAGGTACATCTCAGGTCTTTCACACCCACATGTACAATGACAGAGTCATATTTGTACCTGTTGTTATGTGACCTGAGTGCATGCGTTATGTGTCACATTATGGCACCTGATAGGCAGCTGACTGTTACTTTCTCCTTATTCAGCCTAGTGAGTGGGATATCAGTGTGCCTCACTATTGAGTCACCTATGACTAGTGACTAATGTGTTGGGCATGCTGTTTTGCCTTAGGAGCTTTGGTTGAGTGGCACACTGTTTAGGTGAATTATGTGTCTCGTGATTAGTTTTGTGCTGTGGTGGTCGAGTGCGTTTCTGCCTTGGAGGGCTCTGCTGCTTGGGTAGATTTTTATTGAGAGTCTCCACGAAGGTGGGTGTGTGGTTTGTGCTTTTATGTGAAGGCAGTGCGGTTGTGTGTTCCAGAGGGCTATGTGTTCCATGTGGTGTGGTGCGAGTGTTGACCTTCTCCTCTTGACCAGCTATTCCGGTCTTGGCTGGAGAGTGCATGGCTTCCAATTTGGTTATATAAGTGCATCTCTCACAAGTCTGAGTATTGGAAGGTAAAAAGAGAGGGTTGGCGGTGTACATGAGGCAGTTGCTACATTGCCTCAGGATGCCCATGTTCACCAGTTAATAGGAGAAAGCACAGGGAACTGACCTTTAGACATGCCTGGTGGGGTGGGCATTGATAATACATACTAGATCTGTATCCTTGTAGAACGTTTAGTGCTGGTAGCACTTGTGTGCTACAATAATTGCTACAAGAAATCTAGTAAAGTGCGAGACTAATAAGCTAGTATACATGCAGGAGAGGAAAGAACTAGTAGATCTAAGGGAAAAATTGAAGAGCAGGCTCTGTCATCGCTCAGAAGCTTTCAAACAGTCCTAGATACAGCAAGTCGCATGAATTAAGTGGTAAGGCTCATGATGTTCTGTGGTGTGCACCAGGGTGTACTGCTGTTGGCGGTCTTTTTTTTTTTTTATTTACTTTTACACTTATGTGAGTTAAGTGGTAAATTTGAATGCTAACTGCTTCACCACTGTGCCGGCAGTTGTCAGTGTTTTCTAAGTTTAGGATGCTAAAGTGAAGTGGCAAACATTCTGTGGCAAGTTATCTTTAACAAGGAAGAGGTTGCTGATAATATGGGAGAGACTGATCCTCAAGTAGTAATGATGGTGGTTGTAAGTGTAGAAGTGGGGCTAAGCAGTTGCATTTGTTTGTTTGTATTTGGATACTGTTCTGCGACTTAAATTAAGCCCATTTTCAGCAGAGGCCATTGAGAAAGTTCAAGAAGAATGACTACTGATAGACTTTCACTATGGCAGCACACTGATTAACAGCTTAATTTCAGTTCTCCCAGTTTGAAAGTGAAACTGTGAGATAATGGGTCAGTAACTGCCAGTTTCAGTAAATTCAGTTACTGGCTAGTAAGTGCAGTGCCTGGATGCCATCAAAGAAGAAACTTAGCCTGAAAAAAGAATTGACTAGAAAAGGTGGAAATAAACCACCGACTAGGAAGAGTCCTGCAGCTGTTTAGCAAAAAGCAGTTCAAGCTCCAGCTTTGTTAAAAGACATGGCTTCCTGTAATTTACAGGGGGAAAAAATCATGTAGTCATAGCTGAATGAGATAAAACTTTGAAGGACTATGTTAACTCAAATAACTAAAGGCTGGAAAAAATAGAAGAAGCTTTAACCAGCTGTTCAGATGAACTGACAAAACTGCAGAAATCTGAGATCAAAATGAAAAGGCTGGCTGAGCATGAGACTGCGCAAGAAGAGCTGTTTCACAAAGTGTTGAGAGAGAGGACAAGGCACACAGGGGAATACCTGAAAGAACACACTGTATTAATTTAGTGAAAGCACAAATAAGCAACAGGATTGGTTAATTGAAAAAACACATTGTGTTTATACTCCAAGCCTAGCCATGATCTGTATTAGTAAAGATGCAATCATACTAACAGAAAGAGTTGATCCTGACAAGAGCTGTGGCAGAAGAGCAAGGTATTAAATATTGGAAACCGTAGTTTGTGGAAAATGATTATTCATCATATATGAGGCAGAAGAGAAGCAAACGTATTCCAGCAATTGGGAAATGTAAAGAGGTAGGTGTGAGATTGAAGTTGTTTTCAGAATATTGTTTTCCCTGGAGGATCAGTCATTTTTTATGCAGAACAGGTTAAGGAGGAAATCCAAAAGTTTGTCCAACAAAATGTGAGCCATCAAACAGAAGAGGACTCTGCTTCTCATTCTGATAATAAAGCTCCACAGATATGTTGCCAGTGAAACTTTTTCAAGTGTTTCAAGGGAAATGCTTGAGAGACAGAAAACATAGGGATTGACTAGAAGAATCATGAAGTACCTTGGACTTGAACTAGAGTCTGGAGGTAGGAGATGGAAAACAGGAAGAAGACCAGCAACAAAGTGTGAGATTATAAAACTTCAATCATATCCATGAAATATGGCTTCACAAGAAAAAAGTGGAAAGAGTGAACTTTTTTGTTGACTTTGTTAAATGTGTCAGGGATTGAAAAACATATAGCCCACTCCATGTCTTGAATGTTTGGAAGTTTGTCTCCCAGAGATTACTGCACCTGTGGAACAGACTATGAATTCATGTCAAGCAGAGCATCTATTTGTCCTCTTCAAGTGCAATCTAGACGATTGGATGGGTAACCTTAAATTCACCCCAGGGGTTCCACCTATGTCTCTCTTGGACAGTGGCAATAGGTGCTTGTCATGGAAACAAGAGAAGAACTTGACTAGGCTTGTAAGGGCCTAGGGCCATTAGACTAATAATGTCCTATAATCCTATGATCCTAATTATATGGTTTTATGTTTTTACTTTTTCTACATTTTTGTGGACTTGTGATTAATTTGGTATAGTAGATTGTGTGTTTGAAGTTCTCTTTCATTTTGATGGATTTGGAGTGAGTATGCTAATTGTTTTGTCCAATCAGCATGTACATTTTTTGAATACTAAATGTTATCTTTATTCATAGATTCATAGATTAGTACTAAGCTAACTGCCCTTGCGGGCCATTTTAAGCCTAGCCAATTATCTCTTGTGAGACTCAAACCCTGCACTTTGTGTTTGTAAGGCAAACACCTTAACCATTAGGCCACCCACCCATAAAGTCCCACTGCCAGTCTCAAACCCAGGACCTTGGTAACATTAGTCTGTATGACCTACCACTAAGCCATGACTACCACTTTAGCTATAAACTACTGCATTGAGTGAACTTCTATGCATTTAATTATTTACGTGGTACCATTTGTTATCTGGCTTTATGTGTTTCTTTCTTTTTTTATTATATATATTTGTAATACTGTAAGACTTTCTATGTGTGTTGTGTTCGTTATTTATGTGTATAACGTCAGATCCTGCAATTTTGGGGCTGTATGGGTTTATTTGGTTTATATAAATATATTAAGTCTCAGTGATTTATGAGGAAATAAATATTTTACTTGGTACAGAGCAAAAGTATGTGGAAAATGAAGGATATTGTGCAAAGTTCTGGTCATTTGAGATATGTGGCTACAGGCAGTGCTACTGATCATACTGCTAGTAGCAATACACTTCAGCTGCGCAGACTTTTGCAGAATGTCTGTGATTTCTTCATGCTTTTGTCATATGCCATGCAATATGTGCCTTTTTTCTATGAAAAGGAATTCAGGGTAAGCTGATGTATGTTTGTCTATCAGATGGGGGACTGGTATAATTAACTGAGTGTAAGTTCTTTATATTTATTTTGCATTTGATTATCGGGATGTTTTGACTGGGTACAAAGGTCCCTTTTCAGTTGAGGTCTGGAGAGAAAAGCTCATACATACAAAAATGTACACTAATGCAGAGACAATCAACAGAGTATATACAACACAAACATATTTGACTTGTAGTATTTACAGTAGAAAGTGATTATATGTAAAGCATAAAGAATAAAAGATTTCAAAAATAAAGTATGATATACTCATACAGAGAAATCAGAAAAAAAACAGGCTGAGAGTATATACAGAAGTTAATAAAGTTTAACTAACATAGAAAATGTGGTAAAGTGGAAAGAGAATGTACCCCAGGATTCAGTAAACTCAGTGTAGGCTTCTGGCTGAGCCTACACTGAGTGTACCTGCTACAGTGATGGTGCTCATCCCTCTGCATTGTGCAATGCATATTAATAAGGCACGGCATACCTAAGCAAGGTTTTACTGCTTACGGCAGTGTTGCTTGCCACAAAACCTTGCAAGGGAACATGTATAGCAATTCCATGTAAGTCAAAGCACCAACAGACCATGGATTTGCTCAAAATGCCACAATGGCCACCAGGGCTATACAGATAGCACTGATTCTGCACAACATTTCCCACAAAAGCCAGCATAATGCAAGATACGTAAATAGGAATAGGAACATAAAATTTCACATAGACATGAGTTACAATGAAACAGAGACATATCTGTCATCCCCTCTGAGCAAGACCAAAGGCATACATAATAGGGGACAACGGCTCATAAAATATGTAGAGTTATGCAATATTACACTTCCACACCAAGAAAGGTGGTCGAATAAATAGGTTGTACATTAGCTGGAACTTTCTGAATAGCATATATATACAATTGGATTTGAACCCAGTGTCATCTGGCCCCAAAAATGAATGGATCAAAGCATTAATAGGTGGTGCCACAGAAAGACAGTTAAGTATCACATGTATTTTATACCATCAATAGTAACTGTCACAGTTTAGCAAGGATTTCCCTTTGTACTCCCCTGTGCTTGATCCCCATATCACCACTGTCCTGTCTTTACTATTTCTTTTTTATAAAGCATTATTGCATGATGGTGTGCATCACGCACCATTGCTAAGCAACGATGAATGACACCTGTATATAATTCTATGTCAATGTATCACAGACACCTGTAAAAGTACTGCAAACACCTGTATTATAACTCAGTACCACCTGACACAAACAGCAAGGAATATATCAATGCATTAACACATGCTGCCACAGAGTCAGTTTTGCAGCACATGTATTACAATCAATCCTAACTGTTACAGTTTAGCAGGGAATTCCTATTGTTCTTCTCCCTGCTTGATCCTCATGTCACCACTGTGCTATGTTCCCCATTTATGCCCTTTAAAGTATTATAGTGAAATGGTTCTCACTGCACACCAATGCATAGCAACACCAAAGCTGATGTAAAAGCAGTTAAACATATTAGATATAGCTGCATTTGGACCCTGTACTATCTGGCCCCAAAACGGAATCTATCACTGCATTAAGTGCATTATACCTGCTGCCACAGATTCAGTCAAGTAGCAGGTGTATGCAACAGCAGTCAAGTCTGTCAGTTGCTATTCAGTCTCTAAAATATACTTGCTATTCAACTGAGTCTGTGGCATCGCCTATTAATGCATTGATCCATTCCTTTTTGAGGCCAGATGGTACTGGATTCCATACAGGTGTATGTGACACTTTCAAATACTTTTACGTTTGCTCCACTGAACATTACACAACTGTGGTGCTTGAAGGTGTGCAATGCTGAGCACCATGTTTGCGTGATGGTAAGTATTGTGCAACACTTTCAAACAGTATGTGTATTCCCAATAAATGTGATAATTTCAGTTGGTGTAAAAGATGATTCTACATTGGTCTTCATCCATGGTAGGTATGGCAGGTGTGAGTGTGGTGAGAGACTGAGATTCTATGCTAAAAGATGGGGTGCTCAGGAGTCCAAGTGTTTGTTGGACTCCTAGTGAAGGAACATGGACCCAGGCTATTGCAGAGGGACTATTTTAGCTCACAGTACAAGTCAGAGGCATAGGATAGTCTTGCCTAGGCTGTGACCAGTGCTACCAGTATCCCCCACACAGGTGAGCAATGTAGACACCACTACAATGACCTCCAGAGAAGGAAAAAAGATACCTTTGAACATTAGATTGAGGAATGTAGGACTGGTGACACCACACAGATGTGTAAGTATTAATTACAGAGACTACTTGTAAGAGTTAAAGATGAATAAAGTCAGGACTGGTATTCATAATGGGTATTCTGTTCTGATCTGTTTTTTCCACATCTGCATAGAGAGAGAACTGAATGTGCAAACCCATGAGACTAGATTGGTCCAGATGAGAGAAGCATGTGTTATATATGCATCAAAACAGTACTGTTATAGCAACATTAAAAGTTAAAGACAGCTTTTTTGGTATTATATATATTTGTATCAAACTGA
The DNA here is from genome assembly GCF_019279795.1 of Protopterus annectens. Classification (NCBI taxonomy): domain Eukaryota; kingdom Metazoa; phylum Chordata; order Ceratodontiformes; family Protopteridae; genus Protopterus; species Protopterus annectens. The sequence goes on from NC_056732.1 coordinate 489,610,617, forward strand.
GTATGCATATCTCAACTGTAAAAACAAGTATGCATGTATTAGTCTGTAACACAAAGGAACAGTTCCATATTCTAAAATAAAAAAATAAAAGTGAGTATGCATTTCTCAACTATAAAAGGAAACTATACATGCATTAGTCTGTAGTCCAAAACAACAGTACAGTACCGTACAATACAGTATCAGAGAGTAGCCAGAGGTTGTGGGTTCAAAAACCACACTTCTCAACTATGCAATACTGTTACGTTTTCTTCAATATTGCAATGTAACTTCAGACATCTATAACAGTAGCACAAATGGCCTGCTGTAAACTGTAATCAGTATAACTGCATATTTGCAATATACCTACCCATAAAAGAATTGCTTGCTGCAATCTGTAGTATACCTCTCAATCTCTTAGAGCAATAACTCTGGACAAAGCCATAAATAAAAGTGGGAAAAAGCCCCCAAAATAGGAACATTTTTAAAATACTGCTCTTATAAACTTAGAAACGTTGAGAGAATAGCAGGTTTTGCATCAGCATGAATTTTCTGAAGGGTACGAAGTTTGAAACTCAAATGTCTGTCATTATTTTCTAAGTTCAACCTTTAATAATTTGCAACTAATTTGGCAAAATAAATAAATAAATAAATAAAGCACATTTTTATGCAAAATGGACAAAAAAATATGAGGCAAAAATCTGGACATTTTGCGAAAATCTGTACAGTTGAGAGGTATAAATTCTGTAGCATAGTGTGCATCTGTTATGAGGTGGGTAGTCTAAAAAGTAAAACAAAGTTATATATTAGGAACTGGTAATCTTAAAAGCAAAGGTAACAGACTAGAGTCAAATAACTGTGTCAATGCATTGTATGTCACATATGAAGTTACTAATGTTATCCTTTTTTTCACCACAAATCTTACCTTCTTTTTTTTTCACACAGTGCTCAGCAGTGCGTAATGGTAAGCAAAAGCACAACATTTGCGAGCAATGCAATTTCAGGGTTATTGGATGCACAGGTCTTTGTGTATGTGTTTTAGGCAAAAGTGAAGGCCATGCCTGTCCACATAGCAGAAGTACACTAACAGGAATATGGTACACAGTATATTTTTTATTTTTGGCTGTCTGCTTCCTGGGTGGTCTGGGTTCTCTGGTCCCAGTGTTTGCACTACGCGGTACATCAGGCACACAATGTCAAAAAAAAAAAAGAAATTTAAATGAAGAAAACTAAGGAAAGGGAAAAGAAAATGGTGCTCTGTCATACATTAAGAACTGAATATCATGCCATGACCTGTGATGTGCACCTTACGTTTAGACTGGAAAATCCTGAAAGAGACATGTTAGAAAGGAATTATACACATTGCAGTTTCTTACTTCACAACCCTCACAAGAGCATTCACTACAAAGTTGAGATATGTTGATGCTACCAATGGCAAATACCTCACCTCAGGCTTCATGCCCACTGAGTGACACACAGCTACAGTTATCCCACTCCACAAGGGGGGATCCATCTTGGATCCTGGGAACTACCATCCCATCAGTCTGACGAGCCTGATCTGCAAGGGCATGGAACACATTATCATGGAACTTATAAACAAAGACATTGGTAACCTTCAAACACTGGACCCCACCCAGTTTGGGTTTGTGAAGGGCTGCTCTTGTCTCTTGAACCTGATTGACTTCTTCGAATCAGTCTCCAGAGCTGCGGATGAGGGTAAGGTGGTCCACACAGCCTATCTGGACCTTGCCAAGGCTTTTGACACCATCCTCCACTCTGGAATCATAGATAAACTTACTAAGCTGGGCATAAATCCCCATGTCACTCAATGGGTTGCCAACTGGCTTACTGACAGAACCCAGACTGTCAAAGTAGCCGACTCCAAATCCAACTCCAGACAAGTGACAAGTGGAGTACATCAGGGTTCAGTCCTGGGACTGCTCTTGTTTGGCATCTACTTCTTTGAAGTACAGGCCAACACTAAGGGACTCTGGCTAACAAATTTCACAGATGACTGCAAACTGGGAGCCATTATTGAATCCCCAAATAATGTGGATATTCTACAAAAGGGCCTTAGAGAAACAGATGCTTGGTGCCAGAGCCATGGGCTCAAGCTTAATGCCAAGAAATGTATAGTTATCCCCTTTAGAAAAAAAAATGTACCCATCAATTACCACATAGGTGGCAGTACACTAAACATCGAAAGTGTGATGAGAACTTAGGGACACAGGTGGACAGTGGTCTTACCTTCGATAACCACATCGCCACAACAGTCAGGAAATCCTTCTATGTGGAACACCTCATCACTAAGGAATTTTCATCCAGAAAAAAAGGAGGTCATTGTTCCACTGTACTCATCCCTTATTAGATCCAATATAGAGTACAACGCCCCATTTGGTATGTACCTCAAAAGACATCTGCAACAGCTGGAAAGGCCGCAGAAATACCTCACTAAAAGAATCACAGGCCTAAAGCAGATGCCATATGCTGATCATCTAAAAAAACTCCAGCTATACTCTGTGGCATATCGTCTACTCAGAGGTGATCTCTGCTTAACATACAAGGCCATGTCAAATGCTGAGCTGTTGGACATGCTCCACTTAAATAAATCCCAATCTCTCAGAGCCACACGCTCCAGGGATCTAAACCTTGTCATCACAATGAACAAAACATGCTGGAGGGATAGGTTCCTGATTCAGAGACTCCCCATACTCTGGAACAGACTGCCCATACAGGTCAAGCAGAGTGCCTCCTTGGCCCTCTTCAAAAGGAACCTCGACGATTGGATGGGAGATAGGAAATTCACCCCGGGGATCATGTTAGTCGCCCTGCTAGACAGAGTCCAGGGAAGTAAATGTTGTGGGAAGAACTATCCAGGGAATTGTTATGGCTAGGCTTGTATAGGCCCTAGGGCCAATAGCCTAGTACCAACCTGTGAACCTATAAATGACCGTTTTGGCTAACAAAACATCTTTGAAATGCTAAAAGTGCTGTCGAAGAACCTGTTCCTGAAACATTTGTACATATTTCTCACGCAGCATACATACATACAGACGTACAAATATTTCAAGCCTAGGCATTAATGCCCTTCTAGCTTGCCAATATACCAAAACAATTGTTCCCATAATAAGAGTCCAGGCTGTTCTTAAAAATATCTAAGCTAGTATTTGCTTTAATGTAACTTGGTAGCCTGTTTCATGCATCAGCTGCTCTCTCAAATGTGGATATTCTACAAAAGGGCCTTAGAGAAACAGATGCTTGGTGCCAGAGCCATGGGCTCAAGCTTAATGCCAAGAAATGTATAGTTATCCCCTTTGGAAAAAAAAATGTACCCATCAATTACCACATAGGTGGCAGTACACTAAACATCGAAAGTGTGATGAGAACTTAGGGACACAGGTGGACAGTGGTCTTACCTTCGATAACCACATCGCCACAACAGTCAGGAAATCCTTCTATGTGGAACACCTCATCACTAAGGAATTTTCATCCAGAAAAAAAGGAGGTCATTGTTCCACTGTACTCATCCCTTATTAGATCCAATATAGAGTACAACGCCCCATTTGGTATGTACCTCAAAAGACATCTGCAACAGCTGGAAAGGCCGCAGAAATACCTCACTAAAAGAATCACAGGCCTAAAGCAGATGCCATATGCTGATCATCTAAAAAAACTCCAGCTATACTCTGTGGCATATCGTCTACTCAGAGGTGATCTCTGCTTAACATACAAGGCCATGTCAAATGCTAAGCTGTTGGACATGCTCCACTTAAATAAATCCCAATCTCTCAGAGCCACACGCTCCAGGGATCTAAACCTTGTCATCACAATGAACAAAACATGCTGGAGGGATAGGTTCCTGATTCAGAGACTCCCCATACTCTGGAACAGACTGCCCATACAGGCCAAGCAGAGTGCCTCCTTGGCCCTCTTCAAAAGGAACCTCGACGATTGGATGGGAGATAGGAAATTCACCCCGGGGATCATGTTAGTCGCCCTGCTAGACAGAGTCCAGGGAAGTAAATGTTGTGGGAAGAACTATCCAGGGAATTGTTATGGCTAGGCTTGTATAGGCCCTAGGGCCAATAGCCTAGTACCAACCTGTGAACCTATAAATGACCGTTTTGGCTAACAAAACATCTTTGAAATGCTAAAAGTGCTGTCGAAGAACCTGTTCCTGAAACATTTGTACATATTTCTCACGCAGCATACATACATACAGACGTACAAATATTTCAAGCCTAGGCATTAATGCCCTTCTAGCTTGCCAATATACCAAAACAGTTGTTCCCATAATAAGAGTCCAGGCAGTTCTTAAAAATATCTAAGCTAGTATTTGCTGTAATGTAACTTGGTAGTCTGTTTCATGCATCAGCTGCTCTCTCAAAGAACAAATCAGTACACTTTTCATTCCTATAGAATCTTCTACATATGTTGTCTGATGATTCTCTAGTACTTTTTGATAACCCCAAACATTCCCAGAGGTAGTTGTCTCTAAATGCCCTATATCTGTAAGACACACTGTACACGTTCAGATATTTTAGTCTTTCAGAATTACTTAAATTTTCACACCCATGGATGGTATATTTCCACTTTACACTTTCCAGTTTACTCATGCTTTTTTTCTTGTAGGGTTTCCATAATGTTATTCAATACTCAAGTTTGGGTCTAATGTAACTAACAAACAATGACTTCATTTTTGATTTCCCAGACTTTATAAATCTTTTTATACAACCTACAGTTCTATAACTATCATTAACCAATTTGTTGATATGATTAGAAAAACTCATAGCTGAATCTACCCATATACCCAGGTCTTTAAATGAGTCTACAGTTTCAATCACTGTGTGCAATATTAAATATTCACCTTTCAGTTTGTCTCCCAAATCTTCTATGCTTAGTTTTTATCAGCATATTATTCTCCTGTGCCCAAATGGTCAATTAAGTAAAATTATTTTGTAGACATGCCTTATCTATAGCGCATGTAACCAGCTTACCCAATCTCAGGCCATCTGCTTATAGACTGTAGAAAACAAGAAGTTATGTACTCACCATAACGTTCGATGTATGTAGTCCACCTCGCCTCACATTCTTACTCGTGTTTTCGGAGCCGAATATCGGCTCCAATTCGGCCAACTTTTCTACTAGCTCGAAGTCTCCCATTGGCTGGGCCAAGCAGGTATCCCATGCTGCACTGCTCCATAATCCCAGATCTAGTTTGCTGCGAACCCCACAATCACACCTCATGCATAAAAACAACCCAATAAGGTAGAACACTATCAAGGAGGATAAGAAAAAACAAACTACCATTGAAGGGTACTCTAGCACCAATCCTAACCTCCAGATCCTCCAGGAAGGGGGCAGGTGGGAGGGTAAGTAAGAATGTGAGGCGAGATGGACTACATACATCGAACATTATGGTGAGTACATAACTTCTTGATGTTATGTAGTCCAATCTCGCCTACATTCTTACTCGCGGGACAGCGTCCCCAGCACCTCTATCCTGGGAGGCTCAAAGGAAGATACTCCTGAGGACTGTGGAACCAAAGGAAGCCCGGCCCCTAGAAGCCACGTCCAGTTTGTAATGAGTAATAAAGGTGTGCGGGGAAGCCCACGTGGCTGCAGCACAAATATCATCCAAAGATAGTCTGGCATGGTATGCCATAGACGTGGAAACAGCCTTAGTAGAGTGAGCCTTGATGGGGAACGGTAGATTTTTTCCTGCTGAAGAATAAATAAAGGAAATACAATTCGAAATCTATCTGGAAATGGTAACCTTGGAAATAGGGGATCCCACTCTATTTTCTGAAAAGGAAACAAACAATTGGTCAGATTTTTGTAGGTGTTTGGTCCTGTGTAGATAGAATCGCAATTGTCTGTGCACATCCAGTTGATGAAATCTAAACTCTGCCTTGTTCGAGAATTGAGGGAAGAACACTGGCAGCTCAATAGACTGATTGAGATTAATAGTAGATGTTACTTTGGGAAGAAAGGACGAATTAGGTCTAAGAGAAACTCGGTCCTTATGAAAAATTAAATACGGGGGTTTGATGGAGAGAGCTTGTATCTCTGACACCGGTCTGGCTGATGTGATGTCTATTTGGAAAGCTGTCTTCCAGGACAAAAACTTTAACTTGCATGTGGCAGCTGGCTCGAAAGGTGGGGAAGTAAGGGCTTGCAAAACAAAGTTTAGATCCCAGGGCATAATAGGTTCTGAAACAGGAGGCCAGAGTAATAAGGTACCCTTTAGAAAGGCCTTACAGAGTTTATGGGCCATAAGGGAAGGCTCATAGGAGGTATGAAAGCTTGAAACAGCCGCCAACTGGACTTTAATGGTAGCGGGCGCAGAACCCTGCTGAAAGAGCATGGACAAGAACTCCAAAACAGCAGCAATTGGGGCTGTGTAAGGGTCAATTCCTTGGGCATGAGCCCAAATAGAGAATCTCTTCCATTTGCTGGAATAAATCTTCCTAGTCGAAGACTTATGAGAAGATGATAAAATGTGCACTACCTCAGGTGAAAAGCAATGAAGTTTGACTAACGAAGGAAGTGGAGTAGACAGGCTGTCAACCTGAGGGTCTGCAGGGAGGGATGGAACTGTCCCGACATGTGTGTCAGTAGGTCTGGTGCTGGGTAAAGAATCCAAGGAGTGTCCACAACGAATGGATGAAGAAAGGAGAACCAGACATGGCGAGGCCAGTGTGGGGCAATTAGAATCATCTTGCTTCCCAAGGATAGGGCTTTCTGAATCACTCTTGGTAACAGAGGAAATGGAGGGAAAGCGTAGAGCAGACCAGAGGGCCAATCGTGGACTAGAGCGTCCCTGGGTGATTCCCCCTATGGAGGGATCAGGGTGAAGTAGTTGCTGCATTTGGCATTGAGGGGATTGGCAAAAAGATCGCAGCAAGGCTGACCCCACCTACCAAATATGTGTTCCGCAACCAGAGGGTTCAGGGACCACTCGTAAGGCATCAGAATAGCTCTGCTCAGCCTGCCTGCTATCACAATGGCCTTCCCCGGAATGTGCATTGCCAATAGGAACCGTTGGGAAGACACTGCCCACTGCCACACTCGCATGGCCTCCCTGCACAGGGGGTAAGATCTGGTTCCTCCTTGTTTGTTTAGATACCATACAACGGACATGTTGTCCGAGTGTATCGCAATCGTCCCCAGAGGAAGAGAGCTCTGAAGTGCCCACAACACCAGTAACACCACTCTCATCTCTAGGACATTGATGTGCAGATGTACCTCGTAATCTTGCCACGTGCCCTGGACCGTCCTGCCAAGATAATGCCCCCCCACCCCATCTGGGAGGCGTCCGTGGTCACCGTGGCGACAGGTAACGGAGGAACAAACGGTTTCCCCTCGTCCAGATTGGTGGAGCACAGCCACCAACCGAGATCCTGTTTGCATCGGTCTGTGAGTAGGATCTGGTGGGAAAGGGGGAGCTTTTGGAGAGACCAGTGGGCAAAGAGAAGCCATTGAAGAAGCCTCATGTGTAATCTCGCTAGAGGCACTAACATAATGGTAGCTGCCATGGTGAGGGGCAACAATGCGTGAACCTGATTCTGTAATACTCTGATCCTTTCGTGTGGCAAGAAGGCTCACATTTGGACGGTGTCTAGCTCTGCACCTATAAACGTGACATGCTGTGAGGGCAGCAAGGCAGATTTTTCCCAGTTCAATGTTATTCCTAGTCATTGACAGAGGGTAATGGTAGCGTCCCTGCCTTGGATGAGTAGATGCCTGGTGGGGGAGGTGAGGAGCCAGTCGTCCAGGTACGGAAACACTTGAAATCCTTGACGTCTCAGGTGAGCTGTCACCACTGCCAAACACTTGGTGAACACCCTGGGGGCTGTGGTGAGACCAAAGGTCAAGGCACGAAACTGAAAATGACTGGCTCCCAGCCGGAAGTGTAGGTGACTCCTGGATGCCCTGTCCATTTTGATATGATAGTAAGCATCCTTGAGGTCGATGGAGCACATAAATACTTCTTTTTCCAGCAACGGAAAAATGGACTGAAAGGTGACCATTCGGAACTTGGACTTCAGAATGTAGTGGTTTAATCGGCTGAGCTCTAGAATGAGTCTCAGGTCCCCTGTCCTTTTCGGCACCAAAAAGTGTCTTCAGTAAGTCCCTAATCTGATTTGGTCTGAGGGGACAGGTTGGATGACTCCCTTCTTTAGCAGCTTTGAAACCTCTAAGGCTGTGTGATCCCTTTGACTGGGTGGAACGTCCCGGATTTTCCAGACTGGAGGGGGGTCTGACGAAAAGGGGATGGCATAACCTCCGGAAACTATTCGTAACACCCATCGATCCTGGGTGATGCTTTCCCAGGCTTCCGGGTATAACGATATGTGGCCCCCGACTAGCTCTGGAATAGCACAGTCGGGCAACACATCAGGAATGATGGTAGGAAGAACCGCAAAAAGAATCACGGTCTCCCGAGTTGCGGGGGCCTCATCTGCCTCTAGGGCGGCATCTTCCTGAATAACCTCCCTCTCCTCTGCCTCTGGAGGGGGACTCACCTTGTGCGGCAGGGAAAAACTTCTGTGACTTCTTGAACCACATCTTCCCACCCCTCTGAGCCTTGGGGTAAGGCCTAGAGGGGAGGGGAAAAATGGACCCCTGCGGCAGACAGGGTTTTTCCCTCTTGCTTGCATCTGGTGAGGGTGCCTTTCACTTTGGTCCCAAACAGCGAGGACCCATCAAAGGGAGCGTCAGTGAAAGAAGACATGAAGGCCTCCGCAAAATGACACAGGCGCATCCAGGCTTGCCTCCTGAGGGCAACTCGCGAACTGGCTGCCCTACTCGCCCCCTCGGCTGCATAAGATATGAGCCTCATGGACGAGTTGACAATAGAATTGAGGGTAGACACCTGGGTGTTGACCGTGTGCGCTAATGCCTCAGGTACGTTACCCGCTAGAGTATCTCCTAACTCCTTGAGGAGGTCTCTCTGGAGCCGAGTAAAATGACAGAGGTAGTTCAGTGACCATAAGGTGAAGGTCGCTGACGAGAGGGTACTCTTCCCGTACCAGTCCATGGACCTAGACTCCTTGTTAGGAGGATGGACGGAGGAAGAAGTCTCGGCTACTTCCTTCTGTGTGGCCGCCGCCACCACCATGGCATCTACAGAAACTCCTTTGGACAGAAACGCTTTCCCCAGGGGAGCAGAAAGAAATGTATTGGGCCTTCTGGGTACAGGTTCCACCGAATCAGGATTCTCCCACACCTTTCGACAAATTAAATCCAAGAGCTCATCAAAGGGTGGAGACAACCAGGAGGCGGAGGATTGAGCACCAAAGGCCTTGAGGAATACTGACTCCTCCTAGGAGGGGGGTTTGGACAGCCAGTTGCCTCTCTGTCTCAATATCTCCAGGATGTCGGAGAAAGATATGTCATCAGAGGACGACTTGGGGGACCCCTCCGACTCCTCGAGGTCGGTATCAGAAGTGAGAGACTCGTCCTGGGAGTCTATGTGCTTCCTCTTGCACGTCTTCTTTCTGGGGGGCACAGACTCTGAGGGGCCCTCAGAAAGTTGGTGACCGCTCATGGGGGTATCCCCAGACCTTTGGGCTCTGCCATCTATGGATAGGGGGACGTCAGAGGCTCTATCCAGGGTGGAAGGAGACGGAATGACCGATCCGGGTGATGTAACTGATGGCTGGTCTCCCCAAATCCGAGGACCGACAGGCCTCCGAGGCCATGACTGGGGTCGGGGTCTCCCGAGCTGATGCACTGAGAGGGAGGCTCGGAACCGACAGGTGTCCCGAAGTATTTCCCTTGGGCCCGACTGAGGAAACCCGAGTGCCGAAGCCTGTGGACGGAGCCGACAGGGTTGGAGCTGACGTCGGCACCGATAAACCCTTAAGGGGTATCGGCACCAGTGCAGGAACATCACGCGGAGCACTCTGGCTCTGAAGGCAAGGAAGTGCTCGAAGGAGGAACCATCGACACAAGCATCAGGACGGGCTCCGGAGCCGACTGGGTCGGAGCCGAGAATAATTTTGCCAACACCGGCGACTGCAGGAGCCTCTGTACCACCCTATCGACATCCAAATCAGAAAGCCTGGAGGATTTGGAGGACAGGGAGGGAGATTGGGATCTCCTCTCAGGAAAGCCATGCCTAACACTGGGCGACCGGCTCTGAATGGGTTCCAGTAAAATAGGAGCCGATGTTGATTCCAGTACTACAGATACCTCCTGCGGCCCCGAGGACAGAGGAGCCGAGGAGGCAGAGTCAAGTTTAGAGAGTTTCTCCGGTGGCTCCGAAGAAACAGATGGAGCCGGAGATCTTTTCTTCGCCTTCAAAGCTTTAGACTTGGATTGAGAACTAGAAGCCGAGTCTAAAGACTCCTCAAATGAAGGTTTCATGAGTCCCTTCAATATTAGTTTATTTTTCCTCTCCTGGAGCACCCTCGGACTGAAGGCGTGGCAGAAGCTACAAGACTCTTGCAAATGAATTGCTCCTAGGCAATAAACACATATGGAATGTCCATCCATGATGGACATCTTGTAACTACACTTGGAACATTTTTTAAAACCGGAAGGTTTATGTTCCTTCTGATCCTTAGACATCTTGCACAATCAGACCAACTGAGCAACCTAGCTAGAAATAAAAAAAAACAGCAAAGGCGGGAAAACTACTGATCACTCTACACAACGGCAACCAAAGAACCTCCAAGTAAAATGGTTCTTTTCGAATTCACAACACACTATCCACAACAAGGGGAAACACTAAGAACTAGTTCAGATCCAGTAACCAAGAAAAACCTAAGGAAAATAAACAATACACAGAAAGGAGGACTAGGTCCTCTAACTCAAATGGGCATAGCCCACCAGAACAGTTAGGGATACCAACTACGCAAACATAAAACACTGCAAACAAGCAACAAGAAAAAAAAATAGCTATTAAAATAGCTTTTGTGGTTGAAAACTAGCAAATTTCTCAAGAGAAATTGAAAAAGAGAAGGTACTTGGCCACAGCCAAGTGAGACCATGTCCTAGCTACACGAGCAGCAAACGAGATCTGGGGTTATGGAGCAGTGCAGCATGGGATACCTGCTTGGCCCAGCTAATGGGAGACTTCGAGCTAGTAGAAAAGTTTGCCGAGTCGGAGCCGAAATTCGGCTCCGAACCCGCGAGTAAGAATGTAGGCGAGATTGGACTACATAACATCCTCATATAAAAAGTTAGGTCTGAAAGATACAATCTAAGCAAGTAAGGGCCTAGGACAGAGCTCTGTGGGACACCCTGACCGTAACCAATGATTTCATCTGTCCAGTTGCTGTATGATACTTGCCATGTTCTATTTGTAAGCCATGCAGCTATCCTTTTTATCAAGAGTACATCAATACCTAGTTGTACTAATTTATCAGTGTTTTGTGTAGACCCTGTCAAATGCTAAAGTTAAATCTGTATAAACTACATCACAGCACAATTTTTCATTCATAGCTATTATTACATTGTTAAAGAAAATCATACAGGTGGTAATAGATCTGGTTTAAACATATGCATGCTGATATATGGTTTCAAGTCCCAACCTATCCAGTTCTGACAATAACTTATCCAATATTATATTCTCTTTTATTTTTCCACAACAGGAAAGTAGACTTAAGGATCTGTATTATTCTGGGTTGTTCCTACTCCCATTTCCCTTGAAGACAGGTTTAATAAGCATGTCGCCAATCTTAAGGAATCTCTCCATATTTATATGACCTAGTGAATAATAGATAAAATGGTACCGTAAGTTCTTGCTGAAGTGTTCTCAGGTCATTGTCACTAATTCCACCTACTCCCTGTGCTTTGTTTGGATCCAGTTTGCACAGTTCTTTTTCAATATAATCTAATTTGATTCCAGTATCTGGGGTTACCTGGATGTCACTAGGACAACTTATCAACCCTTTTGGGAAACCAAACTGTTTTGCATAAGACTGTAAATATATCTATAATCTGTTGTGTCTGAGAATAAATTTTAGAACCTACACACAGTTTACCAATGTGTGTGCCTTTACATCTACCACATTGTATGGGTCTATAACAAGGTATCCCAGTATGTTCAATATCTTTATATAAATTTTCTTTAAAATTTTCTTGATCTTGTCCTACATTATGCTTAATCTGTTTGCCCAGCTTGTTTATTTCAGTTGTCAAAGTTGTAGTTCAACCTCTCTTCCATTTGTTATATTTTTATCTCTCACCTTAATCAGACATCTTGTTCTTATGGAAATATACCCCCCTGATGTTGTATGCCTAGAGCCTGATGTTAAACATTTTCTTTTTAATTTTCCACTCATACAATTTCTCCTTCAAAACGTTCCACATTCCATCTGCAGTTTTTCCCACTGAACACCTCACTCCAGTTAGTTTATATAGTGACTGTTTTGCTTCCATATAATCTGTAATTAACCTTCTGTGCATTGGTTTAGATTTCAATTTGGCAGAATTATCTAGTAACAAAGTAACCTTTATAACCCCACGATCGCTGCATATCAGTGGTGGTAAAACTTGACTTGAAGTAATAGTAATTTCTTTAGGAACACAAACAATGTCTAGTATGTTCCGTCCCCTGGTATTTTTTTTTTTACAATCTGAAGAAACTATTTTTCCTGAATATAAGTTATGAATAATTTCCTTACTAATCTTGTTGAATCAATATTACTCCAGTCTGTTTCTGGTAGAGTTAAGTCCCCAGCTAATATTATTCTTCCCTCCTGTGTTTCATGCAAGAAACGTAAGAATTCCTCTAGGTCATCTGTACTTGACTTTGATGGTCTATACACTCCAATAATTATTATATGTTCCAAGTTTGTCTTTATTGTCTCAGTTACACAGTCTATAGTATTGGTGTTATCACTGAACATGTAATAATCGCAGGTCTCATAATTATTTTTAATCACTATCATAACACCTCCACCTGATTTTTTGTTAGAATGTCTGTTAACAGTAAAACATTTACACACTGACAGAACTGGTTTCCAGTCATTGTTCTTTAACCATGTTTCACAAACAATAAAAAGAAGTTATGTCCTTACCATAACGTTCCATGTGGAGTGTTCATCTCGCCTTTGTTCTTACACATGGGTGTCGGAGCCGATCCTCGGCTCTGAGTCGGCCGCTTAGCAAAGCTTTGCATCCAGAAGAAGCTCGAGACCAACCTACCTCCCACAATTCCCTCTGCCTTTACCTCAGATCTAGTTTGCAAAAAACAACACCAGATCCAGCAACAACAATATAAATATCCAAGCAATACATACGCATACATAAGGAACGTAAGTAACTCAAGCTAGTAGAACAACAGAGAGACCACTAGTGGGAGACAAACAGACCAGACATCTAAACTGGACGTTCTTCCTGACCTGAGGGTGGGAGGGTGGGGATGTAAGAACAAAGGTGAGATGAACACTACACATGGAACGTTATGGTAAGGACATAACTTCTTTATGTGAGAGTGTTCAATCTCGCCATTTGTTCTTACACATGGGTAGTGTCCCTAGCTCCGTAACCCTGAGTGACTCACGGAAGAACGTTCCTGGGCACAGTGGAACCAAAAGATGATCTGTCCCTGGAAATCCTATCCACTTTATAATGAGTGATGAACGTATGTGGTTTAGACCAAGTGGCGGCCGCACAAATAGTGTCCAAGGGTAGACGAGCCGCATGAGCCAAAGATGTAGAAACTGATCTAGTAGAATGTCCCTTTGGTTTGGTGGGCAAACTCTGACTGGAAGCAGCATAAACGAAGGTAATACAATCAGTTAGCCATTTGGAGAGAGTACGCTTTGTCACTGCCATGCCCTTTTTGTTGTCCGCAAAAGCTACAAATAGTTGGTCCGCTTTCCTATGGTCTTTAGTTCTGTCTAGGTAGAATCTGAGTTGTCTATGAACATCCAACTTGTGCAACATATATTCCAGCTTATTGGAATGATTTTTGAAAAATGTGGGAAGCTCAATGGATTGATTAATGTTGTTAACTGAACAAACCTTAGGGAGGAAGGAAGGGTTGGTGCGTAAAGATACCCTGTCCGGGTGAAAAATTAAATATGGCTGTTTAATGGACAGAGCTTGAATTTCGAAACTTGTCTGGCTGAAGTGATAGCCACTAGGAAAAGCGTTTTCCAGGATAAGAATTTTAGGGAACAAGAAGAAGCTGGTTCAAAGGGTGGTAACATTAGCTGGGATAAGAGGAGATTTAGATTCCAAGGAGCTGTAGGAAACCTAACTGCTGGTCTAAGATGAAAGGAGCCTTTCAAAAAGGCTTTACAAAGCCTATGAGCCATAATGGGCGCTCCATTCTCTCCTACATGAAAGTTAGAAATGGCGGCCAACTGAACTTTTAAGGTGGCAGTAGAGGCCCCTTGATGAAACAGCATGGATAGGAACTCTAAAACCTTGTTTAGCGGGGCTACTAAGGGATCTAAATGCTGTGCTGTCGCCCAGTAGATGAAACGTTTCCACTTACTGGTGTAAACTTTAGTAGTGGAAGCCTTACGAGAGGCTACCAGAATGTCTTGAACCGCCGGAGAGAGAAGATCAGACCTGGCTAAACAGGGAAGCGGAGCAGCCAAGCTGCTAACCTGAAAGACAGGAGCGACGGGTGGGGAGCTCCTGATGAATGAGTCAGTAGGTCTGACACCGGGTCCAGAATCCAGGGCTCTCGTATTTGGTGTGCTTGAAGAAAGGGAAACCAAATCTGACAAGGCCAGAATGGGGCAATGAGAATTATAGTCCTCTCTAGATCCTTGGCTTTCTGGAGGAATCTCGGTATCAGAGGTATAGGGGGAAAAGCGTACAGGAGACCCGGGGGCCAATCGTGAATCACAGCATCCCTGGGGCCATCCCCTGGAGGGGGTAACAGGGCAAAGTAGCTTCTGCATTTGGTGTTCATTGGAGACGCAAACAGATCGCAGCAAGGCTGGCCCCACTTGCGGAATATCCTTTCCGCTACTATCTGGTTGAGGGACCACTCGTGAGGTAACAGGATGGCTCTGCTCAACCTGTCCGCTATGACATTGGATAACCCCGGGATGTGCGTTGCTATCAGAAAGCGACCCGTGGACTCTGCCCATTGCCAAATTCTCATGGCCTCTCTGCACAACTGGTAAGACTTGGTTCCTCCTTGTTTGTTTATGTACCAGACTACGGACATGTTGTCCGTTTGAACTGCAATGGTCCCTAGAGGTAGAAGGAGGGAGAAGTGTTGCAATGCTAGAAACACTGCCCTCATCTCTAGAACATTGATGTGCAGGTTGTACTCTAAACTGGTCCATTCGCCTTGGACTGTCTGTCCCTGAAAGATGCCCCCCACCCTATCAGGGAAGCGTCCGTGGTCACTGTGGCTGTTGGTGTGGGTAACACAAACGGTCGGCCGCTGATGAAATTGCGATTCTGTAACCACCAAGACAGGTGTGCTTTGCAGGTGTTTGTAATGTGAATTTCATGTGTCAGTGGTAACTGCTGGAATGACCACTGTGCAAACAGCAGCCACTGGAGAACTCTCATGTGTAGCCTTCCCATGGGAACTGCAATGAGGGAAGCCGACATGAGTCCCAAGACTTTCAGGACTAGTTTGGCTGGGGATTTTTTGGACAATAGGAGGAGAGATACGTGCTCTTGTACGGAAGCTATTCTTGCGGAGGGAAGTTTTAGTAGCAAAGAACGGGTATCTAAATTTGCCCCTATAAATGAAATATGCTGCGAGGGCTGTAACACAGATTTTTCGAAATTTATCGAAATCCCTAGCTGAACACACAGGCTGAGTGTGTAGTCCCTGGTCTGTATCAGTCGACGCTCGGTGGTGGCAGTAAGGAGCCAGTCGTCCAGATACGGAAACACCAGGAATCCTAGGCGTCTCAAGTGAGATGCTACCACTGCCATGCATTTGGTGAGAACCCTGGGGGCTGAGGTTAGACCAAAAGGCAGGGCCCGAAACTGAAAGTCGTTGGCTCCCAGCCAGAAGCGCAGGTGATCTCTGGATGTTCTGGCCATTTTGATATGGTAGTATGCGTCCTTGAGATCTATTGAGCACATCCAGTCGTCCTTCTGTAAGAACGGAAGGATCGATTGAAGCGTGACCATCCGGAACTTTTCTTTCTTCACAAACGTATTGAGATTGCTTAGGTCCAGAATTGGCCTCCAGTCCCCTGTCTTTTTCGGAACTAAAAAGAACCTTGAGTAAGTTCCGGATCCTCTTTGGTCCGCCGGGACTGGTTGAATGACTCTTTTTTTCTACCAGCTTTGAGATTTCTATAGCTGCAGGTTCTCGCAGATGGGGCGGTACATCTGGGAATCTTTTCTGTGGTAACGGGGAAAATAGAAAGGGAATTTTGTAACCTTAGGTAATAATGCTTTTTACCCATTTGTCTGAAGTAAGGTTTTGCCAGGCCTGAGGGTATAAAGCTAAGCGACCCCCGACTGCCTCCAGAGCAGGACAGTCGGGCCTCCTCTCAGGAGTGCTGGAAAGGCTTCCCAGGGATGGTACCCCTGTCGCCTTGGTTCTGCAGACCCCCTCTGTTGCCAGGGTGGCATCTTCCACTTCTGCCCCCCCCTCTGCCTCTGGAGGGGGCATCACCCAGTGTGCTTGGAAAGAACCCTGGGGTTTACGAAACCACATTTTCCCACCTCGTTGCCCTTTGGGGTATGGTCTGGATGGGGTGGAAAAACGGACTCCGACAGCAGACAGAGTCTTTCCCTCTTGCTCACACCAGGTCAGGGTCTCCTTCACTTTGGGGCCAAAGAGAGTGGCACCATCAAAGGGGGCGTTAGTAAAGGAAGACTTGAAGGCTTCCGCAAAAGAGCACAGGAGCATCCAGGATTGTCTACGAAGAGCAATTGCTGAAGCCGCAGCCCTACTCGAACCTTCGGCCGCATACGCGATGAGCCTCATGGACGAGTTTACAATAGATGTAAGGGTATTGAGCTGTGCTGTAATCTTATCCGAGACAGCAGCATCTGTACTACCCTGGAGGGTATCTCCCAACTCTTTGACTAGATCCCTCTGCAATCTTGTGAAATGTGTCAAGTAGTTCAGCGATCGCATGGAAAAAGTCGCTGAACTGAAAATGCGCTTCCCATATCTGTCCATGGTCCTAGAATCTCAGTTAGGAGGATGAACAGACGAGGAAGATTTGGACATCTCCTTTTTTGTGGCAGCTGCCACCACCATAGCGTCCACTGGAACTCCCTTAGTGAGGTATGATTTATATTGAGGGGCAGTAATATATTTATTAGGATTCTTGGGAACTGGCTCCACTGTATCAGGTGCCTCCCACGCCCTTCGAGCAATTAATTCCATTAATTCGTCGAAGGGCGGAGTGACCCAGGAGGAGGAAGGGCGAGCACCAAATGCCTTCAGCAAAACCGACTCATCCTCAGAAGGGGGTAGGGCTTGCCAATCACCTCTCTGTTTCAGGATCTCCAGGATGTCAGAAAAGGAGACATCCTCTGAGGGTGATTTTGGGTACCCTTCTGACTCATCTAAGTCAGTGTCAGATGTTAAGGATTCTTGTGGAGAATCCAAGTGCCTCCTCTTGCACAATCTTTTCCTCGGAACGTCATCGGGGGGACATCCGATGAAGCCTCCGAGGAAGAAGGGGCTCCCTCTGGGAGTGGCTGAGACACTGGTGCTCGACGCTTTTGTGTAGTCGTGGGTGCAGAAGAAGACAACGGGCCTTTATGGGAGGGAGAAGTTCCTTCTGGTGAAGTGGTTGCCTGAGAAGACAATACCTTCCTCATAAGGTCGAAGGCCCCTGGACCCCGAGCCGAGGAATCCCCCGGTTCCGAAGAACGCGGAGGTATCTCCGATGCGGAAGCCAAGGGCATCGACCCCGAGGAAGGAGCCGAAGTGATCCGTGCCGAGGCGCCGAGAGGAAGAGTAGGCACCGAAACATCGGTTCGACTCTCGGTCCCGGAACCAAGGATAGATCGACGGCTCCGCGAGTCCGGTAATGGTTCCGACGGAGTCAAGGTCAACGGTGCCGACCGAGAAAGAGACGGTTCCGGCACCAAGGGCTCCATTATCCTCAGATCAACGTCTCCCGGCTCCGAGGGCTGGGTAGGCCTCAGAGGAGGATCAGATGGAGATAAAGGAAGGCCTTCGAGTCTCGACACTAACTGAGAGGAGACTGCAATGAGTTTGGACAGGGCCGTGTTCTCCATTAGCTTCTGCACCACACGATCTACGTCGGTGTCGGAGAGGGGCCTGGAAGATCGCGTCGAAGAAATCGAAGACGGTGCCGACCTCAAAAGAGCAGGAGGTGGAAGCTCCGTCACTGGTTCCAAGACTCGAGGCTCGGTGACAGACAGAAGCTCGACACTCGGCCCCGAAGTTTGTGGAACCGGTGAACGAACCTTAAAAGAAGAACTCGGGGCCGATGACATGGGCTCCGAAGTCTTCGACTCCTTCGAGGATTTAGAAGTCTGGTCTGACTTGTCCAAAGCCTCTTGGAAGGCAGGCTTCAAAAGACCTTTGTCCATAAGCTTCCTGCGCCTATCTGTCATGACCCTTCCACTAAAGGAATGACAGATAGAACAGTCTTCCTGAAGATGGAGAGGGCCAAGACAGTAGACACAGGAGCTATGGTTGTCGGTGACAGACATCTTCTGCCCACACTGACATCTCTTAAAACCTGATTTAACTTTCTCAGACATTCTGTAAGAAAGTAAGTAAGTAAGGTATTGTAAATATCAAGAAACACTGTCAAATAGGTAGACACAGCAAATATAATGCAAGTATCCCAAATCCAAGTCTAGTAGGTGGGGTAGGCCTTAGATAAACCTAAACTAAATATATATAAGTATGAATATACTACATATAGCAGAAAAGGAATAACCAGCTACACACACACACACACACACACACACACACACACACTAACTATGGTCAAAAATTCTAAAACTTTTCAAGAAAAAAATCTTAGAAAGAAAGTTATCTTATCTCAGTTGGCTCAGAGCTTTTCAGAACAATGCGATCGGTTGCAGCGGCAAACTAGATCTGAGGTAAAGGCAGAGGGAATTGTGGGAGGTAGGTTGGTCTCGAGCTTCTTCTGGATGCAAAGCTTTGCTAAGCGGCTGACTCGGAGCCGAGGATCGGTTCCGACACCCATGTGTAAGAACAAATGGCGAGATTGAACACTCTCACATCAACATCAATCTTGTGGGAACGTAGCAAATTTTCCAATAAAAAAAAAATTATTATTAATACTCCTAGCATTAACAACCATCAGAGATGCATCAGATGTTGCTATCTGTGAAGTGTTAAATTTTTGACCTGGCAAAAACCATGCCTAGTGTTTGTCAAATATTGCAAAATATCTGCTACAAATTTTTTTTTTCTGCTGTTGACAAATGCATGCTATCCTGTCTGAACACATGTGCTCAAAACTAGGCTTGAATGCTCTACACATTTCCATTTTTTTTAAAACAGGACATATTTTTCCATGTAGGTATTTGCCCCAAAAAATCTTTTCATTCACAGTGACCTGACTATCCTTTCTACAGATTATTTGTGAAAAATGCTTCCTAACAGCAGTACAAACTATGCTATCTAAGAGGGCTGTCAGTTCCCTATTAATAGTCAGAGAATCCTTGCTGATGAAATAATTTCTAGCAACATGAATAAAAATGGATCTGTGCTTCCTTACATAAAGGCCTTCCAAGGCTTGTCTCGCATCTTCTATTTTTGCTTCTGGCAAGCATAATACTATGCTCATTAACTTCTCTGCAAATATAAGTATCAGTTCCTCTAATAATTAAATCTCCAATTACAGAGTATCTTTGCTGGCCAGCTCTGAAGAATCATCAGCTTCTAATACAGTAATATCTGCTCTATCAATTGTTACGAAGGATAAATCTTCCTCACCATTAGTCTTATTAATCCCACTAATTTCATTGTGTATTAAATTCTCATCCAGCTGGTATTGTAAATTCACAGCTTGAGCCATGTAGTCAACATCTGTCTTTCTCTTCTTTTTTCTTACAGTAATCTTCTTCAATCCTTCCACATTCAGTTTTGATTTCTTCCTTTGCATCTGCCCTTGCTTCTTTTTCCAGCTTTATCTGTTGGAAAAATTATGCCTTTTTCTGTAGACTGACGGTTTTCAGATAGAAAAATATCATCATTCCCTGTATTTTCACATCTTGCTAAACATGTATACCTTTGAAATGGCTTGACAAACATGGCCATGCCATCAGTAAGTAATGCATACAGATAACCATATAAAAGCCTGTGCTTCACATTATTGTTAAATACATTCCAGCATATGCAGTATGTAGATGTCAAAATGTAACCATAACTTCTGAGGTTCAGTACTCCTCTGTACAGACATCCTGAAGAAAATGCTTTCTTTCACTGTTCCAGACATATGAAAATGTCCTCAACATCAGTTTTCCTAGCTACAGGGTTGCCTTTTTATATAGTGTAGATTATTAATAGATTGCAGCTGTGAGTGTTTACTGTTTGGGAGGAGGAAATCACAACAGCAGTGCAGGCTGCCTTACTTCCACTGGTTGTGTCAGCTTAGATCTAGAAAATGTCTCTGGAGAGACCATAGGCCTTTCTCATCAACATAATACAGAGGCTACAAACCGTGGAATGATGTATGTGGCTAGACTAAAAGCCATGTCACTATAATCTGTCTGATATAGGATGAGGTCATGTCTGCCTGGCCTCCAGCCCACTGTCTGACCATGTCCTGGTGGGATTACTGCATATTCAAAACTATCATATAGCTGATGACATCAGTAGAGTGTTTAGAGGCCAGAATAAGTGTCCCACATGCTCATGTAAAATGTTGTCAGTAATGTCAAGCTACAGCTCACAGACACACACACATACAGTTGACTGCAGTGAGAACCGCTACCTATCTAAGTTCATGGACTACGAGATACAGTACTTTACACAAGTGTCACAGCTCAACTCTAACTTGGAGTGTGTCAGACAGCACTTTATAGCTGATGACATCAGCAGTGTCTGTTAAACATGGGATAAGTGTCCCACATGCTGGTGTAAAATGGTCTCGGGAATGTCAAACAACAGCTCACAGACACACACACACACACACACACACACACACACACACACACACACACACACACACACACACACACTTTTGACTGTAGCAAGAATAGAACCCCTACCTAAGTACACAGACTACAGAACACAGTACATAATGCAAGCACCATGGCACAAGTCTGATTTATACATGAGTGCAGGAGAACTTATGGTAGATGACATCAGCAGGCCATGTGGGAGCCAACAGGTTGGGAGTGCTGCATGAAATGGATGTGTAAGCTTGTGCAAGTATCAAAATACTAGAAATCCATGCCATTGGAGAAGTAACTGTAGGATACCATGTCTACTCTGCTGACTAAACACACACAGTCAACTACAGTGAAATCACATCACCTACCTAAGAGCACAAATTACAGAACACAGTACTTAATGCAAGTGCCACAACTCAAGGCTTATTTATACAAGAGCCTAGGTGTACTTATAGTAGATGACATCAGCAGGCTATGTGGGGAACAATGGCTTAGGAGACCTAAATAAGCACATAGTTTCATAGCATCATATGAGGCAACTAGCCTAATAAGCTCTAGGCTGTTTAGAAGCCTAGCTGTGTAACAGCACAAGTACCTTTACTGAGCATATTTGGATATTTGAGTTCAGTAGAGCAAGGGCGTGAGCACCACTAACTGCCCCTGTTCATGAGGGAGCACACAACATTATATATTACACTTTGTAGTGTGGCTGATATATGTGTGGAAAAAGTGCTGACACCCCAGGGTTGTAGTACTTGGTGGGTGGAGGGGCAACACTTGGATATATTGCAAATGTATGACATATAGTTAGATTCGGCTCTTATTTTGCAGTGTTGCCACATGTAGTTTTATGTCACACAAAGGAAATGGACAATAAACACCAACAATAAAGAATCATATATACAGTTCTGTAGCGGTTTGTGCAATGGTTAACAAAGTGTACATGCATGTGAGATACACTTGTTTGCATGTAGATAATCAGTGTGCAAATATAAGCAGCATTGCTGATGTCTGACAGTATTATCTAACATATACCTGCTGGTTATTAGCACCACATTTGCAAGATGGTAAGCAAAGCACAACAGTGGCAAGCAATGCAATTTCAGGGTTGTTGCACATACAGGCAATTGTGTATGTGCTTTTGGCAAAAGTGAAGGCCATGCTGGTCCAGATAACAGGAATACATTTGCAGGACTTTAGTACACAGTATACCTGCAGTCATACATTTGATCATAAATGTGATAAGTAATAGTGTATGCAATATGCTGTATTCAAACCCAAGACCATGTGTATGACAGTCCTGCACTTACACCTGTTACTGCAAGTAGGTTGAGGAAACTGTTGTCTATGTTGAAACTTCATTGCTGTAAACTGCAATGCCACATCAGTAAAACAAAGGTTGCACACTGTCTCCTAGAATCCAGTACCATCTGTAGTCCAGGCTGGGTTTTTGCGATAGCCAAGCTTATTAATTGAATGTATCCATTTTCTATTTTTGGCTATTTGCTTCCTAGGTGGTCTGCTTTTTCCTGTTTCTGCAATACTGCACTTTGCACAAAGCAGATAAGCACAGTCAAACCTAAAATGTATATGTTCTCTGGTTCTACTGTTTGTGCTACATGGTGCACATATCTCTCAACCTCTCAGTGCAAATAAATCTGGACAAAGCCAGAAAGAAAGGGGGGAGGTTCAAAATAGGGCTAGAATTTAAATATTGCTACTATAAACTTGGAAAGTTGCTAGAATAACAGCTTTTGCATTCTTACATATTTTCTGAAGGACATAAAGTCTGAAACTCAAATGTCTTTCATTATTTAATAACTTCAGTCTTCAATGATTTGCTAGAAAACCACAAATTTTATGAGGAGCATACCAAAAATATGAGGCAAAAATCTGTAAAGTTGAGAGGTATGATGGTGCATTATGCAAAAACTGGAATTAGAAACAAGAAAAGTAAGAAAAGGGGAAAAAAGGAGACATACGTGAAATGAAGAAAAAAATATATGACATACACAGTAGAAAATTATAGTACACATGAGATATTTCTAAATAGTTCAGGATTTGAACTCCCACACCAATGCAGCTTCAGAACAAAGGATGGATGTCGTATTCCTCTTTGCCACACGAACAGCTTTGCAGCAAAGAACTGAAGTTATTCATCACACAACCAACTGCAACAACATTTACACTGCTATCAACCCATCAGCTATTTGTACATTTAATTACAGTATCTTTATTTTATTTGGATGCAATGCACTTAGTGATCACACAACCTGTTATGATTATGCTTGCAAATATACAGCTCTGTGTTATATTTTTGTGTTTCTTGGTAATTCATCAGTTATCTAACAAGTAGTGTGAGACATGCAGTGTGTAAGCCATTCAAAATGTGTGAAGTTCTTAACTGGGAGTAATATGATATGCAGCTGCCAGCAACTGAAAGCCAGGTTGGATGGCACAAACAAGCAAATACTGTTCTTTTTGGAGGAGCATAGGTGAGTTACTGTTATGGCATGAGCAAGGGTACACAGCTCTTTTTTGGGGGGACAAAGCTCAGTTACTGTTATGGGACAAACAAGCATAGCCTGTTATTTTATGGGGGAGCAAAGGTGAGTTACTGCTATGGAACAAACAAGGATGTGATGCTCTTGTTACTCTCATTGTTCTGCATCCTGCCTGTTTGATCTTGGGAGGGTTGTGAAGTCAGAAAATGCATTATCATCACTGTGTATCATTGCTTTCTAGCTTCTCTCTTTAATGATTTACCAATACAATGGTACAATGACAAACTGATGGAATGCAGTGATCATCATTACTTTTGAAAGGTATGACTGTGTGAATCTTTGATGCCTGAGGCTTACTACTTACTAATGGACACATATAAGTAAAATAAGTCTCCGTTCCCATGATACTGAGCAAGCACGGAGCACAAAAAGTGAAGGAAAGGTTGCATACCTTGTACTAGAATCCAGGACCATTTATACTCCATCCCTACACATACACATGCTATCCCAGGAATAGTTACATGACAAGCATAGGGAAACCTGCCATTCATTCCTCCATTTGCCTTGATTACATTAAGTGCCATATCATGCAAACAATGACGAAAATAATAAAAAGAAAATAGTTAAAGCAGATAGACATGACACATTTTCCCAACAAATGAAGAGGAGGTTGTGTCTTAATGAAACAGAACCTGTGAACTGTTCACTGCTTACATGCATTTTCACCATTCACAAGCCTACATGTACATCCCCACAAGTCTAACCTGACACATCCCCTGATGTCATCATTAATTATTGCTGTCCATTGAAAACAAACACTGAGAGAGTGCCTACATGATGCAAACATCTTACATGGCTCCAATTTATTGGGATTCAGCAATTCTAATGAGTTCAGACCTCATTTGCATCTTCACCATGCTGACAGATCTGAATCTACATGGTTGGTAACCATGTGATCAGGGAAACTAAAGGAGAGCTGAATGTTAAACACACAAGGGAGGATATTACTTTGCCATATATCTGCATAGAGAAGTACTATTTTTGATCAAATATGCCTGTATTTCATCAGCTACATACTGCATATGCTTACATGGCACTGTGAATAGTCTGCTTCATGGGGTTTACACTTTTAGCTGTCTGCATTATTTACAAGTGCATTCTTGATTTGGGGGTGGGGGAGTGAAGCTGCATTTATGTCATGCCAGTTAAAAATGATATGTTGCTATTATTACTTTCCTTTTGTTGCATTCACCATTTATAGAACTGGAATTATGTGTCTGCTGTCACATGTTAAGGTCAGTTCTGTACAAATCTAACAACTTTTACTTGCTGTTCCGTCCATGTAGACTTCTTTCCATGTCTGTATTTGAAAAGTTTTTGAATACATGAGAACACTAGCATGCATAGCTCTCAACCTTCCATACCCAAAATGAGGAACACCAGTCTTCATAATGTGGAACAAATGGGCAAAATGTGGAACACATACTAATGGCTTACTGACAACTTCAACTAGGAGGGTCATAGAAATTAAAATATGCAGGTTTTACTTATAAAAATATATATTTAATAAATTAATATGATTTATTTCTATTTTTCATGGATATTAGTTAAAAAATTCCTACTAAAGAATGTGTGCCAGACCCTTTCAATGTGGAACATTGAGGAACATGAACTTTTTAAGACTCCAAATGAGGTATGTTCCTTGTAATGAGGTACACTTGAGAGGTATGCTAGCACAGGGTCTACATGGTTGCATTAGAACTTGTTGAATCGCTCCTGCTCCACTGTGTTGATTTGCTTGATTAGGATACAGTTTAGCTACTTATGCTGTAATTAGCATGCCACAGTGTTTACATTGTTTGCACGTGAGTGCACACTGGTACACAGAGTTTGCTGAATCTGAAAATCTTCACATCCATGTGTGCATCAGTCCACAACATGCACACAGTGAAAAATGACTGTGTAGGCTTTATTGACTCTCCCCTCAGTGTTTAGCCATGTGTATGGTAAACAGGTTCCAGTTAATACCATTTTTTACTTAGACTGCATCAACCCACATATATTTACATATGCAGACAGTTTCTAAGAACAGACTTTTTTCACCACTTCCAAAGAATTTCTTTAACATTTAAAGCACAGTTAACCCAGTTTTACATATTTATGCATGAGCAGACACACACATGCAAACATAGACACACTTGCACATGTGCACACTGGTGCTTTTCCCATGAGATGCAAAGAACAGATCTTTTTCATCTTAAAAAACCTTGGTTATATTCAGTGTACATGTGCTAGGGAGATTTTGATGATAGCACACCCTATTGTCCTCAGCTTCTGCTAACCTATTACTATTATGTAAGCTTGGAAAATGTTGTAGTAAAGTATTTATTTATTAATTTTTTGCAGTAGCAAAACCATTCATTTCAACATGCTAGCATTGTAACTTAACAATCAGGGAAAAAAAAGTGTACATTTTAAGTATTGCATATAACTGACAAAAAATAGTCCCCGGTGTTAAAAATGATAAATAGCCCTGGGTGCATAAATTGTGTTTATACTAAATCAGAGATATTTTTCAACTGTCCCAGACTTAAGAGGCGGTACTGCCTCTTGTTTTCCTCATATTTTACATTGTTGTAAGTAAGATGTTTTATTTTAAGGCAAGGGTGGGTAAAGCGTATCTATATATTTGGTGGGTGTAGTCAAACTTCTCAACCGTACTTGACTTTGAAGTATGTTCCTGATTTTGCCTGTTTTATATATATATATATATATATATATATATATATATATATATATATATATATATATATATATATCTCTACAAGCCTCAAACAGATGCCCTATGCAGACCGTCTCAAAAAACTACAGCTTTACTCCATCGCATATCGCCTACTCAGGGGCGATCTCTGCCTAACATACAAAGCTATGTCAAACCCATAGCTGTTGGACATGCTCCACTTAAAGAAATCCCAATCCCTCTGAGCTACATGCTCTAGGGACCTAAACATTGTCACCACAATAAACAGAACATGCTGGAGGGATAGATTCCTGTCCCACAGACTTCCCATACTCTGGAACAGACTACCTATCTGTGTCAAACAGAGCTCCTCATTAGCACTATTCAAGAAAAATCTTGATGATTGGATGGGAAATGGGAAATTCACCCCGGGGATCACTTCTGTGGCTCTGCTCAACAGGGGCACAGGAAAATAATTTTCTTGGGTGGCGAAAGCCAGGGTACATTTTTTGGCTAGGCTTGTATGGCCCCTAGGGCCGATAGCCTAGTACCTATATATATATATATATATATATATATATATATATATATATATATTTTTTTTTTGCATAGTAAGCTTTTTTGTTGCTGCCCTGGTGGTGCATTGCCCAATAACTAGTTATTTATTTATTGGTTGAGTGATTGCTTTTGTTTTCAGGGAAACTCTGATGGGGCCAGTGATGGTTTGTCAAAACTCATTGCCCCTCCAAATCCTAAGAATACAACACCCTATGCTGCATTACTCTCAAAAAGTCTATACAACCATGTTACTGGCTCCACAGAGGCTGCTGTATCTACCAGAAATTAGCCCAGAACTAGTTCCAGAAACAAGCCACCCTGATGGCATCCAAATTTAAATAGGAGAGACAACAGAAAAAAATATGGCAAAATCAGGAATGGTTACTCCCATAAAGATAAAAACTCTTTCATGAAAATAAGTGACAACTAAGAGGGCTAATTAGGTCAAACAAAGCCAGCTTTTAGGTTAAGATATCCTTCCAGGTGAAAGATAACCATAGGGCCTTCTTCAATTATATCACAAACCTCAAGAGCAGCACACAGCAATGTGCTGAAATGGTGGTTAATAGTGTCACATTCACCAAGCCTGGCAATATAGCAAACCTGCTAGCAGAAAAAAATTAATTTCCAACTTTGCCCTAGTCTTACTCCTAAACATCCCCCAAGAAATACACTCATAACCCGCCAACTATAACTATAACTAGGGAGCATATATTGGCTGTCCTCACTAAAGCCAAGAATGCAGCCTGAGTGGGTCCTGATAACATCCCAGAATGCCTCCTGGACAATCTAAAATATGCCTTATCAGGACTCTTGGAGGCACTAATTAGCAACAGACTTAAAAAAGTCTTTGTGCCATGAGAATGGAGGACCATGATAGTCATTTCCCTTCATAAAGGAGGACATTCAACAGATACTGCAAAGTACAGACCCATTAATCTGACTAGTCTTATTTGCAAAACTATAGAAAGAATTATCATGGAAATAATCAACAAGGACATAGGAGACCTCCAGACATTGGTCCCATTCCAGTTTGCTTTGTTAGAGGAAGGTCATGTTTACTGAACCTGGTGGATTACTTGGGAAAAGTCACTAAGGCAATGAATGATGGGAAAATAAGTACACATTATCTAGATCTGGCTAAAGCATTTGATACAATACACCACTTGGGCATTGTCAACAAATTTATAGAACTAGGCATAAACTCCTTTATAACATACACTGGATAGCTAGCTGGCTCAAATAGGACCAAAGAAGTTAGGATCAATGAGGCCCCAGCTGATTCCCTCAGGGCTCTGTGCTGTGCCCACTCCTCTTTGGCATCTACTTCTCGGATGTCAAAGCCAATGTCAAAGGCCTCTGGCTGACCACCTTCGCAAATAATTGCTAACTGGGAGCAGTCATTTAATCTCCCCAAGGTAAGAGCACCCTTCATAAAGGACTAACACAGACAAATGCATGGTGCCAATTCCATGGCTTAAAACTCAATACCAAGAAATACATTATAGAACCTTTTGGGAAGTTGGCAACCCTGGGTAACTACTTCATGAATAAAACACTCCTAAAAGTTGATTCACTAGCCAGGGATCTGGAAACTAATGTAAATAGTACCCTAGCCTTTGACAAACATGTGTCCAAGGTAGTAAGAAAATCCTTTTATGTTGCTCAACTTAGTAAGGGCATGGCATCTAGGTCCAGAGAGGTCATTATACTACTGGGCTCGACCCTCATCAGACCCATCATTGATTATAATGCCTCTTTCTGTATGTATCTGACCAGACACGAACATCAATTGGAATGTCCACAAAGGTTACTTACAAAAAGAATACAGGGAGTAAACACAATGTACTATGCTGACTGCCTCAAAGCCCTGACTCTTTACTCTGTATCATACAGACTTCTGAGAGATGATCTTTGGTTGTGTACAAGGCATCACTGTATCCTGTTTTGATGAAACATTTGCACATGCAAAACAAACAGCATCCAAACTACTAGATCAAAAGACCTAAGTTTTGCTTGCAACATAAATAGAACATGTTGGACAGACAGACACATTTCTAAGAGAATTCCCATTCTCTGGAACAGGCTCTCCATCCATGTGAAGCAGAGTTCTTCCCTATCCCTATTTAAGTACAACCTGAACCAATGGATGGGTAACTGGAAATTTAGCCCTCATCTGGTAACTATGTCTCTGATGGACAGAGACAGTCAGTAAACCACCCCATATGCAAATCAAATTTGTAGGTCACATTCTGATTGCACAGCCAGGCTTATAAAGGTCCCCAGTATTTGATAGCCTAGTATACACCTATGAACCTATGAACCATTTTTAGCAGAGGTTTGGGGAGAAAGATTACTGAAGAACATTTAAGTGACCACACACTGATGTCAATGTCAACAATGAGACAGGTTAATACATATCACCAGAGATATAATAACTGAGATAATCAAAATGTGTCTTTCCATTATTAATTGTTATTGAGAGAAACAGTTCAGGACTGGTATACAGGACTGAATGTTATTCTGATTTTTTTCTCCAATAAAAAGAAATTCTATACATCAATTTTCAGTTGTTCCAATTATGAAAGAACTAAGAATGTCCTAATTAATCTTTGAAGAGGAACTATACTGAGAAAACAATCTGGATTATTCTGCAGACTGTAATCAGCAAAGCTGACTATAGAAAGATGTCTTTATCAATAACAGAAAAACGTCATATTCTAGATACCCAGGGGGTCACATATATTTCGTTACTAAATGTGCTTTCAAGTAACCCTTTCAACCTGGGCTATTCATGTCAATGTGCTATGTATCTCACTGGGACTAGACATACATACTTTCAAAATTACGTAACTTTAAAATAAATTAGAACATATTTTACCATAATAAAGTAGAAACAATATATCAAAGTAGCTAAAGGTTGCTGAGTCTTCTTTCGGCTTTTCTCAGTTAGGGGTCGCCACAGCGGAACTCCGGTCCGCTAAATGATTGGCAGCAGATTTTTACGTGCCGAGTTGCCAGCTCTGACACACAACCTTCAACGAAGGTATGCCCATTCACGCATGTCTCCACACAGAAGACGCTCTAGCTGAGAATCGAACGGGACAACGTCTTACTGTGAGGTGACAACGCTACCAAAGGTTGCTGAGTAAAACTGTAAAATAGCCAAAAAATAACAAAGCTTCCACCACGGCCAACATACGAAACAAGATAAAAACTTTATTCCACAGGATAAGCGCTTTCACCCATAGTGCTTCATCAGATCCACAAAGAAACATTGCAGGTGTACAAATATATAAGGAGCATTAATCAATTAATTACGATAAATAGCAATTACTGATGTATACTCCATTTTTCAAGGCAGGTTTTAAAGGTACATTTAGAGTTAAACCAGGCAGCTTATCTGCATGCAGCCTCAATATCCATTTTGCTTCCACATTCTCCAACTTAACAT
Organism: Protopterus annectens; assembly: GCF_019279795.1. Lineage (NCBI taxonomy): Eukaryota > Metazoa > Chordata > Ceratodontiformes > Protopteridae > Protopterus > Protopterus annectens. The sequence continues at coordinate 489,640,888 of NC_056732.1, forward strand.
TAAAATCTCCTTTCCATTTATTAACATGCACAATTTGCAGAACATAAAATACAAAAGAGTGACCAGGAGCCGCTGAAATTTAACAAATTCATGCATTTAATATAGATAATATATAATATATATTTAAGATAAGCTGCCAGGTTTGAATCTAACTGTACCTTTAAAACGTGCCTTGAAAAAAAGGAGTATGCATCAGTAATTGCTATTTATCTTAACTGAGTAATTGATTAATGCTCTTTATATATTTGTACACCTGCAATGTTTCTTTGTTGATCTGATGAAGCACTATGTGTGAAAGCGCTTATCCTGTGGAATTAAGTTATTATCTGGTTTCTTATGTTGGCCATGGTGGAAGCTTTGTTATTTTTTGGCCATTTTACAATTTTACTCAGCGACCTTTAGCTGCTTCGATATATTTTTTCTACTTTAGTTCCTTTTTGTGTATATCCAGCAGCACATGGCTGAACAAGTGGACATCAAATTGGGATATCGACCTGGCAATGCAGTAACCCACCAGCAACACTTTAAACAACTTTATGTATTAGAGACTAACCCACTTTTGGGTTGTGTTTTCTCTGAGGAGGTATCAAATGTTGAGCCTGATGATTGGGGTATGTTTAAGAATTTACTTAAAGAATTTGAGAATGACTTGTACAAGCTGAAATGTTTGCAATGGCAGTGCCTCCATATGGAGGCCTGCCTTCATCATAAAGTCATACCTAGGGGCCTGTGGGCTCTCTGCATGCCCACTTATGGGAAGACATACCCTAGTTTATTGAAGCAATGACAAATACTTAATGCTGAATTAAATTTTAATTATATGTGACTCCTCAATGAGTTTTTTGCTCCGCATGAAAACGATTTGATTGTAAAACTAGAGAATCTGCAAACTGAACTATTTCCCAAGTATACTGATTCTCTATATTTGGCTGAACTTGATAATTTGTTATGAACATTTTAGCCTATGACAGGCAACAGATAATTAAAAAAAGGAAATTAGTCAGAGACTTGGCAGATTTTAAGAAGGGTAATATTTTTGTGTGGCCTTGTGGATCCGAACAGATGTCTGATGTGCCTACTGATCAAATCTGACCCTCCAGGGCTGAACAGCTACATCTGCCTATACCTGGGGCTGAACTGCTGCAACAATCATCTATTTCTAGTCAGCAGCCTGTTTTGTTATTATGAAATAAAGCAATAAAGAGAATTTAAAAAAAAAAATTCCATTCCAGCCACATGTTTTTTTCAGGAGCGAGACCTAAGGAATTCAATTCTACATTATCTGATAATGTTTTTTTTAATTTTCTGGCCCCCTTCAAGCTACCGCATATGCAAAGCAGGGGGCGGAATTACAGCTTTGAGCGGAAGAAACGAAAACCATCCCAAGAGAATGAGCGTTTAACAGAAGAGAGTACAAGGAAGAGACCTCTTCGTTAATTTATAACTTATCTTCAGTTTGCTTTACATCTGAGCAAGTAAGTGTCCTTAATAGAGGTCTCAGCTTTGTTCCCTCCCAGCCTGTACATATTGAAAATGTGTTGCTTGACATTAAATTATTTATGTGGAATGTAGCTCTCAAGCTCATGTTTGGGGAACATTCTACTGCTTTTGCTGTACATAAATGAGCAAGTACTTTTGCACCCCAGCTGCCGCCTGTTCTTGAGACTTTTTATAGAACTGTTGAGAAAGAACTTTTTAACATTGATGTGAGTAAAAGTAATTTTTATAATATGACGCATGCTGAGTTTAAAGCTTTACATGAATTATGGTCTAATGAAGCGCTATTCATTCGTCCGGCTGATAAAGGGGGATCTAGTGTGGTTTTTGATGCCATGAAATATGATTTATACATTGCTAGAATGCTTGAAGATGCTTCCACATATGAACCTGTCACTGAAAATCATTTATGCTGTATTATTAGTAATATACATAGCTGTTTATATGAAATGTTAATGGAACAAACCCTTGATAAAGCGTTATATGATTTCATATTAGTACTTGAGCCTATGGTACCAGTTGTACATGGCAGTGGTGGATTTAGGCTTTGGCGCAGGGGCACATGCCTCCCCCTTTTTAAACTCATTGTATAGCTTGGCTAGTACATCGGAAAGCCTATGCTACATAAATCGTAGTGTACAGGGCGTCAGGAGGCATGCGCACTGTCAGTTCAACTTTTTTAGAAGAGGGGGTAGCTTTTAAAAACAAACAAAAAAAAAAAACGTACGTACATATTTGGTGTTGGCTCCTTTAAGGAGGATACCAGCCAGTCGGAAGTGAGCTCACGGCATGTACGGCTGACTGCGAGCGGGAAATGTGCAGTAATGAGCGAGCGAGTGGAAGAAAATGACAGTCGCAAATGGATTATCACTGCGAGCGGGAAATGTAGTTGGTAGTTGGACTTGAATCACTTGATCAGGTAAGAGAGAGTGTGAAATGTACTTGGTATTTGGACTTGATCAGGTAAGAGAGTGTGTGGATTATCGCTGCGAGCGGGAAATGTAGTTGGTAGTTGGACTTGATCAGGTAAGAGTGTGTGTGAAATGTAGTTGGTAGTTGGACTTGATCAGGTAAGAGAGTGTGTGGATTATCGCTGCGAGTGGGAAATGTAGTTGGACTTGATCAGGTAACAGAGTGTGTGTGTGTGTGTGTGTGTGTGTGTGTGTGTGTGTGTGTGTGTGTGTGTGTGTGTGTGTGTGCGTGTATGTGTGTGTGTGTGTGTGTGTGTGTGTGTGTGTGCGGGAAATGTAGTTGGTAGCTGGACTTGATCAGGTAAGGGTAGGGTTACCACCTGTCCCACTTTGCGAGGGACAGTCCCTCTTTGGGCAATTGTGCCCTGCAAAAAAATTGAAAAAATGGCAAATGTCCTGAGATTTTAGGACAAAAATATTTCCTATATTTTATGTAATAGTTGCATAAAACAATTATTCTGTATCTGAAACACCTAAATGTTATAAGAAACAGAATAAGCAGCTAAAATGCTACAAGAATAAGCCTTTATTTAGGCAAAAAAATGAAGTTCTGTCCTTTGTACTGGCCATGGGTATGTTTCACCATGCAAAATCTGACGTTTGTACCAAAAATGTCCCACTTTGGGCATTTGAAAGGTGGCAACCCTAGGTAAGAGAGTGTGTGTGTGTGAAATGTAGTTGGTGTTGATCAGGTAAGTGTGTGTGTGTGAAATGTAGTTGATCTTGATCAGGTAAGCGTGTGTGTGAAATGTAGTTGGTCTTGATCAGGTAAGTGTGTGTGTGAAATGTAGTTGGTCTTGATCAGGTAAGTGTGTGTGTGAAATGTAGTTGGTCTTGATCAGGTAAGTGTGTGTGTGAAATGTAGTTGGTCTTGATCAGGTAAGTGTACGTGTGAAATGTAGTTGGTCTTGATCAGGTAAGTGTGTGTGTGAAATGTAGTTGGTCTTGATCAGGTAAGAGAGTGTGTGTGTGGAATGTAGTTGGTCCTGATCAGGTAAGAGAGTATGTGTGTGAAATGTAGTTGGTCTTGATCAGGTAAGAGAGTGTGTGTGTATGTGAAATGTACTTGGCCTTGATCAGGTAAGAGAGTGTGTGTGTGAAATGTAGTTGGTCTTGATCAGAATGGTTGTGAGCTATGGTGAGAAGTGAGAACTGAAGTTGTATTTCCCACATTACTGTTTTTGTTGTTTGTCCAGGTTTTTGTGCTAAGGTGTGAAGTGAGAACTAAAATTGTATTCCCTCATTATTGGCTTTGTTTGTCCAGGTTTTTTGTGCTAAAAGGATGAGAGCTATCTAAATGATAGCCATTAAGTTTGTCTTCCTATATTTCAAACTGCTGATTTAGCATAGTGGTATGTTGCACTACGTGTAGTGCATATGGTTCTGGGTTCAAGACATGCATGGTGATAATACAGCATTTTATTCTAGCAACTTTCCAAAATTATACAAGCAATGTTTAAAATGTGTCCCTGGTTTTTGGGCTTTTGACCCCCCCCAATAAATGTTGGCTTTTTCCAGAGTTCTTGTGCTGCAAAGTTCAGAGATACAGCTGAGTGTCGACAAGGAGCTGAGTGCTGCAGGGGAACTAAAGTTCAGTGCTGCTTATGCTGAGTCTGCTTGTACTGTTAATAGCACAACATGTAGTGTACTTGCTTTTGATGCAGAAGGCTGTGGGTTCTTCTCCCACAGGAGGTAGATGCATTGCTGATATTGTACTGTGTTGTAAAGGGGGGGGGATGCTGTAGTCCGTTTTGGCGAAGATATCTAGTAGTAACTATGAACCTGTTATCAGTTTGCCATCCATTCCCTATTGCAATATTACTAGCATATCATTGTTTTTATTGCAACATAGGCAATTTATTCCTCTAGGGCAACAGACACTTTATTTGTAGATGAAACCATGAAATATAAAGTTGTTTAAGCCTCTTCATTAGTTACAGATTTCTTTAATGTGGAATTATGTAGATGGCTTTTACTAGTTCAGACATTGTGCATATTTACTGATACTGGTGGACTGTAGAAGTTTGAGTAGACTTTTATGATGGAAATGTTATGAATTGGGCTGTTTGTCATTATTGGTGCATGCATTTTGTTTAATTGTTTACTGGAAAAATGTTCAAAACAATACATTTAAAATGCTATCTAACAACTATACTGTATTGTACAAGGAAGAGAATTTAATACAATCAGGAAGGTGTATCAAAGAGCACGTGTATGTTTCATGTGCAAGGGGCCTATGATTTGAAAACAGCTCAAAGTTAATCTTTATCTGCCACTGGCAAAATGTATTTTCTTTGAATGTGGGTTTCAATGCTGTTTCAATGAATGTGAGTTTCAAGGGCAGAGAAGTTTTACTGCTAAGTCTAGTTTCATTGTGAGACTGCATTGCTTTGTTTAGCAGATATTTATTGGTGTTCATGCTGTAAAATGCAAAATAAAACTTTTCTGGCAAATCATTTAGGAATGAAGTCACTAAATAATGACCAACGTTAAGTTTCAGATGTCATAATCTTCAGAAAAATGCATGCTAAAGCAAGACCTGATATTCTATCAACTGTCTTAAGTTTATACAAGATCAATTTTTAGTACTGTTTGTATGTTCCCCCAATATATTTGGCCTTGTCCAGATTTCCTGCATTAAGAGGTTGAGAGGTATATGCAAATAAATCGCTTTATAGAATTAGGAATATCCAAACCTCTCAACTGTCCCCAATTTTGGCTCAAAATGTTGCTCTCCCCCTAATAATCTCTCCGCAAAATAGCAATTTTGGAAAAAACGTGGAGGGTTTGCTTTTATAAATAACTGTAATGATCAGAGTTATACATTACTTTTATTTCAGAAATGGATGTAGATTCTCTAATTTTGTCAGCTGCTCAAGTTAAAACTGTGCTCATATTAAAATGGTGCCCCTTCTTTGACAGGTTCCCAGCTGTATTGTCTGGCAATCCTCTACCCCAACTACCATGCTGCATTTTTCAAAGAACTGACTTTCAGGTTCATTTTCAATTCAAGGAACCGAGTTTGAGTGAATCTATATTATATTACTGAAGAGGCATTACAGCGAATGCCTCTTCATCGACACTAAGAGCAAACCGTGAATTACGAGAATGGCCGTAGCTTGGCTGGGGAGGGGGGTAGCAGTTTGAGAGCTGTGACTACAAATTTGAAAATCCTAGCTACACCCCTGGTAGTGTACACACTGACAAGCCAGGGGTAGCAAATGTAAAAAAATCTATAAAAATGTCCTAAAAGTCTTCCTCTACTGAACGCTAAGCTTTTCGTGCTCACAGCCAGCCAAGACAGTTATGCGGTTTTAAGAAAGATGGGGAGTTGGGAGATGACTGGACTAATCCATTCAGATAATGTAATTGTGATTGGCTGCAGCTGTATTTGGCGGGCTGCTTAATTTCTGTTAAATACAGCTGCAGTCAATCTCTTGTTATTGGTGCTGCCTGCCTAATTCTAACTTTTGGAGTTCGCAGTAGACGGTCTGAGTAAAGAGGCGAGCAACTCAAATTCTTTGTGGTCCTGCGGTTTGCGTGGATTTCTCTGTTGCATGTGTGCTAAATCGACTATGCTTTTGGATTCTCTGATCAAGTGTGTCCAGCACTGTACAAGACAGCCTCCTGAAATTTGGTTGGGTGTACCATAGGGTATTAAGATGCACAGCCAAGAACCTCAGAGCAGCTTGTTTCGTTTTTTTTTTAAGACCAGACAGGCCTTACGATGATGAGCCACACATATGGTCATTTTTCTGCTCACTTCTTTCTGCTCCATTCCCTTACAGCAAGCAGCCAACCCACAAAAGTTAGCCTGTGGCCCAACTGGGATCGAGTTGATCCAGAATCACTGCTCTGCAGTACAGAGACAGGACAGCTGCAAGATATATCATTTTTTTTTACTGCTGCAAAACAAAAAAAACTTTTTTTTGTGCAAGTGTTAAGTAAATGGGTGTGGTTGTGCGTTCTCTAGTCTGTATATTACAGATGACTTGAAAATAGTTAAGACAGTTACATATGGGGCATGCATGTCTGCAGAAGAACTTCACTAAAGTGATGTTTTGGGCACAGCAAAGCTGATAATTACAAAACTAAGCTTATAAGAACGGTGACTGGGAGACATAACTGAATGGTTAATATTTTAATACAGCACGCAGTGATTGAAACTTTAGATACATTTTAGGACTAGGGTATATATGGTATGGTAAATGGATCATTCCAGTTTTGTTTTTCTAATCATATCAACCAGCTGGTTAGTGATAGCTATAGAACAATAGTATAAAAATGCTTATAAAGTCTAGGAAATTGGAAATGAAGTCATTGTTTTTTAGTTACTTTAGACCCAAACTTGAGTATGGAATAACTATATGGAAACCATATAAGAAAATCATGAGTGAACTCTAAAGACCCCAGCGGAAATATACCACGAGCATCAATGGAAGTGAAAATTTAAGTTACTGTGAAAGACTAAAATATCTTAACAGGGTCTCAGATATTTAAGAGCTGATCTTATTCAGGTATATAGGGCATTTAGAGACTACCTCTGGGAATATTTAGGGTTATCAAAAAGTAGTAGCAAAACATCAGACAACCTATGTAGAAGATTCTATAGGAATGAGAAATGTACTAATTGCTTCTCTAAGAGAGGAACTGATGCATGGAAGAGATTACCATATTACATTAAAGCAAGTACTAGTTTAGATATTTTTAAGAACAGTCTGGAACTTATTATGAGAACAACTGTTTTGGTATATTGGCAGGCTAGAAGGGCATTATTGCCCACGCTTGAAATATTTCTGTGTATGCAAAATCAAATGGGAGAACAAAGGCCCAGAAATCGGGGAAAGATTTAAATATCACTTTTTTAAACTTAGAAAGATGTTGGGATAAGTGGATATGTGTTAGCATGCATTTTCACTGGTTAAGCAAAGCATTTTTTTCCATGTTTAGGATTCTAAAGGCTGCGTTAGTGTACATATGGTCAGTCTGATGCCAACTCAAACTGTAGAGAGGGGGTTTATTTACATTTGACAACACATTAAAATCAGTGGCTTTCCAAGAAGTATTTGAATGTTGCAGATGTTCAAACCAACAATTTTATATATGTGTGTAGAAACAGTCTGTTTGGTTATCAGAGAAGTGGCGGTCTGTTTGGGGATGGAAAGGCAGCATAGCTCTCAACTGTATCTCATTATGAGGAATGTTCTTCAGTTTGTGAGTTTGAATGTTAGCTGTTGCCATGGTATATAATAATGAATCATGTTAAAACAGGAAAACTGTTAAATAAAATAACAGTTTTCTCATACTTATGCTATGAGCATCTTAGATGAAGTTGTTAGTAAATGTTCGCCTCTTGCTCCATATTGTCACATTATGTTCTATATTTTGGAGATGAGGGGTTGAGAGCTAAGGGAGGCAGTCAGTGGAAGAAAGCAGATGGCAGACTTTAAGTCAGTCTCTGTAGGACATATTGTTTAGCCCTAGTATTCTTTTAGTAAGGCTTCTTTGTGGGCATTCCAGTTGCATGTGTCTGGACAGATACAGGCCAAAGGGGGCATTATGCTCAATGACTGGCCTAAGGAGTGCTGAGTAAAGGAGGGCAGTGACATCTTAGATCTAGACATAACCCATTTCTTTAAGCTGTTTAATATAGAAGCACTTTCTTACATAAGTAGGCATACTGGTCAAAATTTAGGTCACTGTCCAGATAAGTTCTGAAAACCCAAACAAGTCTTTTCTTATGGTCTTATTGTCATCATAGTTGTTCTCTGAGGTAGATGACTTCCAAAGGATATAATAATGCATTTACTGGCATTTCATTTTGGTCCATGATTGTGGCACCAGTTGTTTGGGACAAACCGTCCAGTAGGATGGCTGTGTAATTTGGGGTTCAGTGACTGCTCCTAACTTGTAGTCATGTGCAAGCTTAGTCATCCGGAGCCCTTTGGTATTGGCTTTTACTTCAGAAAAGTAGCTGTTAAACAGGAGATGCGTCAGCACAGAACCCTGGGGACTCCACCAGTAGCTCATCTCTTTCTGGAGGTAACTTTGTCAATTTTGCTTTCTAGCATCTCATCTGTGAGCCATGTGGCAATCCAGTAGGTGACCATAGTTTATTCCTAGTTTATTTAGCTGTTCTACAATGCCTGAGTGGGGGATTGTGTCAAAAGCTTTAGCTAGGTCGAGGTATGCAATGTGTATCATTTTGCTTTCCTATATTGGATTGGTGACCTTTGCAAAAAAGTACATTAGATTTGGAAAGCATGACCTGCCCTTGACAAATCCAAACTAAAATGGAAACAGTATTCAAAGGGTTGCTGTTTCCTAATAAGGCTTTCCATGGCTTTGCATATTAGGCTGGCCAGACAAAGCAGATTTTGTGTTACTGTCCTTTGGGAAATGCTACAGTACTTAAATTTGGTTTTACATATTGCATATAATTTAACTGACTGTTTTTTAGGACTTTTTTCATAAAACATGTATTTCCTTAACTTGCAATGTTCTTTAACTAACTGAACTTCACTTGCACACACAAAATTATTTACATAAATTAACTTTGCTGGTTTCACATAAATCATTATTTACTTAAATTACTTACATTTGGTATGGGTCTTGGGGTGATATCACCTTCACTGGGATTCTTTGCTATGTTATTGTAATGCTTATGTCAGGTATGCCATATAAAAGAACTACGACTTCATATGGACAACCAAACATATCCTCCAGGTATGTCGTGAAACAACTGGTAATGTCTGCTAATATACTGTGTGCTGGATAGGAGTTATGTACCTCCACTAACACAACCACACCAGGTTCATGGGATCATATGAGAATATTAGGCCAACTACCATGAATGGTAATTATAAGGCTAGCTAATAAGCTGAGATCAGAATCAAACCCAATACTTTGTGTCTGAAGTGAAAACCTTAACCGTTGTGCTCAATTGACCCACCACCCCCAATGTTTTGCAAATGACTGTATGTTGCTGTGTTTTCACACATGCTGATACAATATCTTAAGGTGATCCTTCCACATCCCCCTTCCCCAGTATTTTGCTTTCCTGCCTCCCCACCTCCCTTGTCGACTTTCCAGACTGCGCCCCCCCCCCCCCTTCGTAAAATCCTGGATCTGCCACTGCATGGCCTGCCAGAGGTTCATAAATCCCCTGTAGATCCACCCCTATGACCAATTGTTTCGGGTAGGGGATGGGCTAAAGAATTTATTTCTCTCTGTATATAGAGGGGCAATTAAAAAAAACATTAAGTAAGGCGACGGCCATTTTAAAAGACACTGAATATTTCCTGAGCAGTCTAGGTGAATTTTCTGGGAGTCATGGCCTCTTTTTTGAAAATATTTTTCTTGTTAATATGGACATACAGGCACTGTTCACTATAATACCCCATGACTTTGGGATAGCGTCTTTAAAACATTTTCTAAGAGAGAATACTGACTATTCATTGGAATTAATAGAATGTATAGCTACTTTAATGGAGCTTGTATTGGAAAATAATGTTTTTTTATATAACAAGGTAGTCTATAGGCAGAAGGTGGGAATGGCCATGGGGACTCCATGCACTAACAGTTATGCCAACTTAGTATTGGCGGACTGGGAGCACATGGCAGTCCTATCTGGACATGAATTTTCTCTGAACCTTCTGTACTATAAGCATTTTGTGGACAACATTTTTGTCTTGTGGCATGAGACAGAATTAGACCTTAAGAGATTTGTGCAATATCTTGAGTCCACTAGTACTTGTTTTAGATTTGTTTTAAATTATTCTTGTACATGTATTGACTTTTTAGATGTAAAGATTTATTTAGTAGATGGTGCTTTATCTAGTTCCTTACATAGGAAAGCATGCAGGAAGAATGCACTTCTGCACTTTAGCAGTAAGCATCTGCAGCACATTTTTAAGAATATTGCCAAAGGGCAATATCTGCGTATGTCACACTTGCATACAAATGATGAGCAATGTAATGAAGCTATGCTTAACTTGAAAGATGAGTTATTAGTTAGAGGTTATAATGAGCAATCACTGGATAAGTCCTTTAATACTGTAGCTGCTATGCGCCATGACAATGGTAAACCTTACTTCCATCGTACTTACACTTCATATAAGGGTAATGTACTATCTTTAATGTATGGCAATAATATTCAACAAGTATGTGAAGTTGTAAAGAAGTTTTGGCCAGTTTTGCTTTCTGATGACAAGGTAAAGGATGTTGTAGGTCCTAAACCAAGTTATACATTCAGAAATAATTCCTCTTTGAAGCGACAGCTATGCTACAAAACAGCTTGTGTTCCTTTAACTTTATTTGATTGCCAGGGAACATATGCATGCAGGCATTGTAAAGCTTGCAAATACATCGGCACTGAGCAGGAATTTAAACATCCTTTTATTAACTATACTTTTAACCCATGTTTTTATGCTGATTGCAGGTCAAAACTTTTGATATATATGGCTAGATGTAAGTCCTGTGCATCCTTTTATATAGACAAGACCATTAGAAAGTTGAAAGAGTGCATTTTGCAGCATATGTTGTTGTTGTTGTTATGTCTTTCAGCTTTTTCCGGTTAGGGGTCGCCACAGTGGAACTCCGGTCCACTAATGATTGGCAGTACATTTTTACATGCCGAGTTGCAGGCCCTGACGCACAACCTTCAACGAAGGTACTCCCATTCACGCATGTCTCCACACAGAAGACGCTCTAGCTGAGAATCGAACAGGGCATCGTCTTACTGTGAGGCGACAACGCTACTGCAGCACCACCATGCATTTTGCAGCATATAGGAGATATTAAACACATGAATTTGTTAAATGCCCTAGCTGAGCATATTTCAGTGGCTCCTGGTCATTCTTTTGTATTTTATGTGCTGCAAATTGTGCATGTTAATAAACGGAAAGGAGATTTCAATGTTAAGTTGGAGAATGTGGAAACAAAATGGATATTGAGGCTGCAGGCAGATAAGCTGCCAGGTTTGAATCTAACTGTACCTTTGAAACCTGCCTTGAAAAAACGGAGTATACATCAGTAATTAGTATTTATCTTAATTGATTAATGCTCCTTATATATTTGTAGACCTGTCATGTTTCTTTGTGGATCTGATGAAGCACTATGTGTGAAAGTGCTTATCCCGTGGAATAAATTTTTTACCTGGTTTCTTATGTTGGCCGTGGTGGAAGCTTTGTTATTTTTTTGGATATTTTACCATAATCATCTGTTTAGCCCATTTGAAAAAATAAAAAGTGATAAAAGACTAGCGTTTTGCTAAAAAATATATTGATATGCAAATATAAAAATGTTTTGACGTTTTCACCCACTTTTTTTCTTTTCACTTACAATGTCGTTCTGCAAGAATATAAATATAGGCACAATTCATCTTAAAGCAGACATTAACAACTTCAGAAACAAATTTCATTTTATTTTCACACATCCTTCTACAACAAGTTTCATTTTCACATATATTACTGGTACTAAGGCTGGGATTCATAGTCAATTATGCAAATGCAATAGGGGTATCCCGGATGTTTATGAATGAGAATAGCAAATGTTGGAGTTGTAGAAGCCATTTATGCTAATGCAAAATGTTTTAAGTATATGCACTCCCTGGAAGCTCTCCTTATCCTGGAGAATGCTGACGTCTGTGCAGTTACAGAGACATGGTCCAAGGCTGTGGAAAGCACCTCAGCAGTGCAGGCTACAATGCCTACCACACATTCAGACCACCTTTTGAAAAGGAAAAAAATGAAAGGAGGAGGTGTTTCCCTTTTACATAAAAAAGAATCACACCTCAAAATTGGTTAAGCAATATGACTTGCTTGACTTACTCCATGTTCATCTGACATAGGCAAAATCCCCCACCATATCATTGCTAGCTACAGGTCTCCAAACATGAAACATAAAAATCAGTCCACCTACCCAAAGTTACTAGACTCACATAATTCAACCCAACACACTACTCACGGGTGATTTTTAACTACCCCCACCACAAACTGGGAAACATACACAACCACTAGCATGCAGGCTCATAAATTCCTTGACTGTGTCAATGCAAATAATAGTTAGTCTGCACTCCCACTAGGGTCTCAAATATGCTTGACATAGTACTCAGAAACAAGGGGAAGAATTGTACCCCCAGCATAATGTCTTCTTTGGTAACATTGGATCATAAATTGTTCTCCTTTAAAATAAATACAGTGGTAGAACCACCATCCAATCCTAAAACCCAAAAGAATTTTTCCAAGGCAATTTATATTTTATTAAATGATCGCACAGGTAATTTTAAAGCTCCCCTAACCCACAAAACACAGAGGCCTATGCAGAATTATACACAAATGCCCTGTACAACCACTTAATCAACTACATAGAAACAGCAGTAGCTGACCAAAACTAAATCCAGGACTAGCCAGAAAAACAAGTCATCTTAGTGGACCCCTGGCATAAATGGACTATAGAATGGAAGGAAGAAATTCCTGTTTAAAAGTAAGAGGGATGGTGCACAACAGAGGATAAAAAATCCCTCATTAGTCTCAATGGGCATATCAAGGAACTAGCCAAGCCAAGCTAAATATGAGACTAAAATAGCCACCCATGCAAAGGAAAATCACAAAGAATTTTTTTATGCCTGAAATGTTAAGGGAAACACACAACAATGCACTGAGTTGGCTGTAGATGGCAATACTTATATTTAGCCAGAATAAATAGAAAACCAAACCTACTGGCCAGTACATTGAGCTCAAATCTCTCCCCTTCATAACCTCTGGTCAATCCCCATCAAATATCCCCTACCATTCCTTTGCCTTTTATCACAAAAGAACAGGTCATCACTCCACTCTCTAAAGCTAAAAACGCTGCATCAATGGGCCCTGACCAAACTGCAGGGTGCCTATTAAATAGCTTGAAACATGACCTAGCAGACCCACTCAGATCTCTTTTAACCACAGTCTTCAGAAAGGCTTTATCCCAATAGAGTGGTGGACAGCAACAGTCATCCCTTTGCAGAAGGGGGAACTATCAATGAACCCAGGAAACTAATGACTCATAAGTCTGATTAGCCTCATATGCACGGCTACAATAAGGATAATCATGAACCTGATTAAGTACAACATAGGAACTCTCCAGACTCTAGACCCAATCCAGTTTGGCTTTCTCAAGGGCAGGTCTGGCTTGCTCAGTCTGGTGGACAAGGACACCAAGGCAATGGTTGAAGGTAAGTCAGTGCATATCTCCTAGCTTAACCTGGCCAAAGCATTTGACACAATACTCCCATTGGTATTATAGATGGAAAATTGGCAATAAACCGCTACATCACCAGATGAATATCCAAATGTCTCACATATAGGGCACATGTTATTAGATCGGGGGAAATCCACATCCAGCAAGGTTTCAGTCACCAGTTCAGTACCACAGAGCTCAGTGTTGGGACCCCTCCTATTTGGGATATACTTCTGAGATGTCAAGGCAAATGTAAATGGCCTTTGGCTGTCCACGTTTGCTGTTGACTGCATGTTGGGGGCAATCACTGACTCCCCAAACAATGTTGATATCCTACAGAAAGGACTAAAACAGACTAATGATTGGTATTTGAACTATGGCTTTAAACTAAAAGTGAAGAACTGCATAATAATACTCTTTAGGAAATAAAATACCCCTGCAAATTAAAACATTAATTGCACCTCACAAAAGTGGTCCCATTGGCAAGAGATCTAGGTACTCAGATAGATAGTAATCTGAACTTTGGCCATCATGTGTGCATTGTGGTGAGAAAATCCTTCTACGTGACTTAGCTTATAAGCAAGGGCATTGCATCCAGATCTAAGGATGTCATAGTACCACAGTGTGAGGTCCTCATCAGACCAATAATCAAGTACAATGAACCCTTAAGCATATACCTTGCCAGGCACCTGCAACAGTTGGAGCGTCCTCAGAGATTTCTCACCCAGACAATACAGTTTATAACCAACATGTCATATGCGAATCGATTAAAAGCTCTATCACTGTATTCATTTTCCTACTGATTACTGAGGGGTGATCTATGTCTGACTTACAATCCAATCTGTGAGCCAGCACTGATGAAAATGTTTCATAGTCACAAAATTAACTGCACAAGGGCGGATCTCTGACATGAATAGATCATGCTGGAGAGACAGCTATGTGTTCCAGAGATTCCCCCTCCTCTGGAACATGTTTCCTATTCATGCAAAGCAGAGCTCTTCTTTGACCATCTTCAAGCACAATCTGGACCAATGGTTGGAAAATCAGAAATTCACCAATGTCCCTTATGGAGAGAGGAAATTTGCAAAAATTGTCAAAACCACACTAGCTGACCCTTGTTATCTTTCCTCTAGGAATAGAAAATTGAGGAAAATCTGAGTAAAACTGGATAGGCTTGTAAGGGCTCTTGAGCTGTTAGCCTAGTAATCTCCTACAAACCTATGAACCTATAATGAGATACAAATACGTTTTGTAAAGCAGCATATGTTAATGAGGTGTTCTTGCAGTTCACAGTCCAGTATGCATGCGGTGCCCACATCCCTTGTCAAAAGCTATGCTTTGCCTTTCCTATCTGAGTTTCAGTCCACTAACCTGCCCCCAGCGATCCCTTCAGTAGTTTGTCCGAGTATGCACAATCACTTTACTGACACAAATTAATTGTTTCCACCAGCAACTTGCCTACGTATGTGCAAGCACTTAAATGACAAAAAGTAAACTATTTTCACAGTGATCACTTCAGCAGTTTGTCCAAGTATGTACAACCACCAAAATTAAACATTTCCCCAAGTGATCCCTTCAGTAGAATGTCTAAGTATGCACAAGCATGACAACAAAACACTTCCCAGTGATCCCATCATCAGTATGTCCAAGTATGCACAAGCACCAAAATTAAACATTTCCCCAAGTGATCCCTTCAGCAGTATGTCCAAGTATGCACAAGCACCAAAATGAAACATTTCCCCAAGATCCTTTCAGCAGTATACACAAGCACTCAACTCTCCTTTTTAATAAGGAGAAATTAATCGTAGGCACTAAACAGCCTATAATTGCAAAGTACCTTGCAAAGGTAAGGGAAAACAGCTCTTGTACTTTACAAAAAAAGCACCTAAACAGGTATGTCCAAGGGTCAGCTTCCGGTGATTTCACCTGTCTACCTGGTGAATATGGGCATACTGGGCAATGCAGCAACTGCCTCATGTACACAGACAACCCTCTTCTCCCACAACCCAACAGTACAACCTGCAAGAGATGCACTTAAATAGCCAAACTGGAAGCAAAGCTCTCGCCATCCAAGACTGTGCTAGACAGTCAAGAGGAGAAGGTTAACACCTGCACTACACCTCAAGCAAAACATAGCCCTTCAAACCCACAGCATCCACACCCACACATAGCAACACTAAACCCACATATGTGGAGGCCCTTAACATTAACCTGCCCAAGCAACAAGGACCTCTGAAGCTGAAACGCAAACAAATACCAGTCACAGCCAAAGTGACACATAGCTCACAACACCAGTGGGCCACCCAACAGCCCCTAAGGCAAGACAATGTACCCAACACTTTATTCATAGGTGACTCTATAGTCAGGCATACTGAAGTTCCACTCACCAGGCTGAGCAAGGAGAAAATTACAGTCAGCTGCCTGTCAGGTGCCAGGATCCACCACATAACCCATGCACTCAAGTCACTCAACAAGCACAAATACGACTCTGTCATTGTCCATGTTGGAGTGAATAACTTGAGACGTACCTCCCTGGACTACATGAAAAGAGACGTGGAAGAGCTCTCAGATCATGTGGCCCAGGCAGGTATGACCCTAGCCCTGAGTAGCATCCTGCCTTCGCCCAGAATGATACCATAGTATAAGGACAAAATGACTGACTTCAACAATTGGCTAAGCTTCTGGTGTCATTCAAAGGGGATCCAGTATCTGTCTGCTTGGGAAGACATGACCAAGAAATCACTATGCTTTGCCAGAGATGGTCTGCACCTGTCACCCCTGGGATTCAGGTTACTGGCTAAAGTTCTTGCCACCCCTATAGTGCCTTTTATAGGCAAGGTTCGAAGGACAAAACCACCACCATAACAGATACAAGCATGCAAAATCTGAAGGTAATGCTACTCAATGCTAGAAGTTTAAACTTTAAAATGCACTCTCTCGAGGCACTCCTAAAAATGGAGAACATTGATATCTGTGAGTAACTGAGACCTGGTTTAAGGCTCCAGAGAGCACCCCTGCAATAGCAGGCTACAACTCTTACCACTCTTTTCAGCCACCAAACCAAAATCAAAACACTAAAGGTGGAGGAGTGTCCATATTCATCATGAATATTCACACCTGCAGGCTAGTTGCCCAACACAATGCATCTGAAATTCTCCAAGTGCAACTAACATTAGGTAAGACTGCAATCCAAATTGTAGATTGCTACAGATCCCCTACCATGCCCCAAGATTCTCACTACACCTTTCTAAACTTGAAAATATTAAGATACAACCAAACACCCTAATACCGGGTGATTTCAACTACCCTGCCATTAACTGGGAAAACTACTTGGGTACCAACACCTTTTCCCAACAGTTCTTGGAATTCATAAATTCGAATGCCCTGGATCAACTAATCCATTGTCCCACCAGGGGCTCAAATATCCTAGACCTCGTCATTACCAACATGGGAGATAGATGCTCCACATCAGTGGTCACCCCTCATTGGTCAGATTTGACCATAAGCAAATCACCCTTGACATCCACATCCCACCCCCACCCCCAGTAAGGAAACCTCTGTAAAAAACTTCTCCAAAGCCATCTTCATGCTACTCAAGTCAGAAGTGACAAACTTCATGACACCCATGCAGATGGGACCTGAAAGTTCAACTGCCAAATCCTACACTAAGGCACTATACTGCATATCCATGGGTGGATGAATTGTGCCATCCCAAATAGAACCAAGATGCTCTCCTCCAAAAAAAGGAAGCCAATCTGGTGGTCCCCTGCCATAAACAAACTATACAACAGAAGGAAGAAACTGTTGCAGAAAGGAGGAAAATCCCAGGACGCAAAAAACTCCCTTACCAGCCTCAGTAAGAAGCTGAGATCCCTCATAAAATCCTCCAAAGCTACTTACGAAAATAAAATTGCCAAAGATTCCAAAGACAACCACAATGCATTCTATAGTTATGTCAAGAATCTAAATAGCAATGCTCAGATCTGCTCTGAGCTACAACAGAATGGCATTAAAGATACTGATCGCAAGGATATTGCCAACATCCTGGCAGATTGATTTAGTGCCAACTTCACCCACCCTCTCACCCCCTAAAGAGCCCATCTCAATACCAAAAGATTGCCACATTCTGGTAATCACGGCCACACAGGTAGAAACCGCACTCTCCAAAGCTATGAATGCAGCATCCATGGGATCAGATGACATCCTGGGCTGTGTACTACATGAACTACAAAATTAATTGGCACCTCACCTAAGTGTCATGTTTAATCACAGCCTTACCTCAGGCTTCGTGCACACTGGGTAGCACACAGCTACAGTTATCCCACTCCACAAGGGGGGGATCCACCTTGGATCCCGGGAACTACCGTCCCATCAGTCTAATGAGCCTGATCTGCAAGGGCATGGAATGCATTATCATGGAACTTATAAACAAAGATATTGGCAACCTTCAAACATTGGACCCCACCCAGTTTGGGTTCATGAAGGGCTGATCTTGTCTCCTGAACCTGACTTACTTCTTCGAATCAGTCTCCAGAGCTGTGGATGTGAGTAAGGTGGTCCATACAGCCTATCTGGACCTCGCCAAGGCCTTCAACACCATCCCCCATGCTGGAATCATCGATAAACTTACTAAGCTGGGCATAAATCCCTACGTCACTCAATGGGTTGCCAACTGGCTTACTGACAGAACCCGGACTGTCAAAGTAGCCGACTCCAAATCCAGCTCCAGACAAGTGACAAGTGGAGTACCTCAGGGTTCAGTCCTGGGACCACTCTTGTTTGGCATCTACTTCTCTGAAGTAAAGGCCAACACTAAGGGACTCTGGATAACAAAGTTCGCAGATGACTGCAAACTGGGAGCCATTATCAAATCCCCAAATTATGTGGATATTATACAAAAGGGCCTTACAGAAACAGATGCTTGGTGCCAGAGCCATGGGCTCAAGCTTAATGCCAAGAAATGTATAGTTATCGCTTTTGGGAAAAACCATGTACTAATGAATTACCACATAGGTGGCAGTACACTAAACACCGAAAGTGTGATGAGAGACTTAGGGACACAGGTGGACAGTGGTCTCACATTCAATAACCACATCACCACAACAGTCAGGAAATCCTTCTATGTTGTACACCTCATCACTAAGGGCTTTTCATCCTGAAAAAAGGAGGTCATTGTCCCACTGTACTCATCCCTCATTAGACCCATTATAGAGTACAACGCCCCATTTGGTATGTGCCTCACAAGACATCTGCAACAGCTGGAAAGGCCGCAGAAATTCCTCACTAATAGAATCACAGGCCTAAAGCAGATTCCCTATGCTGACCATCTGAAAAAACTCCAGCTATACTCTGTGGCATATTGTCTACTCACAGGGGATCTCTGATTAACATACAAGGCCATGTCAAACCCTGAGCTGTTGGACATGCTCCACTTAAAGAATTCCCAATCCCTCAGAGCCACACACTCCACGGATCTATACCTTGTCATCCCAAATGAACAAAACATGCTGGAGGGATAGGTTCTTGATCCACAGACTCCCCATACTCTGGACTAGACTGCCCATACATTTCAAGCAGAGTGCCTCCTTGGCCCTCTTTAAAAGGAACTTTGACGATTGGATGGGAGATAGGAAATTCAACCCGGGGATGACGTCAGTCGCCCTGCTAGACAGGGGTCCAGGGAAGTAAATATTGTGGGAAGAAATATCCAGGGAATTGTTATGGCTAGGCTTGTATAGGCCCTAGCGTCGATAGCCTAGTACCAACCTATGAATCTTTGAACCTATGTCCAAGTATGCACAAGCATCAAAATTAAACATTTCCCCAATGATCCTTTCAGCAGTATGTCCAATTATGCACCAGCATCAAAATGAAACATTTCCCCAAGCAATCCCTTGAGTAGTATGTCCAACTATGCAGAAGCACCTGAATGAAACATTTCCCCACTGATCCCTTCAGCAGTTTGTCCAAGTATGCACAAACACCAAAATGAAACATTCCCCCATCAATCCCATCAACAGTATGCCCACGTATGCACAAGAACCAAAATGAAACACATCCTCACTGATCAATTAGGCAGTTTATCCAAGTCTGCAGAAGCACCAAAATTAAACATTTCCACAACAACCCCTTCGGTAGTCTGCCCATGTATGCACAAGCCCTTCACTGACCCCAAATGAAACATTTCCATTAATGATTCTTTCAGTAGTCTGCCCATGTATGTGCAAGCATGTTCCTGACACCAAATGAAATGTTTCCACCAACAACCCCTTCAGTAATCTAGCCTTGTATGAACAAGCACTTTACTGACTCCAAATGAAACATTTCCCCCAATGACTCCTTCGGTAATCTGCCTGTGTATACACAACAACACATTCCTAACAATATATGAAATATTTTCTTTTCCCTTCACAACTCTGTATTTTCCTGTTTGGTGCAATTTCAGGGCCATTTACATGTATGGTATAAAAATGTGCTCATTAAGGATTCATCTCTGTGAATTCTACTGATACACAAACATGTAATTACTCCTGTTCACCTATGCCTTAAGTATATTATGTTTTGCGATGGGGAGGCGTGTTTATAAAAAGGCCTCCGCATGTACGTGTTCATCCTGAAAGTCCGTGATTTGTATAACCATGTAACACCACTCTTAGTGGATTACTTCTACAAAAGTGAGAAGCCTCGGACTTTGAATACTGGCCTTAGTCATAGTAAAATGACATGATTGCACCATCGCCTTATCTCTATACCTTGTGAAACACAAACAGCAGTGGTGGATTTACATTTCTGCATTTGGACTAAGAATATTGCTTCCAGTATAATTCTTAATGTCTTTATAGTGAAGAGACTACAAGCATAATTTGTACAAGTATTCAAGAGGTTAAGGGACAGGTGAAACAGGAACGAGGGTAAGAGGTGAAGTAGAAGAGGGTAAGAGGTGAGGTAGATGCTGAATGCACTTACAGGACAGACCTGGTGGGCTTATTGTCTCCTGCCATCAAGCAAATGTAACTGTTAGACTACAGTTTTAAATGTTCTGACATTTGTTAAAAATAAACTTCTGTTGATCTCAGAGCCACTTGTCTTTTGTGACAGAATTAAGATTTACCTCTTGTCCTGTGCATTTCCATTTACTTGATTTGTTGAACAGCCTTCTGTTAATGAGGAATGTGCAGAAATGCATACTATCTCTAGCAATAGCCTGGCTTCTTTACCTTTAACTTCTCTTCATCCCAGTTCATTTTTTTACTCTTTCCTTTATACATATGTAAAATGTTTTGTCTTCTTTCGCTCTTTTGTTGGCTGAAATGCAGACATTTTCCTTAGTTTAAGCCTTTGTTTTGTTGGTGCCTTTCCCATATTCCTTTGCTTTAGTTGGTATATTGGCATTACTCTGTATCCTCATTCATTTCCTTACTGTTTGATACAATCTTTTCTGAGATCAATTGATGCATATTTTTTCTTTGTTTTGATTTCCATGACATCAGATCAGCTGTGCAGCTTTTGCTAGAGCTTTAAAGATGCATTATTTATTTTTTCTAAATATTGGCCATCCCAAAATCCATAACTTCCACCTTTAATTGGCTTAACATTATAATTCTGTTGATAGTGAAATGCATTGGTTGAAGATAACTTATTCTGAATGATCACCAATTCCAGGACATGAGATGATGTCTCCCTCTCCATTTGAGAATGCAGTTTCACACAGGTTCATAGCTGTTTACTAGACTAATGACTACAAGGGCTTTTTTAAACCTAGCCATGCATCCCAAATCTCTGACAAGTTTTGGTACCCTTGATAAGTGTGAGCAGGGGCTTGGGAGATGAAACATTTAGAAGCAGGGGCCTAGGAGATAAAACATTTACAGGCTGTCTGTGCCCATTAAAGACATAGGTGCCAAACCAGGGATGAACTTCCTGTTTCCCATCCAATTGTCCAAGTCACACTTGAACTGTACCTCAATAGCTCAGGTAGATTTTTATTATATCTGTGTGCTTTACTACTGCTCACCTATCACTCTTCTATTACATTGTTCCCCCTTTGTATTAAATATCATTCCCTTTCTCCGTGTTTGGCAATAATATTACCCTGATCTTATTAACACTACTGAAATATAGACTGAGATGGGAAGTCAGTAGTGTTCTGATTTCTATATGTGCCACAGTATTTGACAAGTCTAAGCATTTGTAAATGACACACTTCATTTATGATCAGATTTAAAGTTTTCCAAAACAGAAAGGAATAAGCCATGCTGCCACTGCAGTACTCACTCAGTCCATATTCAAATCCCTTCATAAAAGTAAAGCCCTGAACTCAGTATGACTTGTACAAATATTTAATGCACCACATGATGAGAAGTGTAGTACAGTCATTGATGTCATGGGCATGCACGACCTATGAGATTCATGACAAAAAAAAAGCTCTTCATATGTGGTTCCTGACAAGTTTCTTATTGTCCTGCTTCACTGTTCACATCTTCTTCCCAGTAATATGCATTATTCCTATAAGGATAAGACCATCATAATTCACTCCCCTTGTTGCTAATCTTGTGAGTGTGAGTATTTGTTTTTGGTACTGTGCTTCAATGGCATTACCCAAGCATCCATCTCTGTTTTATACCTTAACCTCTACATTTTTTTTGTTTTGTTTTTTGGTCCCCTCAGACCTCATCTTTACTGACTCCAGCCTCAGTAGCCAATGTCCACACTGGATCATCCAGCTACTGTTCTACTATCCAAACCCCTTGGACATACTCCATTTTTTTGCTGGAGTCAGTCATTGTCCTGAGGGTTCAACTCATTTGTGCTTCCATCCAGGAAGATTATTTTGTGAATGACCTACAAACTCCACCCCCCCCCACACTCATTGATTACATCTAAGGGCACCTTCCTTCTTTGGACCTTAGGAAGCATATCTGTGAAGAACCTCCCACCTTAGATGGGCATGTCCATCTGTTTCTTGCAGTGTCATGAGTTGCCCGAGCTGCTAATAAAACTTGTGTCAACTGGGCAATAGTCAGGTTTTTATTCCTCTCTGCTAATGCAGCAGTCAACCTTTACCTATAGTTTTCAATTTCTAGTAACGGTCTTACAACCTAGAATATCTTGCCTTTTTTTCTCCTATTGGAACTACTGATAGCTGTCTTTGATCTTGCTTTTCAATGTTTTTGTCATTTATTTAGTCTCTTCTAATGAAGTTCCCTTACATAGAAAAATACTTGTCTCAGCAGCCCAGACATTTGAGGTATATTGCTTCATAAGATTTATTCTTTACTTGCCTTAGCTTTGTACCATTTTATTAAGATATATTTTAGTTACTGTTGCTCATCTTTTGACAGATCCAAAATGATTTGGCACTTTAACTGTTCAGAGTTCTGCACTATCTTTGCTTGACTGAATTATTTATATATTTGCTGGCAGAATTTTGTTTTCTGATCCTCACTATTGCTGTCGTGTTCTTAAAATAGGTAAAACTGGTCTAACAGTTTTTGTGGTATCTGATTGTCTCAATGCTTGGCTTTTGTCTTGCTGGTATAAAATTAGTACCTATTTGTAAATTCCTGTATATCATTGCTAGAATTTCCTTGTGTTCTGACTGAGAGTGCTTATCAAACAACCTGGAAATTTAGAGCTGATAAGTATTTTTGGCACTTTAACTGTTCAAGGTTCTGCAATGTCTGTATTTTTGCTTGACTGAATTATTTATATATTTGCTGGCAGAATTTTGTTTTCTGATCTGTGCTGAAACTTTTTTTTCTCCCACCCTATTGCTGTTGTGTTCTTAAAGTTGGTGGCTTTTGCAGTTGCCCGCCCCTACTGTAAATTTGATTTGGGACACTCCTCCCAGTCCCATCTCTTTAGCTCATTCTACCTAATACAGAGATAATTTGGGAAGGCCAACCCCCCTTAGTCCATTAACCTTGAATTATCTTCTGTTCCTGCTCTCTCCCATTCTTACTTTATAAAACAAACAAAAAAAAAGACACTTTATTCAGTTGCTTATATTTTTCTAATTTATGTTTTTTCCTACTATTCTGTTACTTCATCTTGCTTTGCTTTTTCCTGCTACTTGCTGACTGTTCTCTAAAGTGTTCGATATCTTTTCTGTTGCATTTATTACTGCTTGTTTATAGCCTGTCTAAATTAAGTGCTATTCTTAAGTGTTATTCTAAGCTCTTAGTTTTGGTTTAAGCACTTGGGGTTTAGGCCCACCTCTTAGCTCTTCCTGACCTTTCTCCTGTAGATTCTGACAAATAAGGATGGACAATTTCCTACAGTTTCTCCTGCCAGTCTGGTTGACATGGGCATCCTGAGACAGTGTAGCAACTGCCTCATGTACACGGACAACCATCTAATACTACCACCTAGAAACACAATTTGTGAGAGATGCAATTACATTAAGGATCTAGAGTCGAAGCTCTCTAGCCCTCAAGCCAGTATATCTGACACCAAAAAGGTTGTCAACACAATCACTACACCTCAAACTCTACCCACACTTATACAACACCCACCTACATATGCAGAGGTCATCCACATAAACATACCCAAACAAAGGAGACCTTTGACGCAAAACCACACAAAATCTCCACAGCCCTCCACACCACATACCACTCATAGTCCACACACCTATGTCTCACAGCCACTAAGGCTTCACCATAAACCCAACATATTAGTCATAGGAGACTCCATTGTGAGACACACAGATGTGCCTCTCACCAGGCTGGATGAGGAGAAAGTTACGGTTAGTTGTCTGTCAGGCGCCAGAATCAGCCATATCACATACTCACTCAAGTCTGTCAACAACAGGTGCTGTTATGACTCTGTCATAGTCCATATTGGCATGAATGACTTGAAATGTACCTCTCTGGACTATATAAAGAGATACATGATTGAACTCACTGATTATGCGTCCCAGGCAGGTATGTCCCTAATCTTAAGCAGCATTCTGCCGTCACCCAGAATGATGCCTCAATACAAACAGAAAATGACTAACTTTAACAATTGGCTTAGTTTCTGGTGTCATTCCAGGGGGATTCAGTACCTCATAGCCTGGGAAGATATGATCGACAGACCACGATGCTTTGCCAGAGATGGCCTGCATCTGTCTTACCTGGGCTTCAGTCTTCTGGAAAAGGCTCTTGCCTCTCCTATAGTGACTTTTTTCGGAAAAGTGATGAGGTTAAAACTACCAACATACACATTTCAACAAATCACAAATTAAAGGTCATGCTGCTAAACACTAGGAGTCTAAACATGAAACTGCACTCATTGCAAGCATTCCTAACACTGGAAAATGCTGACATCTGTGCAGTCACAGAAACCTGGTTCAAAGCTGTGGAGAGCACCCCAGGCTTACCTGGTTACTCATCCTATCATACATTCAGACCCTAAACTGTGGGCAGTGAAGCCAAAGGAGGTGGAGTTTCAATATACATTAAAAACATACACACCTCCAGGCTGGTCAAACAGTATAACACACAGGAGACACTCCAGGTGCAGTTAACCATTGACAAGACCCCTATTCAAATCATAGCTAGCTACTGGCCCCCATATCTGACTCAAGATGATGAATCTGCCTATTTGGACCTGTTCAAATCTATAAAGATTCAACCCTTTACCCTGATCCTGGGTGACTTTAACTTCCCAAACATAGATGGGAAGAACTACTCATGCCAGAAGACAAATGCCCAGAGATTCCTTGATTTTTGTCAATGCAAATGCCTTGGAACAGCTAGCTGATACCCCCACAAGAGGTGACAATATCTTGGACTTGGTATTAACTAACATGAGTAACCACTGCAGCATACCTATAGTATTAACTAACATGAGTAACCACTGCAGCATCCCTATAGTATTATCCTCCCTGGTAAGATCTAACCACAAAGTGGCCACTTTCAAAATCACCATATCTCCCAAACCCCCTCTAGCTAGGATCAGACATAAAAACTTCTCCATAGCTGATTACAGCCTCCTAAGGGATGGTGTAAACAGCTTCACAGCCCCCTCCCCCTCTGCAGGAACTGGCACCAATATCCAAAACTATACCTAATCACTATATGAGCATTTATATAGATGCATGTTATCAAGTATACCCAACAGGACTAAATCATCTTCTGCAAGAAAGAGTAAACCTGTCTGGTGGACATCTGCAATAAATAAACTCTATAACAAAAGGGAAAAAATGCTGTCCAAGACCAAGAAGGAGCAAGTGTCCAATTGGAAGCATTGTCTCCTTAGCCTGAGCAAGCAAATAAGAGCACTAGTGAAATCCTCCAAAGCAAACTTCAAGTCCAAATTGGTCACATCTAATAGAGGCAATCATAAGGCCTTCTTCACATACATCTGCAACGTGAAAGGAAGCACCAGATCTGTTCAGGACTGGTGGTCAAGGACACCACATATACAAATGCTGTAGATAAAGCAAATGTGTTAGCTGACATATTCAGTGAAAACTTTACCCCTCTGTCTCCCCATCAGTAAATCAGGACATCTCCCGTACCTGCCCCCTTCCCCTTATATCTAGGGAACAAGTCATCACTGCTCTGTCAAAGGCAAAAAATACAGCCTCGATGGAACCTGATAACATCCCAGGCTGCATCCTACATGAACTAAGACAGGAACTTGCAGCACCATTAGGCATTCTATTCAACCAAAGCCTGAGCACTGGCTTCGGCCCAGCTGAGTGGAAGACAGTCACTGTCATCCCTTTACACAAAGGTGGAGCCTTCACCGATCCGGGAAATTATAGATCCATCAGCCTAACTACCTGATCTGCAAGGCCATGGAATGGATTATCAAGCAACTCATTAACAAAGACATTGACAACCTCCAAACACTTGATCCCACACAGTTTGGCTTCATCAAGGGGAGGTTGTCTGCTAAATTTGGTTGACTTTTATGAGACAGTCACCAAAGCCATGGACGAGGGGAAGATGGTACACACCACCTACCTTGACCTGGCCAAAGCCTTTGACAGTATTCCCCACTCAGGCAAAATAGATAAACTCTCTCAACTAGGCATCAATCCATATGTTACCAGATGGGTAGCAAACTGACTCATTGATAGAACTCACATAGTCAAAATAGGGGGAGCCACCTCAAGCAGTAGACCCATAACAAGTGGAGTACCCCAGGGTTCAGTCTTGGGGTCTCTGTTATTTGGGATATACTTTTCTGAAGTGCAGTCCAAAACCAGTGAGCTATGGCTGACCAAGTTTGCAGATGAATGCAAGCTGGGTGCTGTCATCAATTTCCCCAGTGATGTGGACATCTTCCAAGAGGGTCTCACTCAGACAAATGACTGGTGCCAGAAACATGGCCTCAAGCTGAATACCAAAAGAATGCATCATCATCCCCTTTGAGGAGAGTGACATCCCCACAAATTATCACATTAATAACAACATCCTAAGCATGCAATTAGCTGTGAGGGATTTGGGCACCCAGGTTGATAGCAACCTGACTTTTGACCACCATGTTGCTTCCATTGTACAGAAAGCGTTCTACATGGCCCACATCATAAGTAAGAGTATTTCATCCACGGACAAGGAGGTCATACAATCCCTGTATACATCCCTTATAAGGCCCATTATTGAGTACAATGCCCCTTTTAGCATGTACCTTGCAAAGCACATGCAGAAGCTGGAGAGACCACAGAGGTTCCCCACTAGGAGAATCCAGGGCTTCAAACATCTGCCATACAAAGATAGGCTAAAAGCCCTATGCCTCTACTCAATTTCATACAGACTCCTCAGAGATGACCTCTGTCTGGCATACAAGGCGATCACGGACCTCACTTTGATGGGACTGATGCATATCTGCAAGTCAAGCTCCACTCGAGTAACCCACACGTGTGGCCTCAATCTGGTCAGTGACATCAACAAGACTTGTTGGAGGGGACATATTTGTGCCCCAGAAGCTCACCCATTTATAGAACAGATTCTCTCTCTCCACATCAAGCAGAGTACCTCTTTTTAAGTGTAACCTGAATAACTGGATGAGAAACAGAAAATATACCCCTGGGATTCCACCCGTGTCCCTGCTGAACAGGGGCATTGGGTGCTGATTTGTCTAAACATGGACTAAACTCTTGGCTAGGCTTGCAAGGGCCTCAGGGCCAGTAGCCTGGTAACCTCCCATGATCCTGTGATGCTACGATACTATGATACAACAGTTTAATCATTGTACTTCAAATATGTAACACAGAGAGCTATGATAAGATCACAGAAAATAACCAGTTTGTTGTGTGTTTGAAAATAGACTCCAATATGGATTAATTTCTAGAACATGTAAAATAATAATAATAATAAATAGATAACTGAAGTTTATGACTGGAGACCCAGTCATAATTGTTTGTAATATGTGTGGAGTTTAACTGACTAGATGTATTATTAGTTTTAAATAGTATTGGAAAATGAAGTGTCTAAAAGCTTTACAATCTGCTAAACAAATGGAAAGCAGCAGTGATGTACACCTCTAATTAACCCCCAAATCTGTTAGATACTTTGATCTGCCAGATTTTTCTTTTTCTTTTTTTTTTGCTTCTATGGAAATATGAAGAATGTTACAGCTTTCAAAGCTGTCAGCAAGTTTTTGATACACTTCTGTGGTGTCAACCAGCTGTGTAGCAATACAATGTTTTATAATAATAGCAAGGTTGATATGTAAGAACTTAACTATAACAGGCTTGCATATTTAGCCTTATTTGGAGCCCCTCTATAACAACATTATTTTTCTTGATTTTTTGGGACAATCAGCTTACTCCATACTGATTACAAATATTTTGTGATGTGTTATGAATTGGTTTTCAAGAAATATAACAAAATGGAATTATGACAAGCAATGCGATCATGAGTTCTTTTTTGCAATACCTGCAGCTGACAATTTAGAGTTAAAAGTCCCTCTTGGCTTACTTTTACTTGGCATGGAATAGTGTGTCCCATTGGCCCATTCATAAAGAGAGAACAGTTTCAAAATCTTCTTCAGGAATCATTGACCTCTGATATCTTCCACCTCATTCATATCACTGTTATTTCTAGGGCAACCCTTAACTTAATTCCATTTATAGATGCTTGTTACTTGAATTCTAAGAGCACATTGAACTGCCTTATTCATGAGTATGCTACATATAATTAAATCATATCTCTTTGATATTCACAAAAAATTCTGACCAAATACATTTTCACTTCTATCTTCTGATCTTTTACTTTAACTTCTTTGCAAGGCTTGTATATTTTTGATACTGTCTCCTTGCATTTCAATCTCTGCATATCATGATATAATAATATTTTGTCTCATGTTAGCTTGCACTAAGTTATCTAGTCATTGTACTTTTTGTGACTATTCTTTTTCTTTAGTGGGGGTATATCCATGTCCACAATGCAACAGTTTTCACCATGTATGAATATTTCCAGTAAGACATAAAAAATGTGTTGATAGTCTTGCTTATTTCAATATAAGTAATTATGCATCCCCTGGGTTCTTCCAAATATATACTCTCCCATTTGCCTTTTGGCATTTATTTATTTATTTACTGATCTATTTTAATTTTTTAGCCATGTTAGAACACTGATCACAACTAGTCTCAACCCAGGATATATTCAAACAGTATGAAGAAATAAATGCACCATCCCAAGCAATACCGACATCCTCACTGGTAATCCATGCTTCTTGAAAATGTATTATACTATTTGTATTAATATTACAGAATGTCACAGTCCTTCAATTTACTTATCATGACTGCTACATTACATGACAATAGTTCAACTTTGTTCAGATTTTTTTTGCTCTTAAATATTATCAGCTTGATTTGTTGCTATATCATATATCAATTGATTCAGCCCTAGTTCTCCTCAAATCTACAACATGGCACTAAAATACATTTTCTTTTGAATTAAAGTTGAATTAAAGTAAATACAAATTAAAAAAAATAATGCTACCAACAAACCCTGACATTCAGAAAGGCTTACTGTGATGACTAACTTGGAAGGGTTCTGCACTATGGCAAGCCTTTCTGATTCAGAGACCCTTTTCTTCTATGATTTCCCCTAGTAGTAGCCTCATATGAAGAGTGATGTCACTGAGGAAACCACATGCTATTGTAATAGTCTCGGGGAGAAACTAATGGTAATAAGTCATGTGCTCTCCCGTAAAAATGGCAACAGCTCTTGAATAACTTTGCAGAGTAATTTGTTCACTCTGCTGAGTTACTTTTTTCTCTAGGAGAAAAAAGCAAATGTTGCCTTGTAATGGCATTCACCCATTCACTCTTATGGGAATAGTCGCAGCTTGTATTGCGACTACAGGTAGAAATAGCAGGGGTCATGTGCATGTGAATATATGTGCCTGGAAGTGTGTGTGTGGTGGTACTACTGCAGCTGAATGTATATGTGTATGTGCATGCGTATGGGTGTGTGTCAGGGTGATCACAGTACAGGAAGTAAGCAGGGAATGCCAGCCCTGTATGCATGGAATTCCAGCCCTGTATGCATGTGTGTGTGTGTGTGTGTGTGTGTGTGTGTGTGTGTGTGTGTGTGTGTGTGTGTGTCTGTCTGTCTGTGTGTTTGTGTGTGTCTCTGTGCCTATGTTTATGTACATAGAGTATCTGAATGTGTAAATGTTTGCACACGTGTATGTTGGGGGGAGCTGCTGGGTACATATACTACTGCTATGTGTGGGCTAGTAGGGAAAACAGTAGCACAATCAAGTCTGACAGCTCAGTATTTAATTCAGAGACGTGCCAATTAGCCTCTAATGAGGGCTTTACCATATCTCTGAATGAGAGATTTTCTCCATCACACTAATTAACCAACCCTCACTCTACAATTGCTGTAGACAGAGAGAATTTCTCTGAATCTTGTCTAACATCTTTTAATGAAAGTTAATTACTTTTGTTAATTACTTTATTTCATTTACATGTTGTGACAAAAGCATTTAACTTTCATTGAAATGCATTGGCAGTATTTTAATTTTTTTTTTTTTTTTTTTGAAATTTAGTTACACTTCTTTCAGTAGTTTCATTGTTTCCAGTTTTTGACAGGTTTATGTTAAGGTCTTAATTAAAGACCCTGATGTACTCTTCAACTTCCCCAGTGTTTTATTTTGAAATTTTTTCAGCATTATAATTCGTATAACTTGAATGTTCTAGGTTGTGTTTATAATTTATTATATATATATATATATATTATTGTACCTACATTTGGAATTTTTATTGCTTTTGTCTTGGTAGTTTTTGTTTTAATCTTTCTGTTTCCCTACTTTCTTTCTGTACCAGGTCAGCAGCAGTGGCGGCTGGTGACTTCAAATCAAAGGGGGGCTGCAGGAGACAGCTGAATGGGTGGGGTCAATGGGAAGGGGTGCAGCCAACTAGAAAGGAGAGGAGCTATGCTCAAAACCAC
The DNA here is from genome assembly GCF_019279795.1 of Protopterus annectens. NCBI lineage: Eukaryota > Metazoa > Chordata > Ceratodontiformes > Protopteridae > Protopterus > Protopterus annectens. The sequence continues at coordinate 489,671,969 of NC_056732.1, forward strand.
AAAAACTAACTAAATACACTGCCCTGGGTGCCAAACCGTCATGAGAGTCCAATCAAAACAAAATGAAGTGTAGAAGAATAAAAATATTTCAATGCATTGGCTGCATGACAGCTTACTTAATATCTAGATGGAAACAAAAAGGTTGTGAGGCATGAAAAAATAAATTACTTTTTAAATACATTAATGTAATGCCAGTCAAAATTAAGTATAAGAAAAGCAAGCAGCACTCAACTCAAACCACTTCTTGCACTGCAGTTCTAATTATAATTTATATTCAGTTTTATTAAAGTACCAAGTAACATGCTGAAGGTAGAAATCTCTGATGCCCCCACTTGTAAAAATGTTTCTTATCCAAAAAAAGACCTGCTGCCTGACAACTATCTACTTGTTTCATGGGGAAAACATGATCAAAGTAAAAAATGAAAAGCAAACAAGAAATAAGCTCAAGATACATTGCTTAAAAGGATTACTGTACAGGTTATGGACCACACGATTGGCATTCTGTTTAGTTTACGGGTAAAGCCTGCAGAGATGACTGGAAGTCTCCAAGTGTAATGAGCTTCTTAAAATAATGTAATACTGTCCTTTATGACAAATACTGTCATATGCATTTCAATACCCAAGGCTTATACATTATCTAGTTAAGTATTCTCTACATGGCAACACCAGAAAGGCTGTCAATGTTGGCAATTCTTTAACAGTATGCTTATTAAAGCTTACTTGCATCTTACGATCTCAGACAAGCTTACCTGATGGTCATTAAAGTATTGCTACTTAAACACAGAGCAAGAGGCACTTTGAGTAATAAGCATAAATCAACAGTACAAAAAATATGACAGAAACCAGACCATTCTGCAAAAATCAAGGTAAAATGAAAAGCCACTCTAGTACTTGTGTCTACCTTGGATGGGGGGATACTCTGCACATTTACACTGCATAACTACGCCTTACCTTGCTTCGACACATCCAGAGTCACTACATGGGGGAGTGGGGTGCAACAAGTATGATACAATTTGAAATGTCTCTGGCTGACTGTGATGGCCCTGACACATTTGTCATACCTCTCAACCTCAGAGCAAGAAATCTGGACAAAGCCATACAAAGAAGTGGGAAAAAGGCCCAAAAATAAGGACAATTTTTAAATATTGCTCTTATAAACTTAGAAAGATAACTGAATCGGTCTTGCATTAGTATGAATTTTCTGAATGGTATGAAATCTGAAACTCAAATGTCTGTCATTATTTTCTAACTTCAGTCTTTAATGATTTGTCACTAATTTGCCAAAAAAAACACAATTTTATGAAAAATGGACCAAAAATGTGATGTAAAAATATAAAATAGCCCCACTACAGCTGGGAACATGTCAAAGAAGGGACACTTTAATATTAGTACTGCTAACTTGAGCAGCTGACAAAATAAAATAATCTACATGCATTTCTGAAATAAAAGTAATCTATAACTCTGATTATTACAGTTATTTCTTAATTGTAAACCCTCCATGTTTATTTCCAAAATTGTTATTTTGCAGAGGGATTATTAGGGGGAAGAGCAACATTTTGAGCCAAAATCAGGGACAGTTGAGAGGTTTGGCTATGCCTAATTCTATAAATCAGTTTATTTGCATGTACCTCTCAACCTGTTAATGCAATAAATCTGGGCAAGGCCAAATATATTGGGGGAACATATAAACAGTACTAAAATTGCTATTGTATAAACTGAGACAGTTCATAGAACAACAGGTCTTACTTTAGCATGCATTTTTCTGAAGGTTATGAAGTCTGAAACTCAGTGTGTCATTATTTAGTGACTTAATTCCTAAATGATTTGCCAGAAAACCACAAATTTTATGAGGAACAAACCAAAAATAAGAAGCAAAAATCTATTCATTCTTTGAAAATCTGGACAGTTGGGAGGTATAGTTCAGCTGGGGCTGTCTTTAAGTTTGCCACCCTTCCCCCTCACAAAATCATGGTCAAATGGAGCCTCCCCTATAGCCATTCCAATGATCCATTACTTGGCTATTTCACTCTATTTACCATAAACACTAATGTGCATACTGATTTACTTCTATGATGATTTGGACTTCATTTGAAGGTTTTATTTTGCATTTTAAAGGACAAACACTAAGACATCTGCTAAACAAACTTAGCATTAAAACTTCTCTGCCCTTGAAACTCACATTCATTGAAACAGCATTGAAACCCACATTCAAAGAAAATACATTGTACCAGTGGCAGACAAAGATTAATTCTGGGCTGTTTTCAAATCATAGGCACCTTGAATATGAAACATACATGTGCTTTTTGATACACCTTCCTACTGTTTTGAACATTTTTCCAGTAAACAATGAAACAAAACACATGCACCAATAATGAAACTGCCCAATTCAGAACATCTTTCCAGTAAACAATGAAACAAAATGCATGCACCCATAATGACAAAACTGCCCAGTTCAGAACATTTCCATCATAAAAGTCTACTCAAACTTCTACAGTCCACCATTATCAGTAAATATGCACAATTCTACGGTCCACCATTATCAGTAAATATGCACAATCTCTGAAGAAGTAAAAAAAGTCATCCAAATAATTCCACATTAAATAAATCTGTAACTAATGAAGAGGTTGCTGCTAGCAAACACCTTTATATTTCATGGTTTCATCGAAAAATAAAGTGTCTGATGCCACTGAGGAATAAATTGCCTATATTACATTAAAAATGATAAGCTAGTAATACTGCAATAGGAAATGGATGGCAAACTGATAACAGGCTTATAGTTAGTATCTTAACTTTTTCAGTACGACAGCATTCACCCCTTGTGGGAGTAGAACCAACAACCTTCTGCATCAAAAGCAAGTACACAACCTGTTGTGCTATTAACAATGCAAGCTGACTTAGCATAAGCAGCGCTAAACTTCTCTTCCCCTGCAGCTCTCAGCTCCTTGTAAAATCTACTCAATACTCAACTGCATCTCAACTTCGCAGTACAAGAAATCTGGAAAAAGCCAAATTTATTGGGGGGGGGGGTCAGAAGCCCAAAAACCATGGACACATTAAACATTGCTTGTATAATCTTGGAAAGTTGCTAGAATAAAAGGCTGTGTTACCACCATACATTTTATTGCCAAGGTCTCTGTGCAAAAGAGTCAGAGCAACATACCACTATGCCAAATCAACTGCTTTGTGAAAGAAAAATGCTGTGTTACCACCATACATTTTACTACCAATGTCCCTGTGCAAAACATTCAGAGCAACATACCACTACGCCAAATCAGCTGCTCTGTGAAAGAGAGGAAGACTGAAACTTAAATGGCTATCATTTAATGAATTTGGTTCTCACCATAGCTGTCAACCTCTTAGCACAAAACACCTGGACAAACCAAGTAATGAGGGAATACAGCCCTCAAACATATTCAGTGAATTCAGTTCTTGCCATAGCTGTCAACCTTAGCACAAAAAACCTGGACAAAGCCAATAATGGGGTAATACAGTCCCAAAAATAAGGACAAATTTCAAATATTCATCTTATAAACTTAGAAAATTGCTAGAATAAAAGGTTGTGTTACTATGTATTTTCTGAAGAATATGAAGTCTGAAATTCAAATGCCTGTCAATTTTACTTCTGATGGAACAAAAACAATTTTCAGCAGAGGCCCAGGGAGAAATACTGCAGACACATGTCTTTGTAAAATGGCAGGACACCAGAGTAAATCCACACAAACACAGGGATGAGATGCAGACTTCACACAGAAGGCACCCCAGCCAAGAATAAAACCAGAAAACCTATAGCTGTGAGGCAACAATGCTACCACTGCACCATCAAATATGTAAGGAATTAAACATTCAGAAACCTGAAGTCTGAAATTCAAATGCCTGTCAATTTTATTTAACATTTGTTAATCAGGACAGTGTGACTTGGAACAAAAAAACTATTTTCAGCAGAGGCCCAGGAAGAAATAATGCAGACATGTCTTTGTAACATGGGAGGACACAAAAGCAAACCCACACAAACACAGGGAGAAGATGCAGACCCCCCACAAAAGGCACCCCAGCCAAGAATCAAACCTGAAAACCTGCAGCTGTACACACACACACACACACACACACACACACACACACACACACACACACACACACACACACACACACACACACACCTCTTTGTGCCATTAAATCCATAGCTGTTAGAGCACCACAAATCTGCCCATGCATTACGTCCGTTGGAACATCAAATCCACCTCGCGAGATGTTCTTCCCCCGATGAGACTCCAGCCTGCCGACGTTGCAGCCCAATATGTTTCTAGCGACAGTCTATGCAGTTACAACTGCATAGACTTCTGGGATCTCTGCTCTTAAATGTTCCCTAATCTGGACTGCTTCTGAAACAGTCTTAAATGTTTCCTAATCCGGACTGCTGCTGAAACAGTCTGTGCATGCTCCAGACTGTCTCAGCAGCAGTCCGGACTAGTGCGCATGCGCGAAAGTCCACGCTTTTTAATTTTCTTTATTTATCTTTTATTTTCTTTCTTTTTTTCTTTTTTACAGCTGGGGGGGCTGCAGTCTGGCAGTCCAATAGCATGGGCTGCCCCTGGTCAGCAGTTTCTTTTATTATAGGAAGTTACTATATGTCTTGAAATGTTGTTGATCCATCCTAGCTGCCTTCTGGTGCAATTTGCGATCTGTAGGAGGGTTGGCATTGAGAAGGTGTGCATTTGTCACCACCATTGTCAACACCTTTGCATAGTCAGGTTCCAAAGGTGATTAGTACCCACTGTGGGACAAATATGTCAGTGAGACATGTGTTAGTGTTGTACATATATCCATGGAACACCTCTTGCAATCAGGGAGAGGTAATGGGTAGCTGTTTTGGTGCACCCTTCATCAGGTTACTGTGTTGTAACAATGTCAGTCCCCAAAATTTGGCTCAGTGCTACTTCTAAGGTGTTCCGTTATACAGCATTTTCAATTTTGGGAAATCTGATGGCAGGCGTGCCATTTTTGTTCCTTCTTTCCTGGTTTTAAGAAGGTCATTCTGGGGTGTCCAACTCCTTTGAATAGGTCATTACTGTGGGAGCAAACTGTTTTAACTTCTTGTGTACCATCCATCAGAAAGTGCAATGATGTTCCATCAGGATTTTATGGATTTCCTCATCTCTTTTATGCTGTTGTCACCCAGGTGGCCATTTCTAAGTGATTCTAGCTTTTGAAATGTGAAATTCTTGGCTTTTGGGTGAAGAATTTTGCATAAAAGAGATGAAGAAATCCAGGTGGTTGATTCTGAGTGATTCCAGCATTCAAAATGAGAAATTATTTACCCAGAGTCAAGTATTTCTTATTTCAAAAGCTAGAATCACTCAGAATCAGCCACCGGGGTAATGAAAGCATAAATGAGAGAAGAAAATCCAGGTGGCTGATTCTGAGTGATTATTGCCAAAACTCCTAAACATGGACATCTAGTTGACTTGGTATTCCACTCTGGTGTGCCAGTAGATGACTTTGAGTTGGAGTTGATCACATGATCAGATAATGGCCTTATACACTGATATGGCTCTCCCTAGGTTGACACCTCCAAATCAGGATGTTATTTACTTATTCATTTAAGTATTTATTTGTACTTATTAAGTGGGTAGTGCACTGATCGAAGGTGACCAGCTTCAGGCACAGCCTGGGTGAAATACAAAACATTTCACAAGAAAAGTAACAGAAATTCACAGCACTTCTAGATATAACAGACTTTTACAGCAATCATTGATGCAACAGAAATTCACAGCAATTGTTGAGTAGTTCACAGTGATTACAGAGAAAAACAGTTTATGTATAATGTAATGTGATGATGGCACAGTATTCATACAATGTTTACACTAGTTTGTAAGGCTGAATGAGATTCACTACTGAATGAGGAAAGGAGTACGAACAGAGAGAAGACAGAGATAGCAGGCTAACTGATAAGTCCTGTGGAGAAGCAAGAGCATTTGGCTTCATTGAAACGTGTTTTTGAGTTGCACCCTGAATTTAGGGTAAGTGTTAACTTCATGTAGTACCTGTGAGGAGACTGCATGAGTAATAGATTGAAGTTTGTTTGTAGGGGTGGGGGATGAAGATGTGGATATTGAGTAATGTCTCAGGTTGCATGAGGAGGTACTTTTGTGAAGATTACCTACCGAGGGTGGGGGAGAAATATGTCTGAGGTGGAGTAATTTGTAGAGTTGTGATTCTAACGGTAGGTTGACTCTTTGTCTTATGGTTAGCCATTTTGTGGTTTCTAGGGTGAGGCAATAGTGTTGAGAGAGAGGTGAGTTTGTGATGAATCAGCAGTTATGGTTGGTGATGGTCTGGAGGGAGGTGCTGTATTTCTTGGGGGCAGAAATAAAACTGGGAGCCCATATTCCAGCTGAGAGAGGATAAATCCTTCTCCAGTCGCAACTCTGTATGGTTGAGACAGGAAAGGGGAAATTTTGTTTTGCCCAGCAAAGGAGGGAGTTTATTTTTGCTCTGACTCAGTCTATGTGGAAATGGAAATTTAGAGATTAATCAGGCCACAGCCCTAGGTATTTGAAGGTGGTGTTTGTATCTATAGCTAGCATGTTAGTATAGGTATGAGATAGCTATAGAGTTGGATGCCTGTTTAATTGTTTGAGGAGTTCTAAAAAGCATAGTTTTAGTCTTGAAGGAGTTAAGAAGTAGTTTATGGTTTATGATCCAGTTTGGGAGTTCCTGTAAATCTGACTGAAGGAGGGAATGAATTATAGTATGTGATTGACATGATCATGCTGTCAAAGTAGAGGATGAGTGAGAAATGGAGGAGACCCAGTGGAAGCTTGCTAATGAATATGGAAAAAAGTATAAGGGGCAAGAATGCACCCTTGTTGCATTCCTTTGGCAAAGGGATGGACTTTGAGAGGGTCTTATTTTAATTATGAAGTGTCTGTCACTCAGGAAATCTGCAAACTAGGGTATGCTGAGCTGATTTTAATTTTCATTAGTTTGTTTATGAGAAAAGTGTTGTCAAACAGGTCAAATGCCTTTGTGATGTATACAAATAGGACACCTGAATGGAGGCATTTATCAGTGTTTAGTAGGATGTTGCCAATTAACATCCAGAGAGCTGTCATAGTACTTTGTTCAGGCCAGAAGCCATGCTGTGCTTCTGAATGTGCGTGTGGACTATTTTTTTCTAGTAGCTTTCCAGTGTGCTTTTGGACAGAAATGGGAGATATTCTCATGGTTGAGCTGCTTTGACAGAAGTGGGAAACCTCCTCATGGTTGGGTTACTTTTGTGGTGGTCTTATCAGACCAGTTTTCAAAAGTGTAGCATTGTATTTACTGTAAGACATAGGTTGTATGTGTGGGTGAGATGAATGCAGTGATGATCTATGCAATAATACAAGAACCAGTGGTTTAGGTTGCCTGCTCCAAGAAGGATGGGAGAAGGGATATTATTTAGCAGAAAAGAGAGAAATATTCAAATTTCATGCACATGAAGAAGAAGGGGAACGAATGGTGATGAAGTGGAATGTTCAGGGTCTAGGGCAGGAGTTCAATGAAGGGAGACTGATAAATTCTTTTGGAAGTCTTCTGAGGAGAGTTTTGTTTGATCACTTTGAATGATGTTTGCTGAGAAGGTGCCTTGGGGAGGTTTTCTCCCTGTTAGAAGGTTATCTTCTTTCCCAAAATGTTTGGGACATTGTGAGAAGTGAGTTTTTAAAATTTACTTGTGTGCCTTTGGATGGTTTGCTTGACTAAGTTGCATAAGGTTACAAAGGAGTCATAGTTATCAGGTGTGGTTGTTGGTTTTTGGGCTGATGAATTCTAGTCCTAGACTTATATTGAAAATATTTTAACATTATTGGTAGTTTTCTATGTTGGGTGATAACTGTAGAATTGATTAGGCTGTGGTCACTGATGGATGGTGGGAGAATGTTTATTTTGGATATGAGAAAAAAAGAAATGCTATGTTGGTCCAGTAACAGAAAACATACATGATGCGATACCTTCTATTGGGCCAACATAAGTTTTGCAATTACCTGATGTTTCATGCTGGTATGAGCCCTTCATTAAGAATTAGTAAGCTGCTGATGTTGAATACAGTGCTCAAATATCCACTTGTGCCAAGAAATGGAAGTATATCATTTATTTTCAATTGGCTATAAAAGAAATCTTAAAAACTGCTAGTTTGGAAACACACACTAAACACACACACACACACACACACACACACACACACACACACACACACACACACGCACGCACACACACACACACACACACACACACACACATACACACACACAAGGTGTGTGTCTCTGAACTTTAGCCTGAGTTACATTTTTTTACACACTAGTATAGCCTCAAAGTGCCTAAGTCACCCAACTGTACCACCCCTTTATAATTCACCTAGAAAAGAACAGACACTATGGATGGGCACTTTCCCAGTTTCTCTGCCATCAGCTTGGTAGACATGGGCATCCTGAGACAATGTAGGAATTATCCCATTTTCACTGACAATCAAGTAATCCTTAGAGAAGAAATGGATAAAGTATATGAGAGATGTAATTACACAATGCCACTGGTGGCAAGACTCACACAGAAGCACTCAAAATAACAATTAGGTTATTGGTACCCACTACACATAGTACTGACCCAACACATACACCAACATATGTTGAGGCACTGAAAAGCAACCTTACTAAACCCCAAAGACCTCCTAGACATTTGTCCTAGAAAAAGAGGCCTCAGCAACCCTAAAAGCACTCCACCAAAACAACATGTACGGCCACCTTTTGAGATTTCAACTACAAAGCTCATAAAAAAGCCAACACACTAACAAATATTTAAATCATAGAAGGCTCCATTGTGAGACATACAGATGTCAAGCTGAATAAGGAGAAAATCATGGTCAGTTATCTATCAGGGGCCAGGATCCACCAAATCATCTATGCCCTCTAGTCATTAGACCAAAAGTACTAGGATGACTCAGTCATAGTCCATGTTGGTGTAAATAACCTGAGACATACCTCCCTGGACTAAATGAAAAGAAATATTATGGAGCTCTTGGACTATGATCTCTGTTTAACATACAAGGCCATGTCAAACCCAGAGCTGTTGGACATGCTACACTTAAAGAAATCCCAATTCCTCAGAGCCACATGCTCCAGGGATCTAAACCTTGTCATCACAATGAACAAAACATGCTGGAGGGATAGGTTGCTGACCCAGAGACTCCCCAGACTCTGGAATAGACTGCTCATATATGTCAAGCAGAGCGCCTCTTTGGCCCTCTTCAAAAGGAACCTTGACGATTGGATGAGAAATAGGAAATTCACCACGGGGATCACATCAGTCACCCTGCTAGACAGGTGTCCAGGGAAGTAAATAGTGTGGGAAGAAATAGCCTGGGAATTGTTATGGCTAGGCTTGTATAGGCCCTAGGGTCGATAGCCTAGTACCAACCTATGAACCTATGAGCTCTTGGTCTATGTATCCCAGGCTGGTATGTCCTAGCATTGAGCAGCATTCTCTCTTCACCAAGGATGATGCCACCATATTAACAAAATATGATTTACTTCAATAATTGGCTTAGTTTCTGGTTTTATTCCAAGTGGGTGCATTATTTGTCAGCATGGGAGGATATGGTCAAAAGACCATGTTTCTCTGCCAAGGAATGTCAACACCTTTTCCATCTAGACTTTTGAATAATGGCTAAAACATTGTGCTCCCCCATAGTGCCTTTTTTAGGCAATGTCAACATAGCAAAACCAACCCAAGAGAAACTAAAGGTGTTACTGCGCAATGCCAGGAGCCTAAACAAGAAACTCCACTCCCTCTAGACTGTCTTCATGCTGGAGAATGTGAAAATCTCTGCAGCGACTGAGACATGGTTTAAGCTGCAGACAGCACCTCAGCAGTGCAGGGCTACAATGCCTTCCACTCACTGTCATTTATCATCATCACGGGTTCATACTAGACTATCCATTTACAGCTATTACAAGCCTAGCCAGAAGCCAGAGGTCAGAATCAAATGCTGTTCCTTATATTTGTGAGGCAAAGACCTTGACCCTTATACCAAACCCTCCCCTCATTTAGGCTAGCTACTACACAGGCAGGGACTAAAGGTAGACATGCATCAGTCTATATAAATGGCAAACGCACCTGAAGACTGGTCAAATGGGATGATGCTCATGAGCTTCTCCATGTCCAAATTTCCATTGGAAAGTCTCATATCACATCCTTGTAAGCTATAGTCCACACTTGATGACCCAAGAAACTCATAACTCATACTTGGACTTACTGAAGGCCCTCACAATTCACCCCAAACCATATTCATGAGCGACTTCAACTACCCCCTATAAACAGGGATACTTACCCCAAACTTACAAGCCCAGAGATTCCTGGACTTTTTAAACAGAAAAATTTTGTCCAAATAGTCCCTACATTCATTATGGGTGCAAACATACTCAACCTGGTATTCACAAACATGACAGCATTGCCATCTCTGGTAACGTCAGACCATAAAACTCCTTCAGAATAAAATCAGTTCTGTGACCCCTACTAAATCTATAACATTTATAAACCAATCTATAGCAAACTTCTTCCTACTAAGTTATAACTTGAAAACAATTTCAAGTCCCTCAAACCCTAAGAACTCATCTGCTTGTGCAGAATCGTTCATATAAACCTTATACAATCATGTCAATAAATGCATAGAGACAGCTGTGCTTACCAGAAATAAGCCCAAACTAACTCAGAAAGCAAAATAGCCCAGTAGAATCCAAACATGATCAGGCTGTACAACAAAAGAAAAAAAATCATAAATATGATTAGGAAGAGCTATGTCCCATATGATTATCAATCCAAACAAACAACTAAGAGGGCAAATTAAGTCTACTAAAGCCAAATTTGAGTTAATGATAGCATCCCAGGTAAAGAACAACCAAAGGCCTTTCTTTAGCTATGTTCAAAACTTCAAAAACAGCATACAACACTGTGCAGACCTGGTTATAAATGGAGCCACCTACACAGAACCAAAAAATATAGCAAATCTGCTGACTGACAAATTTGTCTCCAAATTTACCCTATCTCTCCCCCGGCTGCCTTCCAGATAATACAATCAAACACCCCACCCCCCCGAACTATCAGTAGGAAGCAAGACATAGATATACTCTCTAAGGCCACAAACACTGCACCGATGAGCCCTGATAATGTCCAAGGATGCCTCCTAAATAGCCTGAAACATGACATATTGGGACTACTGAAGTCAGCATTTAACTATAGCCTATGGACAGGATTTGTGCCACACAAATGGAGAACTGCAGTGGTAACCCCTCTGCACAAGGGTGGGTTATCAATGTACCCCGTTAACTACAGACCCATAACACTGACTTTTTTCACATACAAAGCCATGGAAAGATTTATCATGGAAATGATTAATAATGACACTGAAAACCTTTAAATATTTGATCCAACCAATTTTGGTTTCAGAGAGGGCAGATCAAGCCTAGTCAACTTGGTGGACTTCTTTGAGAGGTTCAACAAGGTAAAGAATGAGGGGAAAATAGTGCATCTTACCTGCTTTATCTTGCTAAGGCAATTGAAAGAATACCCCACTCTGACATTGCAAACAGTCTCACTGATATATGGCATAAACCCTTATGTTATGCCCTGGATAGTGAGTTGGTTCTCAGATCGGACCCAGGAAGTTAAGATAGGGTAGACCACCTCCACAAAGAGGACATCCACTAGGGTAGTTCCTCAGGACTCTGTGCTGAGTCCACTCCTTTTTGACATCTACTCCTCTGAAGTCAATGCCAATATCAGGGGCCTCTGGCTGACCAAGTTTGCAGATAATTGCAAATTGGAGCAGTCAAATAATCTCTCAAAATACTAACATCCTACAGTAAGGACTAACACAACAAATGATTGATGCCAAAACCATGACTCACTGCCAAGAAGTACATCACAGTACCCTTTGGGAAGTCAGTCACCCTAGGAAATTACTTCATCAATAACACACCCCTAAGAGTAGAACCAGTAGTCATGGATTTAGGTACATATGTAGGCAGTAACCTGGTCTTTGACCAACATATGTCTAGGGTAGAAAGTAAATCATTCTATGTCACTTAAAAATAAGGAGGGGCATGGCATCTAGGTCCAAGGAAGTCACCATTCCACTTCATTCAGTCCTCATCTGGCCTACGATTGAGTAAAACTCCCCCTTTGGTATATGTCTGACCAGGCATATGCAAAAACTGGAATGCCCATGGTGGTTTCTCACAAACAAAATACTGTGTGAAACAGCATGCCCTACTCAGATTGTCCCAAAGCCCTGTATCTATACTCTGTATCCTACAGACTGTTGAGAGGTGATCTATGCCAGGCATACAAGGCATTCTTCTATCCCACTCTAATGGACCTTTTGCATATCCACAAATAGCATCAGAATTACTCAATCTAGGGATTTACACTTTGCTTGCAACATACATAGGACACGCTGGAGGTACAGGCATATGTCTCAGAAAATTCTTCTTTAGACTGGCTTTCCATCCATGTGAAGCAGTGCTCTTTCTTAACCTATTCAAGAGACACCTGGACCAGTAAACTAAAAATTGGAAATACACCACAAATGTAGCACCTATATTTCTTACGAACAGAGACAGCCTGTATCTTACCCTGGTTTACATATGACCCTTAAAATAACCTCTAAGGCACATAAACTTGCAGGATACAATTGGGATGCTTGGCTAGTATTGTAAAGGCCCCAGTGGTCATTAGCCTAGTATACACCTGTGAACCTATGAATCTATGAGCATCTCTCTTCCTGTGATTCACCTCCATTTTCTTCAAGGAAGTATCTATCTACTGAAGAATGTGAAATTACTGCTACATAATTTGTTTCAATGCTGACCTCCATCAGAACAAGTGTTGGTTCAAGCATGGTCATTGGAGCTGGTAGTGGCTCTGTTCAATTACAGTCATCTTGCTGCTGGTTTGGGTTTGAAGTACACAATTATGGAAAGTTCATTACACTAGTATCCAGTATGCATTAGACCACCTGATGAACAGATCCCTGTCCATCCAGACTAGTTGCATCTTACTTGGATGTTCTGGGTCCATTTCTTTGTCTGACTGTCAGCTTACCTTGAGATCTGAATGTTCCCCTCATATTTAAAGCAGGTTCAAGTTATTCCTATTTTTAAGAGTACGGGGATGCATAATGCCAATTTGGATAATTACAGACCTATTTCCAATCTGCCTTTTGTCAGTAATATCCTCAAAAATGTGATTTATATGCCACTGGACTCCTATATACATGATAGTTCTGCAATGTGCAGCCAATGCACGTAATATCCAGCAGTAACAGCACAACATTCCTTTCATTACAAGGTATATGTCAGAAAAAGCAAAGCAAAGCAATAAGCAATGGTGAAATCAGGTAGACACATTTACAGCACTAGCAATGAAGCAGGCTATTCAGAGGTATGCAGGTATAATGCCCACACCATATACATATCCCAGGGCTTGGATAGTTTTCCCTGCAAAACTCAGCATGCCCATTAGGATTAATAGCTACATATAGGTGCACAACAAAACCTATACCTTGCAGAATCAATTACCAGGTAAGTCATTACTGTAGAGTTCTGTCTCTGTCTACACATTCTTTTCTTCCTAAAGGCAGAGTTAGTCAGAGTAGGGCCTCTTCAGCACTGCTTACTAGAGCTGATGATTTCTTGCTTGACAGTGCAAGCATTCAGCTTATACTGGGGTCTCTTATATGATTTTACAGCAGGCACACATTGTAATGCAGATGTAGGATGTGGATCAAGATTAGTGTCTCCTTCCTGCACATTTTGGAGCCCTTTCAAAAGCCAACCCTGCTGCAATCCATAGACACCTTTCAGTCCAATATCAAGAGGAAAATGACAGCAAGAGTTCACACTGCAGGAGTCACGTGACACACAGCAACAGGCATCAGAATAATTTAACTAGGCCCAGTACAGCCCTGCAATGGCATGATCACCAAAGACATGTAGCGGTTCAGAGGTTTGCATGTCAAACAGTGAACCTCACCTCTAAGAACACTTTTGAATTACAACAGAAGGAATTTTTTCCAGAAAGCAGGCAGAGCAGTGCTGCTACACCCCTGTTGCTCATATGATGGGATGCAGAATGTATGATCCCCACGTAGTGTGACAGAGCTGCTCAAGCATGCTGTCAACTGTGCGGGTTACTTTGCTTGTTATTTATTTACACTTTGTTGACCTAGTTAGCCCCACTAGGCCACTGTCTGCTTTTCAGGAGATACCCAAAACAGTATTTATATTGATAAGTGCAAATCTGGCCTGGGTATTGGAGAACTTCCCTTACACAGAAGAAAAGGAATTCAATATTGGGAAGAAAAATATTCTGTTATTCATGAAGAGAATAGATATGAGTTCCTGGGAAGTGAGGAAGGAGAAAAGTTTTTTTTTTCTTAAAAGGTAAGAAGTAAGAGGTATTACATCATTTAAGAAAACAAGTGAGAAGAAAAGAAAGAATAGATGCATTATTTGATGAAGAGAGTGGAGTAAGATATAGACAAAAAGAAATATTCAAAGTAGTAGGAAATTTTGTAGATAAAATGCATGAAAAGGATGAGAAAAATTAAAAAATAATGATAAGTTAAACAATATCTGGATGTACCAAGGCAGAACTGGAAAAGGATACTACTATGAGAGAAATGTAGAAGGTAATACAAAGGGGAAAAAAAAGAGTCAACATAGGCATTAGGCATACTATGTTATGAGTTTTACAAATGAATGGAGATGGAAGAAAAACATTTTTTAGAGTATTAAATGAATGGTTAGATAAAGAGATGATGCAGAAGAAATATGTAGTGGGATGATGACATATATATGGAAAAAGATGAAAGGAAAGATACAAAAAGTTGGAGACCTATAACATTAAAGAAAACTGATTATAAAATATTTATGAGAATAAAATAAAAAATGATGTAAAAAGTGTGAAAGAAAAGTAACATGACTTCTGTTTGGTGTAAAGGTGAGAGAAGTAAAGGAAATGAAATGATAAGTATGATCTTTTCAGAAAA
This sequence comes from Protopterus annectens, assembly GCF_019279795.1. Lineage (NCBI taxonomy): Eukaryota > Metazoa > Chordata > Ceratodontiformes > Protopteridae > Protopterus > Protopterus annectens. The sequence continues at coordinate 489,687,051 of NC_056732.1, forward strand.
AAATGAGATAACATTGTTTACAAGTAATGTGGAAAATGCATTTAATAAGGTAAGTCATGAGGAGATGTGGAAACTTTTGGAATTATAAGAAATAAGGAAAAGTGAAATTTATAAAAAAACTTGTTATGAAAATTCATGGGTGAAAATAATGGTAAATGGATGTATGGTAAAAGAAATCAGGATAAGAAGGGAAGTTAACTCACATAAAACACCAATTCCCAAAAGGGAACACAAATTTTCCAAAACCAAAAAACTTAAGTCAGGAAGCAAATGGATTTAGATGCTTTTTCTTTATTGTATTACTTCTCTTCTGGTACCTCAGCTAACAAGCCTTCAAGGAATAAAATGGTAAAATGTTGTAGCCTTTTTATATACCATTAATTAAATGTGCTAATACATTACATTTAATACATTCCTAACTGTTACAAGCTTGACGTAAGAAGTCCCAGGAAAATTCAAAAAGTTCAAAAAATTCAAAAAGTTAAGGATCCAGAGGAAGTGAAGCCTATATATTATGTAACTAAATTCTTCCATTTTTCAGATATAGGTTCATAGGTTCATAGGTTCATACTAGGCTATCTGCCCTAGGGCATTTATAAGCCTAGCCAGAGTGTGTGTGGCTTTCACCACCCCTTAGGATGAGAATACTATACCCATTAGTTTGCTGTGCCTCTGTCCAGCAGTGATACAGAGATGATTCCATCTCCCATCCACTCGTCAAGATTTCTCTTGAACAGAGTCAGTGAGGGGCTCTGCCTCACATGGACTGGGATTCTGTTCCATAGTGTAGGGAGTCTCTGGGTGATGAATCTGTCCCTCCAGCACGTCCTATTTATATCCGTGTTGAGGTTTAAGTCTCTTGCTCTCGTGGTTCTGGTGGATTTGGATTTTTGAGGTGGAGCATGTCCATTAATTCGGGTTGGACATGGCCTTGTATGTCAGGCACAGATCACCTCTGAGCAGGCGGTATGCGACTGAATAGAGCTGGAGTTTCTTCAGTCGGGCATCGTATGACATATGTTTGAGCCTTTATCCTTTTGGTGAGGAACTTTTGGGGTCTTTCCAACTGCTGCAGGTGTCGGGTAAGGTACATTCAATGGGGCGTTGTACTCAATCATTGGTCTGATAAGTGAAGAGTACAGGGGTACAATGACCTCTCCTGATCTGGATGAATCCCTTCATGATCAGGTGGGCAATGTAGAAGGTTTTCCTAACCACTTTGGCAATGTGAGTGTCAAAGAGAGGTTACTGTCAACTTGGGTCCCCAGGTCCCTGATAACTTCTTCCGTGTTTAATGGATTACCACCTATGTGGTAATTAGGGGTTACCTTGTTTTTCCCAAAGGGTATGACTATACATTTTTGGCATTTAGCTTAAGGCCATGGCTCTGGCACCAGTTATCCATTTCTATGAGACCTTTCTGGAGGATGTCTGTGTCTGATGGAGTGTCAATTATGGTGCCCAGTTTGCAGTCATCTGCAAATTTTGTCAGCCACAATCCCCTATGTTTGCCTGCACTTCAGAAAAATAAATGCCGAACAAGAGGGGCCCAGGACTGAGCCTTGTGGGACACCGCTCGTGACGGCTTAGAGTCTGACATGGCACCAGCAACTCTAACCCTGTGTGTTCTGTCCTTGAGCCAGTTTGCAACCCATCTTGTGACATATGGGTTTACATCTAAGCTGGTGAGCTTTTCTATGATGCCCGAGTGTGGTATTGTATCGAGCCTTTTGCTAGGTCAAGGTAGGCTGTGTGAACTCCCTTACCCTCATCAATCGCCTTAGTGACTGTTTCAAAAGTCGACCAAGTTCAAGAGGCAGGATCTGCCCTTGACAAAGCCAAATTGGGTAGGATCCAGTGTCTGTAGGTCCCCAATGTCTTTATTTATGAGTTCCATTATGATCCTCTCCATAGCTTTGCAGACAAGGCTCGTCAAGCTTATGGGGCGTAATTTGCAGGGTCCGTAGAAGCACCGCCTTTGTGGAGTGGGACCACAGTTGCCGTCGCCATTCTTTTCCTGTAGTAAGGCTAAGCTTAAACAGCAGCCTTATGTGTGGGTTTAGTTCCTCATTGAGTTCATGTAGCACACAGCCGGGGACACCGTCCGGTCCCATTGATGCTGTGTTTTTTGCTTTAGAGAGAGCAGCTCTCACCTGGGCATCTGAGATGTTTGGGAGGCTAGACTCTGGTGGGATAGATATTTCTCCTTTTGGGGAGGGAGAAATTTGCACTGAACCTGTCTGCCAGTATGTTGGCAATGTCTGTGGGTTCAGTGATTTTTTTATCTGCTAAGGGAGTTGGTTAATAAGTTATGGTCAGTCATTAATTGGGATGAAATGATAGGTAATCTGTTCCCCAAAAAAGTAACCTTTTCATATGGCAGATTCAACAATTTAAAGGAATTGTTGAATCATAAGGCACAGAATACTGTGGGGAAAAGCTGGGGGAATTTCTGTGTAGAATGTGCAAAGTGTGTAAAAAATGTGGATGGATGGGTTCTTAATGGAAAGAAATTTTGAATAAAAAATGAGTTTAAATGTGACTCATGTGGGGTCATCTACATTATTGGGTGTGGATGTACCCCCACTATGTGGTATATAGGATAAACAAAGAGAAAAGTTAAATTGAGAATATTAGAACATCTAGGTGATATTAGGAACAGGAGACTGGACAGTCCAGTGGCCCAACATTTTTGTACTGTCCATGGGGAAAGTATGGACAGTTTTTTTCTTCAGCATTCTGGACCAACCCTTTGCATGTCACAATAAATTTAGATGCAGGCTTTTGAAGTTGGAAACAAAATTTATTGTGCACCTGGGAACCTTATTTCCACATGGGTTAAATTTAGAAATTAATTGGGATGTTTAAGGAAATCATGAAAAATTGTGGGTTTGTTAGACTGTATATAGTTAGTTGTAGTAAATGGTTAGGGTAAAGCTAGTATGATGTTAAGGGTAATAGTGCAATATAGGATAGTTGTAGTGTAGTGTAGCATTTAGGTAATTTTAATTTAAATTATTGAGGAGAGCTTACCATGAAATTATTATTAACAATTGTTTCATAATTTTGTAATGTATTTGTTAATATTGTATGGTTTAATCGTGTAGCTTATTCTTAGGGTACAACTGTGAAAGTTCTTGTGTATGACATATTCAATAGTTTCTTCTTTTTTCACATATGGGGGGTGCACCTTTAAGTTTGGGTGGAAAGCTTGTAACAATTAGGAATGTATTAAATGGAATGCATTATCACATTTAATTAATGGGATATAAAAAGGCTGCAACATGTTACCATTTTATTCCTTGAAGGCTTGTTAGCCGAGGTACCAGAACAGAAGAAGTGCAATTAAGAAAAAGCAGCTCAATCCATTTTCTTCCTAACTTGAGTTTTTTTGGTTTAAGAAGGGAAGTTAAGCAAGGGTATCCCTTAAGTATGTGTATTTTTGTAGTTATTCAAACTTTTATGTCAGAAATGGATGAAGTATGCTGGAAGATGGTAAAAGAAATTGAGATATTAGTATGCATGTCTTATTCAGATGATTTAATTATTGCAGCAAAAAATAGATGAATGAATGAAAGCATTATAAGAAATGAAAAAGTTATTAAAAAGGGGTTGGTGAAATAAGATAAATGGAATTTATTATAATAGGAAGGAAACTAGTATATATTAGGCATTATGTTTGGTAAATATGAAAACATAATGAATCAGTGGTAGGTTAAAATGGAAAAAATACAAAAATTACTTGCATGTGTAAAAGTTATAATTTATTAAATGATAAAAAGGTGTATATGTTAAATACATATATTTTGTTGAAACTTGCTTATGGTTGAGACGTCTATATGTTTCTACGAAAATGGAAAAGGAATTGCTAGAAATATTTTTTCAGTTTTATATGGGGTTTCGAGATTGAATCTTGTCAAAAGAGGAATAATATGCAATAAAATATTATTATTATATTTTAGTATCAATAAACATGTTTTGGCTATTAATAGTGTGAAAAATAGGGATAATAAAATGGTGGGAAAAATATATGAGAGGTATGAAAAAGGTAAAAAGGAAAAGAAGGGATAAAAAGAAATTATGGAATGAAAGTAAATAAGGTAAAAATACAAACATTAAAAATTGATGACTATAATAAGAACAGGAATGAGTGGTATGAGATGTTTTTCTTGTATATTTGGGAAGTGATTTATCAGCTGATGGTTAGGAATTCAATCACAGAAGAAAAAAATGTTTGAAGATTTCTATGGGGATTTTTTTGTGGAAAATTTTGTTTAACAAGTTACCCGTTAAGGGAAACATGAAAATATAAATCAATAGAGGAAAGCATGTATGATGACTTCAAGGTAGAGGAAACCATACAACATTGTTATTTAGATTGCAAAATTGATAAGTCTTTTGGGGAAAAATTTAAAAATGTAAATAGTTGGGAAGGTTTCAAAGAAATGGGTATGGAAATTATATTGTATAGTAAATATGAACAATGGAGGAAATTGATAAATGGGATAAAATAATTATTACAATTTGGGTATTGTGGAAAATAAGGTGAGAAGGACTATTGTTTAATAAAAACAGAAGGGGTGAACATATATGTGTAAATAAGAAAATGTTTTTGAAAAAACACTGGAGGGGATAAATGAAAATTAAGGAAATTGTAATGGAAGAAGTGTGTACAACAGCTATGTTGTACTGCTGATGAAGAAAATTAAAAAGTAAAGCAAATGGGATAGATACGGGGCTGCAAAAATATGTGAATAATGTAAAATGTAGAATAATGTGTAAATAATATAGATATAAGAAAATCAAACCCTACTGTTTGGAGAAGTAGAAGACTCTCTGGAAATTCTAGGTGTCATTGGAGGGCTATTACTACAATTCCAGAAATTCTAAGGAGGAGAGTGCAACAGAGATGGAGACGGTAGAAGGAAAAAAAAACTACTGAAAAAATAGAAGATGATGGAATAGTTGTTACTGACTTGGAAATTGGGCGATTGGAGGCACAGGTCCTCATAGATTTGATAAACCACGCAGACCCAAAGGAAGGAGAGAATGATTTCCAGTTTCTTAGCAGCTACAGAGAAGAAGACTAGTGGTAAGAATATAAAGAAAAACATTGGCAGTGTGAACAGATACATTATGGATAGTATTATATTGCCACTAGGATTTGATATTAAAGACATAATAGCATTGATTCATTTAGGAGCTGAATTTTTTTGTGAAGTGGCATTTGAAAGATTTAAGTAGTAAAACAATTTATGATTGAATCTCAAATAAGAATATATAGTATCACTATGGAAAGAACCAAAGGAGCTCCTCCACTTGTCTTCAAATGAAAATGTGTTTTTTATTTCCAAAAACAGTTGAGTGCTTTTATCCCAGAGGAGCAAATGGACTTTAACAAAACTGTTAAATCCATTTTGAGCCTCACATTAAAAACTAAGACTTAATTATATGATCATCAATAGCCAATCAAAATCAGTAAGAAAAATTAGCATGCACAAAAATTTAAACTGATTGTTGTTGTTTTTCGGTCACCACAGCGGAACTCTTTTACGGTGCTGAGGTGCCAGCCCAACACCTAACCTTCAACGAAGGCACACCCATTCACGCATGTCTTTCGAAAGTTAAACTGATAAAACATTTAAATTAAATTGTGTTCATACCATTGTACACACATGTACTTATCTATAGTTAATATTACAAAGATTTTAGTTTCAAGACTGGTGACATGGAAATTTCACCATTTATTCATGGAAACTTTGTGATGTTAAGTCTAATTTGCCACAACCAGTTCTTGTTCATGTCTGCATTTCCAGACATCTCCCCTTTCAGAGATATAAAAAGAGATATAAAAACAAAATTTTGGTAATTTGGGAAATAAGAGAATTCGTAAATAGTGGACTGTTGGCATTCTCCTTCTTAAAATGTGCAACTTGGTCATAAAGCCTTTTTTTCATAATATGCATCATAAGGCATTGAGCAAGGTATATTACTTACTACCCTGGTGTTGCAGTTGCATCCACCAAGGCAAAGGATTATGATAGTTTCTAAGTGAAACATTTGCTGTCATAAATATACATGCATTGTTTTCACATCCCACATTTTGATATTTTCCACTGTCAGTGATAAAAATATCTGACAAAACTCTTTATTATAGTCTTGATATTATGTGCCCATCTAAAAACAATTTTTAGTTCAACACCTAAGGTTTGCATGAGGTTTAAAGGCATAGGTTTTCCCAGATGGATTTTGCAATAATACAAATGTGAAGTGCATCCACTGAAGAAATTGTAAAGAAGGTGTCAGAGGTCCTAGCTTGAACACTGCAGTGTTTCTTCATAGTGAACCTTAAGTCTTTCAGAACTCTACCAATAATAACTGAAGCTGCCATCTCATCACTGAGCTGAATTTTGTACTACCCGTTGATAAGCATGTTTTTAAGAACAGAGATTTCTTCTAAAATGCACTTAGGAAATTATCCAGGATAGTCTTATCATTTGTCCTTTCACAAGGCTGTGCCTGTGGTGAAATGATGGCAGCTGATGTAGTGGAGACAGATGTTAAAAAAGGTTGGTTTACAATATAAGAAAGACTGAAAATAATTGGGCACATTATCTTTTGAGGTCAACACACCCAAAAAATGAATACTGTTTAGTGAAAAAACATAGAAGAATATTAAGAAAATCCATGGTCTTTTCCAAGTATTCAAAAAAAAGTTCCAGTTCACTGGTAGCACCTGTCCATAGCATGAAACTATCATCTTGGTACCTTTGATATATGATCATGGTTTTAAATGAACAGCTAAAAATGTATTCCTTTACCAATACATAAGTCCTGGGTTGGCATAAATGGATACTGCTGATGCATCCATTGCCACACTAGTGTGTTGCTGAAAGCATTCAACCCTGAAAAATACAAAAAACCTATTCCTCTGTGGCATGCCCATAAAACTTTCTATAAGCCTGACTTCTGTTGTATTTAATGTTGTTTGTTTTGCCATATAACACAAACTTTTGATGTTGGCTGTAACTAACAAGAAGTTGTCAGAATAGTTTACCTTAGAAAGGGATGCCAAAGAATGCTCAGTCCACTACTATTTGAGGATGCTCACCCAAAATATTCTTAAGTTTACAATCGACAAAAATAGCAAGTGGTCCTGTGATGGCACCACGTGCAGAGACTATGGGCCTAAGTGATGGATTGTTCAGGTCAATGTGGATCTTAGGAATCCTAAGTATTGCAGGCCCAACTGGGATAGGACATGCAAATTCTCATACAGATCTTGTGTGATTATCTGTTGCAACAATAAGTCGTTAAGAATGAAATTAATATTGGCATAAGCTATACTGATTTTGTTCTTGAATACACTTAAGTAAAAATTGAAATCATTATGCATACTGAGAATTTTTGCTGAGTAATCTAATGAATTCATCAGACCCCCCACTCTTGTCTGTTTTCATCAATCTGATGCTTCTGTTTTTAGATATATCAAAATGGGACATTTGTTCAGCTAAAGACAAATTCGGAAGTATGCCCTTACATTCTTAATATTATTTAATTTAATTAATAATTAATAAATAATAATTAATGAATATTCCCATGACAAAGTTTACCCTTTTTCCTCGGGGAATAGAGTGAATGATGAACGTGATATGGCTAATGGCGAACCAAGAGGGGCAGAGTCAATGACGTCAGACCAGAGGCTTCAAAGAGGAAAGTGGTTTAATTCTACCACTGGTGAGGCACCTAATGATGGAGTTAGGCATTCGGAGAGACTCCGTGGAAAAAATAATCAGCCTTCCCATTTTTTCGAGGGCAAACCTATGGATTATGTAAGGCAAGGGGCCAGGCCAAAAAGAACCAAAAACAGGTTTTGACAGCGGTCGTCTGTCATCAAGATGTTTTGATTCCAAGTGAAGTAAGTAACTGTATTGGTACTACTAAAACACCTGTAGTTTTGTTTTGTGGTTCGGTACACCCCTCATATAACTTAAATCCTATGGCTAGTCCTAGTACGCTTAATGTGGTTTGTTGCAACGAGGAACTCGGCGGCAGTGGCGTAGACTTGTTTGTATCTGATTTACAGTCTCATGAAGATGTTTCTAACATGACACCAACAGAGGCACCTCGAATTGCATTCAATGACGATGTAGCTAGCATTGAAGATAATTTGGACTTTGCCATTAATTTGTTGGATTTAGATAACCAACATGATGCTGACAACATAGTAAATGTTGCTGACAATGTTTTGACTAAATTAGATAATTCCAATAATGTGGCAATTGAGAATTTTGTTTTGGATTGTAATGGTGATTTTAATTCAGATTCATTTTTTTCTAACACTATTGAATCTACTATCCCTTGTTTGATTGCAGGCCCTGAGGGTGAGGTCTCTGGCCATGGGTGTATTATTAGTATGATGACCCCAGACATTGATTTAAATGGGGTTTCTAGTAATGTCTGCATTACAGTTAGTAATAGTGCTAACGATTTTAAAATATTTAATTACTCCTCTAAGGATGTGGGTATTGAACACACAGACCTACTGGCAAAAGGGTTTAATTTTGTCCCCGCGAGAAGGGGAAATATAGTCAATGCACTAATTGATTTAAAATGTTTTACTAGAAAATGAAACCTCAAGGTGTGGTTTAATGGCAATAATGGTTTTGGGGAAGGTGAAAGAGTTAGGTTAACAAGACCAAGTGCATTTAACCCTCCATTGAATAATGCAGTACGTATGTACGAAAGGCTATGTGAGAAAAATCTGAGGCACTACTTCAACTATTCTCAGTTTGCCAATGACAGTAATTTAACTATTAATGAGCATAACATATTAGGTAAGTTTGTTAATGACACCATGATACGGATTATGAAACCTGACAAGGGGAGCGGGGTAGTCTTAATGAATACACACGAATATTCAGATAAAATGAATTTGTTACTTATGGATGGGACATATGGAGAGAGTTCCCTTAATGAAATCCACGTAGCTTATAAAAAGATTGATTTGGCTCTTGATGACATGCTTTTTCAGGGCCAAATCAGTCTGAGTGAATACGAATACATGAAGATTGACCACCCCACGATACCTAACATTTTCGGAATACTGAAAATTCATAAGGGTCTAAGTAACTTAAAATTTCGCCCCATTGTTGATGGACCTAGATCCAAGACTTGTTTCATTAGTAAGACCGTAGATCATTTTTTACAAAAAGGTTTGGAAAAATATTGTTATATTACAAGAGACTCATGGCATTATGATTATGGTCACTTTAGATGTAATTAATTTATTTTGCGTCATACCACACAATGAGGGCCTTCAATGGTTGGAAAGGCAGCTAGCAAAAATTCAAGTGTACGACCAAGATTCTGTTAACAAAATTACTGCCCTTATGGAGATGGTTTTAAGCAGCAATTTTATCCATTTTGAGGGGCAGTACTTCAAACAGTTGACTGGGGTTGCAATGGGGGCCTCGTGTGCCCCCACATTTGCCAATTTTGTTATGTGTTACTGGGAGCAGAAATTCATCAAAAATAGTGTATATTGGCCCTATATTTTGCACTACAACAGATATCTTGATGACTTGTTTTTGGTGTGGAAGGGCACTGAGGAACAAATAAAGGGTTTTCTTACGTGTATAAAAACACAGTTGGATTTTTGAGGTTCACCCATCATTACAATCAAGATAAATTTCCTATTTAGATGTAATGTTAGCTTGGAACAGTGATCAAGGAAAACTGTGCTGTAACATATATAGAAAGCCTACCTTTTCCAACTCCTATTTGGAGTTTAGTAGTTGGCATCCCCTACATCAAAAAAAGTTCATTGTGAAAAGCAACTGGTCAGGGTGGCCAGAATGGTCAGTCTCTACTGCCATTTTCATAGGTTCATAGGTAGGTACTAGACTATTGGCCCTGGGGCATATACAAGCCCAGCCAAAAAGGTACCCTGGCTTTTGCTACCCAAGAAAATTATTTTCCTGTGCCACTGTCGAGCAGAGCCACAGAGGGTGAATATCCTATTTCCCATCCAATCATCAAGATTTTTCTTGAAGAGTGCTAATAAGAAGCTTTGTTTGATATAGATAGGTAGTTTATTCCAGAGTATGTGAAGTCTCTTCGACAGGAATATATCCCTCCGGCATGTTCTGTTTATTGTGGTGACAAGGTTTAGGTCCCTAGAGTTTGTAGCTTGGAGGGATTGGGATTTCTTTAATTGGAGCTTGTCCAGCAGCTCTGGGTTTGACATAGCTTTGTATGTTAGACAGAGATCACCTCTGAGTAGGCGATATGCGACGGAGTAAAGCTGGAGATTTTTGAGACGGTCTGCATAGGGCATCTGTTTGAGGCCGGTAATCCGCTTTGTGAGGTATTTCTGCGGCCTTCCCAGTTGTTGTAGATGTCTTGTGAGGTACATAGCAAAAGGGGCATTGTATTCTATAATGGGTCTAATGAGTGATGAGTAGAGGGGAACAATGACCTCTTTTTTTTCTGGATGAGAAACCTTTTGTGAAGAGGTGTGCCATGTAGAGGGATTTCCTGACTACTGTGGCGATGTGATTATCAAAGGAGAGACTACTGTGCACCTGTGTCCTAAGGTCTCTTATCACACTTTTGGTATTAAGCATACTACTTCCTATGTTGTAGTTCATGGGTATAGAGTTTTTATCAAAGGGGATGACAATGCACTTTTTGGCATTGAGCTTGAGACCATGGCTTTGACACCAGGCGTCAATCTCAGTGAAGCCCTTTTGTAGGATGTCCACATCGTTAGGAGTTTCGATTATGGCTCCTAGTTTGCAGTCATCTGAGAACTTCATTAGCCAAAGACCTTCTGTGTTAGCCTGTACTTCAGAGAAGTAGATACCAAACAGGAGAGGACCCAGGACTGAACCCAACTTGTCACTGGTCTGAAGTCGGATTTGGAGTCTGCTACTTTCACAGTGTGGGTTCTGTCAGTGAGTCAGATGGCAACCCATCTTGTGACATAGGGATTTATACCTAGTTTAGTGAGTTTATCTATAATCCGAGAGTGGGGGATGGTGTTGAAAGCCTTGGCAAGATCTAGATAGACTGTGTGAACCACCTTACCCTTGTCTACGGCTTTGGTGACTGCTTCAAAGAAGACTATCAGGTTTAGGAGACATGATCTGCCTTTTACAAACCCAAACTGGGTGAGGTCCAGAGTTTGGAGATTACCAATGTCTTTGTTTATAAGTTCCATGATAATACATTCCATGGCCTTGCTGACCAGGCTCGTCAGGCTAATGGGGCGGTAGTTCCCGGGGTCTGTGTTGGCTCCCCCCTTGTGAAGTGGGATAAATGTCGTTGTGTGTCATTCAGCAGGCACAAAGCCTGAGGTGAGGCTATGACTGAACATGGTACTTAGGTGGGGTGCCAGTTCGTTCTGTAGTTCGTGTAGAACGCAGCCTGGGATGTTGTCTGGTCCCATGGATGCTGTGGTCTTGGCTTTGGAGAGTGTGGTTTTTATCTGTGCAGCCATGATTACAAGAACTTTGCATTCTTCCAGTATAGAGATGGGCTCTTTAAGGGGTGAGAGGGGGGTAAAGTTAGCACTGAACCTATCTGACAGGATGTTGACAATATCAGTTGGGTCTGTATATTTAGTGCCATTGTGCTGTAACTCAGAGCAGATCTGAGTGTTGCCATTGAGATTCTTGACATAGCTATAGAATGCTTTGTGGTTGTCTTTAGAATCAGTGGAGAACTAGCTTTGGAGGATTTTATCAGGGATCGCAGCTTCTTAGTGAGGCTGACCAGGAGGGAGCTCCTCCACTCATGGGATTTTACTCTCTTTTGCAACAGTTTCTTCCTTCTGTTGTACAGTTTGTTAATGGCAGGGGACCACCATTTTCTAGATGAAGTCGAATTTATAGTAGGCATGTTTACCAAGAGGGGATACCCTGAGGCATTTTTGGATGAAATCAGTAAGAAAATAGTAGAAAAACGTAATAAAGCTATTTATAGACCTATTTTGTAAGAACCAACAGTGGTTAGGTCAGAACTTGGCCCTAATGTGCCAACGAGAAAAAAGACCGGGTATGGCTTGAGTTTCATTACCACCTATAACCTAGATTCGGGAAAGATTGTTGACATCATAGCCAACAATTGGGATATATTGAGCTTTGGCAACAATGTGGAGCTTAAAGTGGGCAAGATATCCCCAAAGATTGTTTACAGAAAGGATTGGTGTTTTAAAAATTTATTTGAGTTGGATAAGGAGACCCATGTAGGTTGCTCCAACTGACCTACAGACAACTTTAAATGTAGGAGATGTAGGGTTTGTACCCACATTTTAGAGGCAGGAAAATTTTCATTAAAGGGCATTTCAATTGCTTTAGCGAAAATATAATATATCTGGCTAAGTGCGAGATGTGCCCCGCATTTTATGTTGGCAAAACATCCAGAACTTTTAAAACCCAAATAGGTGAACATCTGTACGATATTAGGAAGGATACAATTACCAATGCCCTGGTTAGGCACATTAAGGAACACCATAATCACTGTTTCAAGTTTTTAGTAGTTGACCATGTAGTTATAGATCAGCAGGGGAAAATCAGTGATTTGTACCTAGACATTTGTGAACTAAGGTGGCAGCTTAGACTGGATGCTGCACACCCTCTAGGTATAAACGAGGCTATTAATATTGCCTGTATTTTAAAATTAAAACATCTTACAGGATAAGAGTTTTTTCTCTCTTTTTTTAATAAATTTATCCTTGCCATTGTAGGCATGCGAGGCATTTATATTTTATTTTATATACAATCTATACTGTTTTATAGAATACATTTTTAATACTTTTTAACCTTGTTACCTTTATATTTTACGCTTATTCACGGTGTCATGTGATCAAATTAAACTAATTGACTATTTGACTTTCAGTATTTAAGGGCTAGGTCAATACTGTATGTTTGTTCTGAGGAAGTCTCTATTAGGAGAAGAAAGCGCTAAACCTAATAAAATTGTCATCATTTGAGCTGTTCTCTGCTGTGGTGGTTTTTCAGTTCTATAGTTCTACAGTTCGTTTCCTTTATTGGTTTGTCAGAATAGTTTACCTTAGAAAGGGATGCCAAAGAATGCTATCAGTCCACTACTATTTGAAGATGCTCACCCAAAATATTCTTAAGTTTACAATCGACAAAAATAGCAAGTGGTCCTGTGATGGCACCACATGCAGAGACTATGGGCCTAAGTGATGGATTTTTCAGGTCAATGTGGATCTTAGGAACCCTAAGTATTGCATGCCCAACTGGGTTAGGACATGCAAATTCTCATACAGATCTTGTGTGATTATTTGTTGCAACAATAAGTTGTTAAGAATAAAATTAATATTGGCATAAGCTATACCGATTTTGTTCTTGAATACACTTGAGTAAAAATTGAAATCATTATGCATACTGAGAATTTTTGCTGAGTAATCTAATGAATTCATCAGACCCTCCACTCTTGTCTGGTTTCATCAATCTGATGTTTCTGTTTTTAGATATATCAAAATGGGACATTTGTTCAGCTAAAGACAAATTCGGAAGTATGCCCTTACATTTTTACTGCAGAATTTTCTAATGTCTGTTTCACATAATGTCTTGTACGTGCTGACGTTAGGATGCAAGGGCAGATTATAACACCTAGACTTTTTGAATACAGTTCTGTTGTTGTTTCCAGTGGTCTGGTTGTTAAAAATTAACTGAAGATTCAACTTATGTGCATAAATCTTGAGGTTAAGGAGAGCAGAAGCAAGATCTGCCTTGGTAGACAGAGTAAAGGAAAAGCCTCTCTTGAATATTCCAATATATATTGGTTCTGCAAAAAGATTACTGTAGTTAGGATTTTAAAAACACCATCAGAAGTCACTTTCACCTTTGGGTGTATCACTTGCTGTTAAAACCCGTGTTTCTGTTCTGCTGGTATGTAGTTAAAGTATTTCCTCTCTTCTGACACCAAAAACAGGGTGGTTGTTGTGATCAGTTGTTCCCAGTTGAATTGTCCTAGCATTGATTCAAAAGACTGGCAAAGCATTGGGACCTCCTTAAGGAAGGAGTCTAAAAATCTTCATGGTTATCAATGTCAGACTCAAGAGCTTCTGAACCAGCTTGACAGTGATCAGTATCATTTGAACTACTATCTGCAGTCATGACTTTTTTAGTTGGATTACAAAATGTGTGATTTTTTTTCATATTCAACTTTATCACTTTGAAGGTTTTAGATTTACATTACAAGTAATTTTACATGTACTATTAACCTTAGAAAAAATGTTCTTATACTACATTCGGTGTGACTCAAACATTAAGTTCATATGTTCATACATAGGAGGTTACTAGGCTAATGGCCCTAGAGCCCTTACAAGCCTAGCCATATTTATTCCGAGTTACTCCAATTGTCTGTTGTTAGGTGAGTGAAGTTCACAGAGGTAAGGGTGTATGGTAGTTAATACCAACTTCTTCTGTCCAAGAGGGACATGGGCACCACCCCAGGAGTGAATTTGAAGCCACCCATCCATTGATCTAGGTTGCACTGAAAGAGGACTGGGGAGGGGCTCTGTTTCACATGAATTGGACACTTGTTCCAGAGAAGTGGGAGTCTCTGGGAGAGGAATCTATCTCTCCAGCATGACTTGTTTATTTCAGAGGCTAGTTTAAGATCCCAGGAGTGAATGACCCTCCTGCAATTGATTTACAAAAATGTAGCTTTTCCATCAGGGCTGGGTCTGAGACTTTCTTGTAAGTCAGGCACAGCTCACCCCTTAGGAACCTGTAGGAGACAGAATATAGTGACTGGGCTTCCAGTCTTTCTGTGTAAGACTTGTTTTGTGTACCCTGTAATTTCCTGATGAAAAAACCTCTGTGGTCTCTCCAGTTGTTGCAGGTGGCTGGTGAGGTACATGCAAAAGGGAGCATTGTACTCAGTTATTGGCTTGATCTGATGAGGGCCAAGTATAATGGAATTATAACATCCTTTGATCTAGATATGATGCCTTTATAGGTCGATAGATTAGTACCAGGCTAACTATCCTTGTGGGCCATTTTAAGCCTAGCCAATTACCCCATGTGAGAATCAAACCATGCACCTTGTGTCTGTAAGATAAACACCTTAACCGTTATGCCAACCTCCAACTTTTACTTATAAGATGTACCACACAGATGGATTTCCTTACTACTGTGAATAAGTGGTGGTCAAAGTTCAGACTACTATCAACCTGAGTACCCAGATCACGTACTACTGGGTCTACACTTAGGAGGGTGCTGTCTATAATGTAAGTATCAGGGATATCAGCTTTCCCAAAGGGATAAAATATTTATTTATTTATTTGTCCTTTGTTAACTGGGTTAGTCTGCTGGGCTGGGGGCCCGTTTTCAGTGGGGACATGAGGAGAAAAGCTCCACAAGCACATGATCAAAAAGATGATGCCAAAAAATAATATACATATATCATAACAAAAGCAAGTTATATTGCAAGTTTAAAAACATAAAAGAGCAAGATAAAAAGATGTGAGTAACAACATTAATGCCTTGTAGATAATCATTTAAAGTATCAACAAAGCTCTACAAACACGATAAAAAAGATGATACCAAAAAATAGTACACAGATATCATAACCATACCAAGTTACATTGCAAGTTTAGGAACACTAAAAAGGGCAAGATAAAGTGACGTGAGTAACAACATTAATGCCATTAAAAGTATGCATTTTGTGCATGTACAACAACAAAATGATAGAGGTAGAGTTGGTGAAAAAAAATAGAAGAATAGTAAGTGGAGTGTAGAGAAGAGTGGAGAATAACTGAAGAGACAGAGAATAGCAAAGAATAATAATACATTTTCTTTGCATTTAGCTTTAATCCATGGCTTTAGCTCCAATCATTTGTTTGCGTTAACCCTGTCTGCAGTATATTAACATCACTTGGGGACTGAATGATTGCTCCCAATTTGCAATTGTCAGCGAACTTGGTCAGCCACAGGCTGTCCCAGTTTGCCTGGACTTCAGAGAAATAAATTCGGAATGGTAAGGGTCGCAGCACAGAACTCTGTGGTACACTACTGGTAACTGGCCTTTTGCTTGAGATGAAGCCACCCACTTTGATAGCATGTGTCCTGTCAGTGAGCCAGTTGGCTACCCAGCTGGTAATGTATGGGTTAATTCCCAATTAGGAGAGTTTCTCTATAATACTTGAGTGGGGGACTGTGTCAAATGCCTTGGCTAGGACAAAATAGGCAGTATACACTGTCTTTTCCTCATCCAGGGCCTTAGAGACTTTTTCAAAGAAGTTAACCATATTTAACAGGCATTATCTACCTTTAACGAATCCAAACTGGGTTGGTTCCAGAGTTTGGAGATTACCTATGCTCTTGTTAATAAGGTGCATAATGATTCTTTCTTTGGCCTTGCAGATGAGGCTAGTCAACCTTATGGGCCTATAATTCCCAGAGTTGGTTGATAGTCCCCCTTTGTCCAGAGGGATTACTGTTGCTGTCCTCCATTCCACTGAAACATAGCCAGTTCTCAGGCTGTGGTTAAACAGGGATCCAAGTGGATCTGCTAGGTCATGTTTTAAATTGTTTTAAAGGTAACCTGGGATGCTTTCTAGTCCTATTGAGGCTGTGTATTTGGCCTTGGAGAGTGCCAAGGTGACTTGCTGTCTTGAGATAATAGGGTGAGGAATAGTGACAGGTATACTTTGGGGGATGACTGGAGGGCACAAGGGGTGAAGTTTTCTCCAAATCTGTCAGCTAGCAAGTTGGCTACTACCTCCAGTTTAGCATGGGTGATGCCATCCACAACCAGTTCAGCACATAGCTGGGTATTCCCTTTTAGATTTGGACATAGTTAAAGAATGCCTTGTGATTATTCGTAGGTAGGGAAGCTATTTCTGCTTTGCAATTAGCTTTGGGGGACTTGACAAGATCTCTCATCTGTTTAAGCTAGAGAGGGATTTCCTCCTCTGTTAAGAGAGTTCCTTCTGGTTCTTGATCATTAGTTTCTTTCTCTTGCTGTATAGCCTGTTTATATGACGGGTCCACCATGATGGCTTGTTTTTTGGCAGGACCTGATTTCAATCTGGTCAGGTACAGCTGATTCTATACAACTGCTTAAGTGGTTATACAGGGCACTGGTGTACACCTCTGCATAAGAGTCAGTGTTATATGCTTTTGAGGGGACTTAGAATCTTCTTATCCCATCATGTAGTAGTAATTTGTCTTAGAAAAATTCTTAAGCATTTTTGAGCTTGATGGTGTATCTGGTCTTATAATTATCTTATAATTATATAGAATGAGACTGATTTATGGTCTGATCTTACCACGGAGGACATCACATGGAGGGGGTACAATGCTCTCCCATGTTAGTGAGTACTATGTCCAAGACATTTGAGCCTCTTGTGGGTGTGCTGACTAGCTGTTCCGGAGAATATGCATTGGCAAATTCCAAGAACCTCTGAACTAGCATGTTTGTGGTCATGTGTATTTCTCAATCAATGATAGAATAATTAAAATCATCCATGAGTAAAGTGTTTGGCTGTATGGCAAGTGACTCCAGTAAGTCTAGGTATGCGGTATGCTTTTCCTGTTTCATGGTGGGGATCTATAGCTAGCTATGATGTGGTAGGGGGCTTTGTCTGTAGTTAATTGGACATGGATAGCTCATGAGAGTCACACTGTTTGACCTATCTCGAGGAGTACTTATTCTTAATGAAGATGGATACAGCTCTTCCTTTGGTTTATAGTCTGAACATATTGAAGGCACTGTTGCCCTGCACTGCTGGGGTGCTTTCCGTGCCTTTGAACCATGACTCAGTGACTGCACAGATGTCAGCATCTTCCAAAGTGAGGAGTGCTTCCAGGGAGTGCAGTTTCTTCTTTATATTCCTAGCATTAAGCAGCAGTACCTTTTGCTATTTTGTGAGGTTGGATATTTTGACACTGTTTAAAAAAAGCACAATAGGGGTGGCTAATTCCTTTGCCAATATCCAAAAGCCTGCAAGAGGAGACAGGTGCAGACTATCTCTGGCAAAGTAGTATAGTCTGTTGACCATTCCCAGGATGACAGCCATTGGATAGCCTTGGACTGACACTAGAAGCTAAACCAATTGCTAAAGTCAACCATTTTTGTTTGTATTGTGGCTAACTATTATTTTTGTTGTGTGCCTGAGGTCCATTTTGTTTTTTAATGGTGTGTGTGTTATTATGTGTTGTGGTTGTTTTTTGCATTGCTATGCATGTAAGTGGTTTCTGTTTGGTAGGCCTCTGATCTTTTGGTAAGTTACTAGTGAGTACCTCAGCTTATGTGGGTTTACGTGTCATGTCCTAATTTAGTGTGGGAATTACGTGTGTGTTTACAATCTGTTTGGCATTCAATTTGTCCTTATGTGCGAGTCTTGCCTCTAATTTTGTAGTGTAACTACATCTTTTACATAAAGTATTTGTTTGTTTCAGGAGTAAGTGGTAGCTAATATATATGGACATGCCCATGTCTATCAGACTGGCCAGAGAGATGATGGGAAACAGCCCATCCATGATAGCAGTCTCTTACTGTATGTTTTAGTAGGGAAGGGAATGGGTTAATGCCTTTAGATTTTCTTGGTTTTTACTGCATTTGCTATGTCGGAAGTACTTTCAGTTTGGCATTGCCTAAAAAAGGCACTATGGGGGAAGACAATGTTTTAGCTAATATCTGAATGCCTTGAGGGGAGAGGTGCAGAGCATCCCTGGGAAAGCAGCATGGTCGGTTTATCATTTCCTTCAATGCTGACAAATATTGTGCCCCCAAAGAATGACACCAGAAACTAAGCCAATTATTAAAGTCAGTCAACTTTTGTTCATATTATGGCATCATTGTTGGAGAAGGTCAATACTAGGCTGATACCAGCCTGGGACACATATTTTTAGAGCTCCATGGTGTTTCTCTTCATATAGTCTACAGAAGTACATCTCAGGTCATTTACTGTGGTCCAAAGACCTGAGTGCTTGTGTAATGAGGTAGAATCTAGACTGATAAGCAACTGACTGTGACTTTCTCCTTACTCTGGTGAGATGGACATCAGTGTATCTCATAATGGAGTTTTCAGTGACCAGAATGTTGGATTGTGTGGTGGCTTGCCTTATGGGCTTAGAAGTAGAGGCTCTATGACATGTGTCTGTATGTGTTGATGTGGGTGTTGTTTTAAAAAAGTGGATTTAGGGAAGTTGAGGGTATTAGACATTTGTACTTTGCCTAGTATGCCTTTGGGGTTTAGGAAAGTTACATTTAAGTGCCTCACCATGTGTGGGTCTATATGTCACTGCACTGAATTGTGTGATGGGTGCAGCATGTGTACTACCAATAATGTTATTGACATTAGGAGTACTTTTAAGTGAGAACTTTGCTTACAGTGACATTGTGTAAATACATCTCTCACATACCATATTGGTTTGTTTGAGAATTAACTGGTTGTTAGTAAACATGAGACAATTTCTACATTGCCTCAGGATGCCCGTATCCACCAGGCTGGTAATGGAGATAGTGGGAGAGTTCATACCCATGGCAACAGACCTTTTTTATTGATTAGACGGTGTGAGAATATAAAGCAATGTCAGGAATATCCAGATTGCAGCTCTGGGGCAGTGTTTGTCACTGCAAACTTGATGTCCTGTGTGCAACTAGGTAGTGGTGAAATTTCATTTGTGCTTTTTCAGGAAAAATGTCACTCAGTGTGTCAATGTCTATACAGAACACTGCTAAACACTTGAGGTGAAACTAATAAGTAAACCCTGATGATTCAGCGATGAAGTATTTAGGAAGATATTCTGAAGTTAGAACAAATCAAGTTAGAACAAATCAAGCAGTACTTATTAAAAACAAAGAATTTGCTTCTCAAGAATGATGAAAAGAGGGGAGTCGCATGAATGGCTACTGCCTGGCTACTACTAATGTTGGCCTTACCACAGTTTCACTCTGCTTGGATACAATGCTCCTTTGTTTCTTCTCTCACCAGAACCAAAACATTAGCTCCAACCCCAAGATGAGAAGAGGCCATAGCCTGTTTGGTAATCCACAGTCATTTCCCAGATGATGCAAGGGTCTATAGGCTTGCTGTATCCTTTTCCTGGTAGATGACTTGAATAGCCACCAGAGTAGTCAGGAACATCAAGCACAGACACTCACTGCCCAACCACAAACAGCCAGGAATCAATGCATACTGCTCCTTCTCTTATCAGCAGCAAAAGTTTAGCACAAATTCCAAACTGGCACCTACAAAACAGTTATTAGGCTTTCTAGTAATCAGCGGTCTTCAGGAAATAATGTCCTTGTGCTCCTTCTCTCACCAGGAGCAAAACAGAAGCACTAATCCCAAGATGACTACTGACAGGCAAAATGCGGGCTTTCTAGTATTTGGTGGTCTTGGAGTAGATTCACATTTTAAAGGCAAGATGGAAAAATAGGTTAATATCCTAAGAGCTGCAGTGTTCACTAAGCAGTTAGGTATGAAACAGGGGGTAACTAACCTTTAGCTATCTAAGTGGAGACCCACTAATTTTAAAATAGGAATATAGATTGGAAGGGTTGGGCACTTTGTATTACGGTTCTATGGACTACAGAGAGATGACCAGCAAATTTAATTAGTTGAAGGTGAGTAATTTCACAAAATGATAATTTTGTGCTTACTCACAACAGCCAATGAAAGGGGAGATGAAAGGAGATATGTGGTCAAATTAACATAAGGGGCAGACAACTAGAAAGACAGTTGAGTTTAAAAACACAACAGCTGCATGGTGGGAGGTAGGAAAAAGCATATTTTCTGTGTGACTCTGAAGAGACACAGATGTGGTCTCTTTCCTAGTTTAAGTATGCAATTAAAAGCGGATTACAAGTAAACCGTGTAAAGAAAACAAATCACTATATACAAAATAGAAAAAGGCAATAAAGTAATATAGAATACAAGAAAACAGATGCAAACTAACCTTTCCCTCACAGCAAGTTGTGGCAAAGTCTGGGTGAGCTTTTCCAGTAAGGCTTTTAGTCTTCCTGCATAAGACATGTTATTTATGCCCTGTATTTTCTTTTTGAGGAACCTCTGAGGTCGCTCTAGCTGTTGTAAGTGCCTAGTCAAGTACATGCCAAATGGAGCATTGTACTTGATTACTGGTGAAATGAGGGCTGAGTACACCGGGACTATGATTTCCTTGGATCTCAATAGCATACCTTTACTAATAGGTTCTGCCACATAGAAGGACTTCCTCACCATTGTGGACACATAGTGGTCAAGGTTCAGGCTACTATTTGTGTAACAAGATCTCTCACGTCTGAGTCTATTTTTAGGGGTGTGCTATTGATGTTGTAATTTGCAGGGGTATTTGACTTCCCAAAGGGTATGATAATGCTTTTTTTTTGCATTTAGTTTTAGGCCATTGTTCTGGTACCAATCATTTGTCTGATCTAAACCCTCCTGAAAGATATCTACATCACTGGGGATTGAGTGATTGGCCCCAGCTTGCAGATGTTGGCAAACTTTGTCATCCAGAGGCCTTCCACATTAGCCTTGATTTCAGAGAAGTATATTCCAAATAGGAGTGGTCCCAGCACTGAGCTCTGTGGCACACCACTAGTAGTTGGCCTCTTGCTGGATCTAGATCCATCCACTTTAACCATGTGTCCTTTCCATGAGCCAATTGACTATCCACCTGGTGACATAGGGAGTCATGTCCAGTTTTGTGAGTTTATTTATAATACCTGAGTGGGAAATTATGTCAAATTTCTTTACCAGGTCGAGGTAGGTGATATGTACTGTTTTACCCTAATACATGGCTTTAGTGACTTTCTCAAAGAAATCCACCAGATTCAGTAGGTATGACACTGCCCTTGATAAAGTTGAATTGGGTTGGGTCCAGTGTTTAGAGGTTTCCTGTGTCATTATTTATCTGGTCCATGATTTATTCTTTCCATGGCCTTACATATAAAACCAGTCAAACTATACAGATTTTTGCAGACTGTCCAGATTTTTGCCTTGTATTTTTGGTTTGTTCCTCAAAACATTTGTGGATTTCTGGCAAATTGTTGAAGATTGAGGTCACTACTGAAGTCACTAAATAATGCTAAATAATGACAAACATTTGAGTTTCAGACTTTATATCATTCAGAAAATACATAATAATGGAAAACCTGTTATTCTAGCAAATTTCTAAGTTTATAGGAGCAATATTTAAATTCTGTCATTATGTTGGGCCTTTGTTCCTCCATTCTTTCTGGCTTTGTCCAGATTTCTTGCACTGAGAAGTTGAGAGGTATAAACAGAGAGACGACTGTGGCTGTCCTCCACTCTATGAGGACAAAGCCAATCTAGAGGGTGTGGTTAAATAGAGATCCTAATGGGCCTGATAAGTCCTGATTTAAGATGTTTAAGATGCAAACTGATATATTGTTAGACCCCACTGAAGCCAGTTTTTTACCTTTAGATGGTACAGTGCCAACCTGTTCTTTGATGATAATTGGTGGTGGAATGGTGGAGGATATTTCTTGGGAAAGAACTGGTGGTCATTGTGAAGTGAAATTTGAGCTGAATTTGTTGGCCAACAGATTTGTTATATCTTCTGGCTGAGTATAGGTGATGCCATCTACAGCTAATTCTGCACATTGTTGGGTATTACCCTTCAGATTGCTTACATAATTGAAAAATGTCTTATGGTTATCTTTAGCTTTGGGGGATATTTTCACCTCAAAGTCTGCTTTCAGAGACTTGACTAGTTCCCTGTTTCACTTGTTTAGACTAACGAGGAACTTTTTACTCTGTTGTACACATTCCCTTTTACTTCTCAACAGGATGCTCTTTCTTTTGTTGTACAACCTATTAATACCAGGGGTCCACCAGGGTGGCTTGTTTTTAAAGTATGACCTGGGTTTATTTCAATCTGGTGCTGTTTTTCTATGCAGTTCTTTATATGGTGGTACATGGCTTTTGTGTACAACTCTGTATAGGTGTCTGTGTTTTCTGGATTTGGAGGAGCTTGGAAATTAGATATGATGTCCCTTAATAGAGGAAATTTACCTTAGAGAAGTTCTTAAAGTTTTTGGGGTTTGGTGGGGAGACTAGTTTTACTTTTATTTCAAGGGAAACTGCATTGCGATCTGAACTTACCTGTGAGGACATCACACTGGGGGAGGGGACAGCTCTCCCCCATATTTATGAATGCCAGATCTAGGATATTTGTTCCCCTAGTGGGAGTGCAGACTAGCTGCTCCACTGCATTTGAATTTACAAGGTCAAGAAATCTTTGTGCCTGCATGTTAGTGATCATGTAGGCTTCCCAACTAATGGAGGTGTAGTTACATGAATATGGTACTGGGTTGGATGGTGAATGATTCTAGTAACTTCAAGTATGATGTATGGGTTTCCTCATTCATGGTGGGTTATCTGTAGCTGGCAAGAATATGGTAATGGATTTTTCCCATGGTTAGGTGGACAAGGAATAGCTCAAACATGTTATATTATTTGACCAGCCTTGAGGTGTGCAAAAACTTTATATGGATAGATACACCTCTGCCTTTTGCTCTTTCAGAAAGTTTCATGTTCAGTTGGTGGTCAGAATGTATGAAAGGCACTATAGCCCTGCACTGCAAGACTGCTTTCCATGGCTTTGAACCATGTTTCAGTAACTGCACAGATATCAGCATTCTCCAGGGTGAGGAGAACTTATAGGGGGTGAAGTTTCTTGTTGAGACTCCTAGTATTCAGCCGTAACACCTTTAGCTTGTCCTGAGGAGCCTTTGTTATGCTTGAAGGTATGTCTGTCTGTCTAGCAGTACCTACAAATGTCACTTTAGGAGTGGATAATATTTTAGCCAGTATCCAAAAGCCTAGAGGTGACAGGTGAAGACCATCCCTGGCAAAGCAGTGTGGCCTGTAAACCACGTCCTCCCAGGCTGACAAGTATTGGACCCCTTTAGATGACACCAGTAACTAAGCCAATTGTTAAAGTAAATCATTTTCTGCCAGTATTGTGGCATCATCCTTGGAGACTGTAGAATGCTGCTCAATGCCAGGCTCATACCTGCCTGTGACACATATTCTGATAACTCAAACATGTCTCTTTTCATATAGTCCAAGGAGATACGTCTCAGGTCATGCCCATGTGAACTATGAATGAGTCATACAGATACATAGGGTTAAGTGACCTGAGTACTTGCATGATCTGGTAGATCCTGGCTCCTGACAGGCAAGTAACTGCAACTTTTGCCTTATCCAGCCATGTTAGAGTACCCACTTCTGCTACTTTGGTGTAGAGCTGGTACAGGTGATGGTACACATATTTGTGAAGAGGCACTGACCATAGGCTTATATCATCATGTACAGGGATGACAATAGTGCCAAAGGAGCGAAAGCCTCTCAAAAATGTTTCTTCAGCAGCGACTGAGGTTTTGCTGCCGGCTCTACATAACCATGAAAGCAGATACTACGTGTCCACTAACAGACATCAGAAAAGTCCTTATGCTAAGGGTGCTTAGTGCAATGCATAGGATTGGTTATATCATGCATTCCACACAGTTCCATGTCTGATTGGCACATGTCTGTGAGCTCCCAATATGGTATCTTTCTTTACACAATAGTGGTCAGCTATGTTCCTGCCATACAAGTGATGGCATGTTAGATGCAGTGAAATCTTTACCCGTCTCAGAGGGTATACGCACCAGTGAGGATAGTGGCTTTAGGAATGACCCCTAAAAAGTGTTGCCCAGCTATGGCCTTCTTCATCTACCTCCTCCAATTTTCTTGCCACTGATAATTTACTGTATATATTGTAAAAAAATGGAATGTTTTAAATGCATCCACTCTTTTGATTATATAGTAAATTCCTGCTCTTATGCAGAGCATCCTTCATCTTCTGCATGCCTACCTGCATTTTATGCTCTGCAAGCTATCTTCCACTTCACAGGTAAGTGTGTGCTACTTTTATAATTATGTTCTGTGTTTTTTTCACCTAGACTGTGTATAAAATGGTCAACAATAATTAGTACACTATGCCAATAAACAAAGATAGATACATAGATAGCTATACAGATAGACAGATAGATAGATAGATAGATAGATAGATAGATAGATAGATAGATAGATAGATAGATGAATTAAGGAGTGCAGATGCTATGTTTGTCATGTTTGCATGCTGTCTCTGTCTGTCTGTTCACCACAAAATAAGTGTACGACTTTTCTGCCCAAAGCACCTTATTACTCTGTTTTTAGAATTTCTGAATCATGCCATGTTGTTACTTTTCTTTGCATTTGCAATTGGTCTCATTACCATACTGCTGCTCATCTCAATCTCATTATACCATCATTTGTACAGAATTCTGACCACACAATTTCCTGACGTAGTGCAACTGCGCTGTTTTGTTCTCTCTGAATCAACTCCACCCTGATGATTGACACTTGCTGCATTATTCCGTGTTGCAAATTTTGCAAAGTGTTGCTGAATCCTGGGCATTATGCCTTACCATTAATAACAGTAATGTAACTGTGATTTTGAATAAAAAAATAAACACATCCTGATAAACAGGAATATGATGAACTATCAATCTTTAATTACTGTCTGCCCCAGTTAACAAAAAAAAATGAGACCTTTGTAATCTGGTATCCGTTTTACAACATGGATTACATTTCACTCATTATGTCTCTGACAGCCACTTTGGAAGAATATTACAAACCCTGTCTTTGACAGCTTCTCTTTATTTTGTTATCATATTCACAATTTGTCATCTGTTCAGACTTCCTTACGTCTTAAGTAAGTCTGAAAGTTGCTTGTCTTTTCATTACAAAAGATTGGGTTTTAGAGAAATAGCCACTGCACTGTTAGAAATGAAAGTGATGTTGTTGTCCATCTAGGACATAGGAAAGTAGTTACTGCAGTTTTTTTTTTTAACAGTCACAAGGAGGTAAAGCGCCAATGGGTACTAGTGAAACTAGTGAGAGCTGCAAAATTATAGCTCAAAAGAGGGTAAGTCCACTTGATGGCAGTGTTGCACATGGAAATTTAGTGTTGTGCTCATATTTATGCAATCATACACTTTGATAGCAATTTTGTGTTGTGCCCACGCTTTTAAATTCAACATTTTTATATTGAATATTTTTTTATATATTGAAAAGTTTTTATATTGGACAGTTTTATATATTCACTTATGCTTTTATAACATTTATAAACCCATTTTTTCTATTTTTCTGTTTTAAATGGTCGCAATATGCTTCCTTGGGGAGTTGGTGACAAATATGAGTCATTGTACATTGTCATTGTCATTACATTGTAACATGAACTATCTTTTTAAATGTTAGTTTATGTTTAAGTGTTTAAGTGTTTAATTGATTAATACATTTATGGAAGGAGGGGTTTATTGTATAAAAAGAAGGGTCAAGCAGTATGTTTTTATCATCTGATGAAGTCCTTGAGGACGAAAACGCAGAGACATTGTAGAGCGTTTATGTGTATTAAATAGCTGCCTGCCTGAACCACAGTCTGGTGTGTACATCATTTTTGACCTCCTGGGTGCTGTTAGTTTGTGTTTTTTTTTAAAGCTACATGTCAAATTGCTTAGTAAAAACATGAGAGAGGTCTGTGATCACTGAACAAGTGAGAAATGCAATTTTTTTTCCTGTAAGGAGTGTGACAAGTTGCAGACTAGAATAACCTGGCTGTCATGGAAATTGATTTTTCTGTCCCTACTGACATGGAAAGATGATGCGAACTGTGTGTCACCTGCAGTAGTAAGACAAGTAAAATGATTAAAGTAAAGGCTTAGTTGAGTACCTTGGAAACTATTTAATGAGGAAGGACAAATCTTCAGCATCATAGTCAGTAAAGTTAACTCTAGAAGACCATAACTGCATATCCTTACCTGCATGATTATATAGTTATTTTTTTCATTATTACAAACAGCTGTAGCTCAAGAAAAAGAGGAAAAGTGTGACAATTTAACATAGTCATAAAAGATCTTTTACCTCCATGGTTATACTGTTCAGATTTCTTGGGCTAATAGGATGACAGGTATGGTTATATCAGCTTGAATTTTCCAGTGTTTCATTCTCAAAGAGGTATTTTACTTGCTTGCTTGACCTGAGCTGGTAATCCCAGTAATGGCATTAGTAACAATATAACTGCTACTGCATACAGCTGTTTGAATTTTTCTATTTATGTCACTTGTGCAAAAACCTATTCAAAGTCAACATAAGAGAATGTATATTATAGATTAATTATAAGCAAGATTCAGCAGTTCTGTACATAAAAATAAGTACTAGCTACCAAGAGTCCAGCATCATTTGTATTGTATTTTTATAGTTATTAAATAAATGTCAGAATGTATTTTATTTTATTTATTTTATCATTTGTTACCTGGGTAAGTGGGCTTCTCTATAGACTCTTGTCAGCCATAACCCAGGCAGTGTGTGCAAGGGCAAACACAAGATATATGTGTGGATAATTTGGAATAACAGTCATGAGCAAATCCATTATGTGGGTGACAGGACAAGCAAAATGCACATAGTCAGTGACTGGGGACACAAGTTATCAGAAATAAAAGAGACAACTCCTGGACTGTGGAGCTGTGAGGCAGAGATCTGACCACTGAGCCTTCATGCTCCTCCTTGACAGTAAAACCTGTATTCCTCAGTCGTGAATGCTGCTACCATGGGAAAACTTGCATTCCTCATTTAGGAATGCTGCTACCATGGTAAAACCTGTATTCCTCATTCAGGAATGCTGCTACCATGGTAAAACCTGTATTCAAAATTCAGGAATGCTACTACCATGGTAAAACCTGAATTCCTCATTCAGGAATGCTCCAACCATAGTAAAACATGCATTCCTGAATGGAGAATTCAGGAATGCTGCAACCATGGTAAAACCTGCATTCCTTATTCAGGAATGCTGCTACCATGGTAAAACCTGTATTCCTCATTCAGGAATGCTGCTACCATGGTAAAACCTGTATTCCTCATTCATGAATGCTGCTACCATGGTAAAACCTGTATTCCTCATTCATTAATGCTGCTACCATGGTAAAACCTGTATTCCTCATCCATGAATGCTGCTACCATGGTAAAATATGTATTCCTCATTCATGAATGCTGCTACCATGGTAAAACCTGTATTCCTCATTCATGAATGCTGCTACCATGGTAAAACCTGTATTCCTCATTCATGAATGCTGCTACCATGGTAAAACCTGTATTCCTCATTCAGGAATGCCACTACGTCTACTTACTAGTACCAAGTTCCATAATTTCTTAATGGTTTTCCAGAATTCAAAAACACAGAATCACAGAATGACAAAAATCACTTAGAAAGCATTTGTGTTTCTCTAAATGAATGTTCAGTCACGTACACTAACCTCCTTGAAAACTATTATCAGAAAGGAACCTGACTATTGAGGGATATTACTGATTCATTTAAAAGATCAAATAAAACTGAAGGGAAAAATCAATGACAGAAAAAATAACTTACTGTCTTTAGCAGAAAACATCTGGTGTGTAAGTTCAGCACTGATGTTCATCACAAATGTGCAGTTCATCTTCCTTAACCAGTAAAATTTCTTTTTAGCCTGTAATAAGAAAAAAATGCATTGATGTTCATCAGTTTCCAGTAATGCTTTGATACAGAGAATAAAGCTATTTGCTAGTTTGAATCTTCAAAATCATGTATCATAGACCTTCTAAAGTGGGATTAACAGCTGAAGTCAGTAAGTGATATTCAGCATTTAGGGCAAGGTGATACATCTTATAGCATTTTTTTACTATGTCAAGGGAAGCAAATAGTTTGGAACAATTAACCTGTACAAAGAAATTTATTGTTGATGGAACAACTACACATTTTGCTATAAATCAATAACATCTGCTAAATATTTTTATAAGCATATGCATAGTGCAGCTTGGCAATAACCCACGACTGGGTGTGGGTAAATCCTGTGATACCCATACCTAGCCGTGGGTTATTGCTATTACAATGACATTATTTAAGAAAAATGGCTTCACTTTCTTAAATAATGTCTTTGAATAACAACACTGTAGTGTTATTCCATGTTTACTGATGTACTGAGCATGTGCATGGGACTTACGTTTCCATGCTTGCAGAGTACATTAGTACTGTTCAGGCAAAGCAACAAAGAAAAGAGAATCTCTATTGCTTTTTTTTTTTAATGCAAGAAAGCTTTATAAAGCGAAACATAACAGGGGAGCAAAGGTTCAAAAACAATGACATTAGAAAGTTACTGGAATGTGAGGTTTTGTGTTAATGTGCATTTTCTGAATACTATGAAGCTTAAACCTCAAATGTCTGTCATTACTTAATGACTTCAATACACATTGTCTTGTGAGAACACATTAAAACCTTTACGTAAAAATCTGGATATACTGTGAAAATCTGGACAGTTGAGAGGTATGAGAGTCTGAGGAGGCTTAAGGAGGGACAGTGCTGAAATTCAAGGAAAATCAGGTTTAGTTTTGCAAAACATATCTAATTTTTTTTTGTTTTTTGTATTTTGGTCTGTCCTCTAAGCATATGCTTAACAGAAAAGTCTGGCTGCTCAATGGTACTTGAACAGCCAGACTTTTTTCTATCACTGTGTGCTTGACTTACAACAGGCATGCTGACTAGACTGTCCAATCAGTGTGCATGTTTTTGAATGAAAATGAGCTATTCTTATATAATAATCATTAACTCAATGCTATTCAAGAAAGATTATAGGCAGAAATTAATTACATTTATATATTTCATGCCAAAGCTTATAAAGGTTATTATGATTAGGTTAGTGATCATAACCAGTCTTTGAGAAAAGGATTTCAAGAATGTACACCTTAACAGCAAAATTCAAGAGGTGTTTTTCTTGGGAATCTATTCAGGGAACACATAAGAAACTGAAGTTATGATTTTAGATCAAGTCAAAATGATTTATGTATTTATTTTGCAAACATTAATTTATTATGCATATGATTTGCCGAGTTAATAGAAATGATCACAGGTATGAAAACATCATATAGATCAATTTAAGAAAAATAAAAGTCAAACACTTTCACTCATTAAAATGAGTGAGCATATAATGTAATATGGAAAAATAATATTTCTAATATTAGCGGTGGTGGTGCTGCGGTAGCATTTGTTACCTCACAATAGTCCGTTGTCTCTGTTCTTCAGCAGCTAAAGCTTCCTGTGTGGTGACATGTGTGAATGGGCAATGTCTCGTTTGAGTTGTTGTGCTGGCCAAGCTGGCTAGTAATAAAATCTACCAATTTAGCGGAGACGACGAGTTCCACTCTAACTGAGAAAAAAAACCAACAACAACAACAACAACAACAATTCATAACAGTATGACAACTAATTACAGGTAACACTTCATAGCAATGAAAGAATGACTTTCTAGTATTAGGTATGAAGAGAAAAAATGAAAGAGAACAGACCAACTATATACACTATGACACAAGAATATTTAATAGCTTACCCTCAGACTTCTTGCTTGAAAAGAAAGGGATGTGATGTATAATTGTTTTTATGAGGTAATGGTGCTATGCCTTACCATCCACCTACTACCCTGTCCTTGTGTGACTAGATTGATAATATGGGATGATTAGAAGTAGGATCAGCTGGTATAATACTATGCGATATAGACAAGAAATTAAGACTGAAGTAATTCTAGCAATAGCCTCCTTGGCTGCCAGAACCATGATGCAGACTATAGGACTTGATTTCCCTGCTGGTTGAATGATCCCATAAAGGACTATGTTTTCTAACTCTGAGAGATTGTGTAATTATCTTGTTAGCTTTATCATGAATGTCTCTCCAATACTTCACTAAGGCAAGACCCATATGATGTGGTGACAAGAGGCCACATAATGTGCCCGCTGACATCTCCAGCAAAGAGGAGGAGGTATGAAGAAACCATTTGGACACTAACTTAGGTGTTAAAAATAACTGATGGAGGCACTTCTAGGCAAATAACCTTCATCTGGGAGAGGATGTAGATTTAAAGGGTTGGCTCAACATAACAGAGCACTGCTGAACTGGTACCTCCTTATTAGTCTTCTCTGACACCTCTACATTAAATCCTGTAAGGGATTACAAGATGGTTTACCCAGGATAGCAGTAATATTGTAAGTACTAAGCTTGGTCTGGTCATTAGTGCAGATTGCCATTTCCAATGTTTGAAAAAATTGTAACGACTCTCTATAAGTGCTCTTTGAAGCCTGGAGCTTATCTGGCAGTATGGCAAGTGGGGTCTATATTATTTTGCCGAAAGACATGTTCAGCGAACACGTCTTCATCGGCAAATGTACAGCAAATGCTGAAATCAGTGAAAGGCCAGATCAGCGACTTTTTCCCAGGGTAAAAAAGCACTTGGCCATCATTGGAGATTTGACATTTTCCCCACTTTAGTGAGATTTCGGAATTGGTATATTTAGTTAGGGGGATGTGGGGGGTGAAGCCCTCCACTTTGTAGGGTTCGAAGGTATGTGTGGTGTTTAGTAGGCCAAGCAGTTTTTTCCCCTGGGAAGAAAGTTGATGTTGTAGCCTTTTACTAATTTCAGCATTTGCTGAATATTTGCCAATGAAGACATGCTCGCTGAACACATCTTTCGGCAATATAATATAGACCTGGCAAGTGGTATGTAGGTGGAATATGATATTCCTCAATTAGCTCCTGAAAGTTGGGTGGGTGCAAAGTTGCGGTATAGTTACCATGTATAAGGCAAATTCTTGTCTCACCACGTCCTCCAAGGGGAAATTTTCCTGGCATCCCTAAAAACAGGGTAAGTGCCATTAGGGAGACATAGGGAGGACAAGGTGAGAGACTGAGAGACGGCTCAGATTTGACAAATATGTCAAAGAATTCCAGTAAAAAGTGTTTAAATATTGGGAGGTACCAATTGTTGGGGCTTTCAATGGATGAAATGTAGGGCAGCCATTATCATTTGCTTCAGCATTTGGTCCTCAAAAGCAAGGGTATAGCTCCTGCTCCATGTTTGAGGCCCAGGCTAGAAATGAGCACACCTGGTATAATTCCCTAAAAAGCCAGCTTTGATATGCTGTTATTATGTTAGGCATGCGTATGCTTATAATATGCTTGGGGGGAATACTAGGGAGCCAGTGTGCCTCTAGGAGTGGAAGGAGCCCTTAGGAACCTTAGACACTTTTTTATCCCATGCCTGTAACACATTGTAGGGTAACCTTAGTGAGAGACGTAGCAGGATATAAATAATTTTGGGATATAACACCATTTTGATGAGCAAAACTCTGAGATCTAAATGCAGATTTCATAGATTCCATTCCTGGATACTAGAACCTATGGTCTCCATATGAAAACTCTAGTCTTCTTTGGCTTTGAGGCAAGAGTAACTCCCAGATATTTCAATGAGAGTGTATTAAGAGTATATCCCAGTCTATTGTGTTCTGCTAGAGAAGAGATATTTTGCAGAATTTCAGCAGTCTTACTCAGATTGAGCTTGTAACCTGATACGTAATATCATTGTGAGAGAATATTCCAGATATGCTAGAGCATTGACTGAGAATTGTTAACAAAAACTGTCAAGTCATCTGTAAAGAGTGC
Organism: Protopterus annectens; assembly: GCF_019279795.1. NCBI lineage: Eukaryota > Metazoa > Chordata > Ceratodontiformes > Protopteridae > Protopterus > Protopterus annectens. The sequence goes on from NC_056732.1 coordinate 489,719,613, forward strand.
CAACTCACTCACCATCCAAATGGTTTAGGAGTTGTGTCAGGGTCTACTGTAAGATTACTGCAAGTGGTAACATGGCCAATATAAATAATAAGGGCACCAATGAGCAGCCTTGACTAACTCTTTTGATTATGGCCAAATATCTAGATATGTAAGTTCCTACCCTGACCACTGCAGTTAATCTGAAATAAATGCAGAAAATGGACTCTAAGAATGTAGTTGGAATTTATAGGCAGCTATAACTTGTGCTAAGTAATTGCATATGATGTTGTCAAATGCCTTCTCTGTACTGACTGAAAGCAATGCAACTGGAAGTTTACATAGTGAACCCTTTTGCAAATATTCTGCTGCTCTCACTTTATAGTGTCAGTAGGCCCTAGGTTTAAGAGAGCCCACCTAGTCAGGATGGATTAATGATGGTAGCAAAGGTGCTGTACTCTCTGACCATGCACTCATGTATATTTTATTATATTATATTAAGAAGAGATATTGGTTGGTAATTTGATAGGAGTGAAGAGTCTTTATTGAGTTTAACAGTGGGAGCAGCATAGAGAGCTTTCAGGAGGGAGGACCCCCTGTCCAGTGGAAGCTGGCAAACAGGCTTTCCAAAGTAAATGAAGAGTTGGGATGGGATGAGTTTTGTAAAGTTCTGACAGAAGACCATCCATTCTGGGCACTTTATTTACGTTCACTTTCTTAACACCATTGCATATTTCTTGTATATAGAATGGGGTCTCCATTACTTGAGCCTATTCCTGTGCTAAAGCTTGTAAAATCAAGGGGATAGAAGGCAGATTGGAGGGCGCAGATTTGAAGTAAACCTCCCCAAGTTTTGATGCAGAAGTCCTGATAATATTGCCTGAAGCAATCAATGATTTGCAAAGTGTTCAACCCCTCTGAACTAGTTATAGATCTACAGTTTGCTAAAGCAGACAATACTTTAGTATTATTTCTTGCCTTCCTTGCTAGTCTGGATAGAACATGTGGAGAAACTTCATAGTGCTGAAGTCATAAACTATCTAGAACTAATTCTGTTTTCTAATTTAAAATGTTCTGAAATTTCTGCTTCATTCAAGACAGTGAAAGTGATTTAGAAGGTGTTTTCTAGAGGAATGTTGAGCCAGTTCCTGGTGGTACTACTGATGTTATAAGGAATTCAGCTCAGCAGTCCATTGTTTCCACAGGCCAGTTGTCCAAGAATGCAGCCTGGCATGAATAAATGTATTGTAGGTATCCCAAAAAATAGAAGGAGAGTAGTCCTCTAGCATGTGTGCTGCCAGAAAGTAAGTATAATCAAAAATTGCCCAAAATTTGGTCTCCTGGTGTAAGAAGAGTAGAGCTTCCATTGTTCAGGTGGTAAAAGCACCAGATCAGTACCAATACACTGTATCGCATCAAGATCTGAGTATGCACAAGGAGCATCTTGATAGGTTGTCTGAAAGTCTAAAATGTCATGTTCTAAATAAGGTCTGTCAATTCTGCTGGTGGTAGAAAACTTTGGGGGAAAAACAGGTAAACTGCCTGTGGGTGATCTGAATATATACACCTAAAACTTATGGAGACAAATCTTTAACCCAGGACTGTAGGCACTTAATGTTAGGGGTTGAATGAAAAAAAAAAACTTGCAGCTGAGGTGTCCAAAACACCCAGTATGCAGTTAAAGACCCCATCTGAACCAAATGCTCTTTTTGATTCATTTGACTATAGTAAAGATGCTGTTTAATCCTACCAGTAGCTATGGAAGGATGAAAATACACCAAGGCTAATGTTAGAACAAGTGATCCCTTTTTGAATACTGGCCCAGCCAGCTCCCTCCACTCAAGAAAAGTGGAAGTAGTGAGTTAGAGCCATTCCTCAACAGTATTGTGACTCATTTACACTTTTGGGATGGATATAAGGAAGAGACAATGATTTCATACCCCCATGCCACAAGCTTAGCATGTACACTTTCAGACAGATTTCTCTTAAAAACTAATACATCAGGGGAATGTTGCCCCACCCAAGAAAGTAGATGAGTCCACTTCATATGACGGTTTATGCCATTTACATTAAGACTAAGAACTTTCATGCAGATAATAATCCAACAAAAAATTCGCCATCCTGGCAAGTGGCTTAGAATAGTTTTGTTATGTTTGCATAACACATTTAAGGTGAGGAAAGCTTTAGCATACACAAAACTTTATTCTCCTGGCTAAGCAAGTAAAAAGAAAAAATATTCAAGAGCAGTGCAGAAACAAAAGACATGGAAGCACAGCATTGAACATAACATGAGTGTTTAATAACCAAAGGTTTTCCTTACTACCAAAGAGATAGCAAACCTGCTAGCGGATAAGTTTGGTAAAGTTTCACTTCCTTATCTCCTCCAAACTTATCACAAACCTTGCTCCAAACTTCCCACCTACCATACATACATACATATCTGAAGAGCAGGTCATTAAAGCCTTGTCCAAGGCAAAAAACACAGCCTCTATGGGACCAGACAGCATCACAGGCTGTCTTCTAAACAGGCTAAAACATGAACTAGCATCACCATTAAGTACCCTTTTCAATCACAGCCTAACCACAGGCTTTATTCCTGTCGAATGGGAACAGCAACAGTTATTCCCATCCACAAAGGTAGCCTAGCAACAGACCTGGGGAATTGCAGACCCATAAGCCTGACCAGCTTCATCTGTAAGGCCATGGAATGTATCATTATGGATCTCATACATAAAGACATAGGTGACCTCTAAACCCTGGATCCAACCATATTCATCTTCGTCAAGGGCAGATCCTGCCTATTAAATCTGGCAGAAATTTGTGCACACAGCATACCTCGACTTGACAAAGGCTTTCAACACAATCCCACCCTCAGGCATTACCGATAAACTTAGCAAACTGAATGTAAACCCCTTTGTTGTAAGATGAGTTGCCAACTGGCTCACAAACTGGACACACACTATCAAAGTGCATGACTCTACATCAGCCAACAGACCTGTCACCAGCAGGGTGCCACAAGGGTCAGTGCTGGGCCCCTAATGTTTGGCATATACTTCGCAAACGTTCAGGCCAAACCTAAGGGATTGTGGCTGACCAAGTTTGGGATGACTGCAAACTAGGTGTAATTATTGAATCCCCAAATGATGTAAGTATATTCCAGGATGGTCTAACACAGGCCAATGACTAGTGTCTTATTCACGGTCTCAAAATGAATGCAAAGAAATGCATCATCATTCAGCAAAAACAATGTCTCTTCACAGTATCAGATCAACAACAATACCCTAAGTACCTACGAAGTGGTAAGGGATCTGGGATCACAAGTTGACTGCTACCTTAACTTTGACCACCATATGTCTACTGTAGTAAGGAAGGCTTTTTATGTAGCACACTTGATTAGCAAAGGCATCACTTCAAGACCAAAGGAGGTTATAACCCCTTTATACTCAGTACTAATCAGGCCTATAATTGAGTATAACTCCCCATTTGGCATATACCACAAAGCACCTACAGCAATTGAAGACACCTCAGAGTTTTCTAACAAAGAAGATCAAGGGACTCCAACACGTGACTTACACAGACTGACTGAAGTCCTTGTCACCATACTCTGTATCATATAGACTTCTTAAGGGAGACTTAAGACTGGCTTACAGAGCAATCTCAGACCCAAACCTAATGAACTTGCTGCACATCCATAAATCAAATGGGATTAGAGATACCCATTCCAGGGACCTAAATATGGCCTGTAACTCAAATAAGACATGCTGGAGTGACAGATTTGTCTCTCAGTGACTGCTGCTTCTTTGGAATAGGGTATCAGTTCATCTGAAACAGAGAAACCTCTATGACACTGTTCAAAAGGAACCTGGACAAGTGGATGGGGCACCATAAATTCTTACCAGGAACAGCACCCAAAATGATACTGGACATGGGCAGTCATTACTAAATACAATCCTGGTTATTTACTAGTGTATCTATGGTATTATACTGGGATGAAACGGTTAGACTTGAAATGACCTCTAGGTCAATAGCCTAGTAAACACCTCTGATCCTATGATGCTAAATATGGCAAAATAATGTAGACTACAGTTAGTAACTTCCAATATCACAGTGTCATAGAAAAAAAGAATTATTCTCATGTCAACCCCCCTAATTACCAGGGAGGAAATCCCTGTATCAGATAGTGCAACTCATGCTGTACATGATGAGCTTCAAAAAGATATTTTGAATTCTGCAAAATAAAAATCAGTCTGAGATACATTCATGGATTTGCTGGACATAGTGTAACCCACTGTGGGAGCAATGTTACTGTCCAATCCCCACATTAGTTAAAAGACCTGAGAAACAGTGTTGCATTAATGCGGTCACCTCGGTATGATCTGTTAATACCTGTGCGGCATTGGATCTCTTGGGGTCCAGGGATGTTAATGCAGCCCCATTCATGGTCAACCCTCATTTGGTCAGAGAAGGATTCCAGTCCATATTGTTAGGAATCAAAATGACAGCATGGCCCTTAAGATGTTGCAGTGCTTCCTCCAGTCATGAAACTGCTTATATACCATCCGACAACTGGAGCAGTAGCCCAGCAGGATACAGCAGGGAGAATTTTAAGACCTTGTCCTTAAGGAGCAACAGCAGAGGAAACCAAACTTTACACTTAGCCAGGACCTGTTTAGAATAATAATTATCAAATTGCTCTTTTCCTAACCAAATAGGTAGTGTCTTTGTGCAACCAAGCAACTTTGAGGATCTTCTCATTCTGCTGGAAAGAGGAAATGCACTATTACTGGTCAAGGTGGGATGCCCAGTTTTGGAAGGGGGCCAGGGAGCTGTGCATTCTCTCAATCATAAGTTTAGAAGAGGTGTCTAGCCCGAGAGTAGTAGGAATCCAAGACTGAATACAATGCAGCATGTCCTTTTGTTCTGCACCTTCATGGATAACATGGTCCTGTGTCCTCTGTTCCCTTAATCATCAGCACAATCATTTAGTAGCTGTATAGAGTCCAGTTAAAATGAGATTTGGTGTTCAACTTCCTCCACATGGCTGAACAGGTCCTGGGTAGTCTGCACCAATGTGGCAGTGTGTCCTTTCACTCTTACCACCATCAATTTTATCTCCAGAACTTGCAAGTGTAAGTAGGATTGAAAGTTTTTCATAGATAGTTGGAGCCGTTCAATGGTAGCTGTCAGTGTTATACCTAATGGTGTATTACCAGATTGTTGCTATAATGATGCCATTGGTTCATCCACATATCTAGCAAAGGAGAAGTAGCAGTAATAATAGCAGGGGTTAAGTCAGGAGTTGGCATCTTCCAAATAGTATCTAATCTTACTCTAGCTTTGGGAGGATTTTTTTGATGTAATATACAGCAGACAGGTCCTGACAAAAGGCAATAGTTAAGTTTGGTAAGAAAAATGTACTTTAAGCTAATGTGCTTAAGATTTAGTTTAATGTTGTATGGAGCTCATAAACTGTAAGTCTACATGTCCAACACCAGAATAGGAAACCCCCCGGTCATATTTTTTTGTAATACATGTCACATTTTAAATGTCGTAGAGTGTTAACTAGTAAAAATAAAATACAATTATAGGACCTCTAAGTATTTAACAACATAACATAATAAACCTCATGCTGCCACATGAATAGTGACAGAAAGTGAAGTTAGCTTTAAAAAGATGTGATACTTTGCACTGCAGCACTTTTTTAAAGTTGTTTGTATTGGAGAATGGATTATGTTACAGATTCCAAAGCTGTCAATAGGTTTCTGATGTGGTTTTGTGGTGTTTGTCATCTGTGTGGCATGGCAAGGCTTACAAATAAGTTAGTTTATTATTTTTTTATTTATTTTATTTCTAGTTTGATTACGGGGGAAGTCCACTGGGCCGAAATGACCCATTTTCAGTGAAGGCCCGGGGAGAAAAGCTCCAAGATGCATTATACAGTTCAGATACAAGTGATACTAAAGTATAAAAGATAGCATTATATAGAACAGTTACAAATAAGCACATTCAATATCATGCATAGTTAACAAAATTAATTGTGAGTGAAGTTAAGGTTTATACAGTTTCATTTGAGCAAACACTCATGTATTAGCTGTGGAAACAGTTTACATACAAACATTTAAGTAAATGTGGATACACTTTACATACACATATTTAAAGTAGGAAGCTATTTACAATATTTACAAAGCTAAGTCATGTGAAAGTAGCTATGGGAGTTATGAATGAACCTCACTATATTATGCTTGTAGAGTATAGAGAGCTGTGATGTTGCTCTGAAATTGGAAAATACATGCTTCTTAAGTGCCCTTCTAATGTCAGAAATGTGCTTAATAATTTTTTTTGTTAATAACCTCTAAGCACTATTAAGCTCTGGCCTCATTCTAGAGCGTAACAGCTACCAGTGTCAGCCACCACAAAATAGCAGCAAAAGAAACAACAGCTTTTAAAGCCATTACATACTTTATAATGACACTTTTTAGCAAAAAGTGTGCAAGAGTGAAACATTATAACAGATTTTAAACCCATTTAGGTTCATAGGTAGGTACTAGGCTATTGGCCCTAGGGCCTATATAAGCCTAGCCAAAAGGTACCCTGGCTTTCGCCACCCAAGAAAATTATTTTCCTGTGCGACTGTCAAGCAGAGCCACAGAAGTGATCCCCGGGGTGAATTTCCTCTCTCCCATCCAATCATCAAGATTTTTCTTGAAGAGTGCTAATGAGGAGCTTTGTTTGATATAGATAGGTAGTTTGTTCCAGAGTATGGGAAGTCTCTAGGACGGGAATCTATCCCTCCAGCATGTTCTGCTTATTGTAGTGACAAGGTTTAGGTCTCTAGAGCTTGTAGCTCATAGGGATTGGGATTTCTTTAAGTGGAGCATGTCCAAAAGCTCTGGGTTTGACATAGCTTTGTGTGTTAGGCAGAGATCGCCTCTGAGTAGGTGATATGCGATGGAATAAAGCTGCAGTTTTTTTAGAGGGTATGCATAGGACATCTGTTTGAGGCCAGTAATCCTCTTTGTGAGGTATTTCTGCAGCCTTTTCAGTTGTTGTAGATGTCTTGTGAGGTACATACCAAAAGGGGCATTGTACTCTATAATGGGTCTAATGACTGATGAGTAGCTATACTTGTGTTTCTGCTTTGGGGTTTTACTGAGAGCCTCCATGAATGTAGGTGTGTGTTTTGTGTTTCTATGTGTGTTTGTTTTGGTCATGTAGATTTTTGAGGATTATGTGTGGTGTGTGGGTGTGCATTTACCTTTTTCCTCTTGACTGTCTAGTTCAGTCTTGGGTAGAGAGTAAAACTTTCCTTCTGGCTATAATAAGTATATCTCTCATCTCTTGTAGTGTGTGGTGGTAGGAGGGAGGGAGTTGTGTGTGTGTGTTGCTTTAAGAGATGCATCAGATTCATTCAGAGAAGAGACAGGAGAAAACCTTAGACATGCCTGGATATGCTTATGCTGTTGTTATTTATAACTGTACTTGTTCTCTAGACAAGTTCCTAGACAGAGAGAGGAAGTAATTTGTAGCTTAGTTATTTGTTATAACAAGTTCTACATGTAACAAGTGCTGAGCTCAGTGAAACAGCTCAGCAAAAAAAAAACAAAAAACTAAACTAAAAAAAGAAAAAAATTAAGCAAACTTCAGCCTCAGAAGCCCACAAATAGTCCTGACAGAGCAAATCTGTATCCCAGACTAGACTACCTCAGAATGGGGCAGAAAACAAGCTTAGAATTTTATTTATTTATTTATTTTATTTATTTATTTTTAGGAGAGAGAGAGAAAGGAGGAGCAGAAACTACTAACTGCCAAATCTCTCCCTCTCCCTTCTGTAGAAGAAATAACATTGAAATAATAGGGAGGAGAGGTCTAGATCAAACTGACAGAAGTGCAACTGCACAGCCACCAACAGCCACCAACTATAAGAACAGCACATAATAGGGAGAGAGGTGGAGAAACAAACTGCAGAGCAGTTTCAGAAAGCAGAAAAGCAGCAGTGAACCTTTAAACAAGAAGTTATGTTATGCATATAACGCGATATCACATTCCCACTCATTCTGCCTCACATTCCCGTCCCGATGGTCCCACACCCGGGTTCCTGCCTCCACTCTCTTCAGATTGGCTTGTGGCTAAGAGTGGCTAAGCCATGCTGCAATGCACCAATGCACCTATTCCCCGAATCTTGATCCACACACACACACACACACACACACACACACACACACACACACACACACACACACACACACACACACAGGACACACCAACTCAACACAACAACTCAAAAGAGAGAGACCAAGGTTGCAAACCAGGAGGACAGGGGGGGGGTGGGTGGGTAGGGAGCGGTGTAGTGGGAGATGACGAACAGAAGATGTGAGGCAACGCTATGGATAACGATAGTCCCATGGGTACACTACTTCTAGATGACCTGTGAATTGGTCATACCTCTTTCACAGAGCGAGACAGAACTAGATATACATTGAGCCAGAAAAAAAGGCTCACCCAGAAAATCTGGAATGAGATCTGATACCAGATGAATACCAGATCCAATTTGTAATGACTAATAAAGGTGTGAGGAGATGCCCAAGTAGCTGGAGAGAATAAATATCCACAGACATCCTAGCCTGAAAGGCAGTAGTTCAGACCGATAGTATTTGACCGATTTGCAAGAACAGGGCATTGGAAATGAAACTAGAAATTTGAAGCAAAGAAAAGAACATTTGAACAGAGTTACTTTGATTTTCTGGAACAGTCTGTCTGTAAGCTGAAAAGGAGACAAAAATTTGGTCAGATTTTTTTAAAATATTTTCTTCTATGTAAATAAAAACGTAATTGTCTGTGGACATCCAGCTGATGAAACTTAAATTCTGCCTTGTTAGAGAACTCAGAGAAAAACACAGGCAACTCAACAGACTGGTTGAGGTTGACCAGTGAAGCAACCTTAGGCATAAAGGAAGGATTAGGTCTTAGCAAAACCCTATCCTTGTGAAATATCAAGTAAGGGGGCCGGACTGATAAAGCTTAGAGTTCAGAGATCCGCCAAGCCGAAGTGATGGCTATCAAAAAGAGTGTCTTCCAAGACAAACATTTTAGGTTACAGGTTGCTGCAGGCACAAAAGGAGGTGAGAAAAGCTGCTGTAGCACAAAATTAAGGTCCTATGGCATAACAGGATCAAAGATCGGAGTTCTAAGTAGCATAGTTCCTTTGAGAAAGGCCCTACACAGTCTGTGTGCCATTAGATTGGGTTCATTAGCAACATGAAAAGTAGAAATGGCTGCCAACTGTACTTTAATAGTTGCTGCAGCAGATCCCTGACTAAACAGTTGAGATACAATCTCTAAAATTGATGAGATGGGAGCTGTATAGGGATCAATCTGTCTTTCATGAGCCCAAATGGAAAATCTCTTCCATTTACTAGAATAAATCTTCCTAGTAGAAGGCTTGTGGTAGGAAGACAAAATATGAACCACCTCCAGTGAAAAATAATGAAGCTTGACTAGGGACGGAATTGGAGCAGCCATGCTGTCAACCTGAGGGTTTGGATGGAGGAGTGAAACTGCCCTGACATATGAGTCAACAGATCCGGCTCTGGGTGCAGAATTCACGGCTCGTCCATTAGATAAGGGTGAAGAAAAGGAAACCAGATCTGACGAGGCCAGTGTGGAGCAATCAGTATCATTTTGCTTCCCAAAGACTGTGCTCTTTGAATAACCTTCGTTATCAGGGGAATTGGAGGGAAGGCATATAGAAGACCAGAGGACCAATCATGAACTAGAGTGTCCCTGGGTGTTTCCCCTTCTGGGGGAATAAGGCTGAAGTAGTTGCTGCATTTGGCATTGAGGGGGGCTGGCAAATAGTCTGCAGCAAGGCTGTCCCCATCTGTGAAAAATCCATTCCACCACCTGTTCGTTCAGGGACCACTCGTGAGGCATCAGGATAGCTCTGCTCAACCTGTCGGCAATCACGTTGGACTTCCCCGGAAAGTGCATTGACACTAGAAAGCGCTGAGAAGATACTGCCCACCGCCACACTCGAAGAGCCTCTCTGCAAAGGGGATATGACCTGGTTCCTCCTTGTTTGTTCAGATACCAGACCACAGACATGTTGCCCGAGTGGATTGCAATTGTCCCAAGAGGAAGAAAGCTGTGAAGTGCTTGCAATGCTAATAGCACCGCTCTCATCTCTAAGACATTGATATGCAAATGGATCTCGTGTTCCTACCACGTGCCTTGGACAGTCCTGCTGAGATAATGCCCCCCCCCCAACCCGATCTGGGAGGCATCTGTGGTAACAGTGGCAATCGGAGGAGGAAGAACGAAAGGCAAACCCGTGTTGAGATTGCTGGTTTGAAGCCACCAGCGCAGATCCTGCTTGCACCTGTCAGTTATTACAATAAGATGGGAGAGAGGAAGGTGCTGAAGAGACCATTGGGCAAAAAGTAGCCACTGAAGAATCCTCATGTGAAGTCGTGCAAGAGGGACTAGCATAACCGTGGCAGCCATGGTACCTAACAGCTGGAGGACCACTTTTGCCTTGACCTTCTTCAGTGGTAGTAGAGTGTAGACTTGTTGCTGTAAAACCTGAATTCTATCTTCTGGCAGGAAAGCCTTCATGAGCACTATGTCTAATTTGGTGCTGATAAAGGTGACACTCTGCAAGAGCAACAATGCAGACTTTTCCCAATTCAAAGTGATTCCCAGACTTTGGCACAGTGCAATAGTGACATCCCTGGTCTGTAGTAGTAGATGCCTGGTGGTGGCAGACAGCAGCCAGTCATCCAGGTACGGAAATACTTGGAATCCCATACGTCTCAAGTGAGCCGTTACCACTGCCATGCATTTGGTGAACACCCTGGGGGCTGTGGTGAGACCAAAGGGCAGGGTGCAAAACTGAAAATGACTGTCTCCCAGCCAGAAGCGTAGGTGATGTCTGGATGCCCTGTCCATTTTTATATGGTAGTAAGCATCCTTGAGGTTGATGGAGCACATCCACACATCTTTCCCTAATAACAGGAGAATTGACTGTAACATGACCATGCGGAACTTGGACTTCTCTACATGAAGGTTCAAACGGCTGAGATCCAAAATGGGTCTCAGGTCCCCTGTTCTTTGTGACACCAAAAAGAATCTGGAGTAAGTCCCTAATCCTACTTGGTCTGAGGGGATCTGCTGGATGGCTCCTTTTATCAGCAACATTTGAACTTCTAAGGTTGGGAATCCCTTTGACTGGGTGGAACATCTGGGATTCCTTTTGTTTGGAGGATGAGATGAAAGAAAGGGAATGTTGTAACCTCTGGAGATTATCTCTAATATCCACTCGTCTTGGGTGATGTCTCGACAGGCTTCTGGGTATAGAGAAATGCAACCCCCGACTGGCTCCAGAGATGTGCAGTCGGGCCTCCTCTCAATAGCACTGGTAGGGGGAGCCACGAAAGGAATCTCGGTCCCCCTGGTTACGTGGGCCTCCTCTGCCTCTAGGGGGTGGTGTCTACCTGAATTTCCACCCCCTCCTCTGCCTCTGGAGGGGGAATCACTCTGTGCATCATGAAAAAACCTCTGCAATTTTCTGAACCACATTTTCCCACCCTTCTGGTCCTTGGGATAAGGTCTTGAAGGCATGGAAAAATGGACTCCCACGGCAGACAGGGATTTTCCTTCCTGCTCGCACCTAGTGAGAGTATCCTTCACCTTGGTTCCAAATAAGGATGAACCATCAAAGGGCGCGTTGGTGAAGGTAGACTTGAAGGCCTCCACGAAGTTACACAGGCGCATCCAGGAGTGTCTCCTAAGAGAAACTCCAGAACCTACAGCCCTGCTCACTCCATCGGCTGCATACAAAATCAGCCTCATGGAGGACTTAGCAATAGAATTTAGGGTAGACATCTGTGCATTGACTTTCTGAGCCACAGTATCAGTTATGTTACCCTGTAGAGAATCTCCCAATTCCTTTAGGAGATCTCTTTGGAGCCGTGAAAAAGTGATAAGTAGTTCAGCGACCGCAGTGTAAAGGCTGCTGAACAGAACACACACTTCCCATACCTGTCCATAGCCCTGGACTCCTTGTTAGAGGGATGGACGGTAGATGAAGTTTCTGCAAGTTCCTTCTTGGTGGCTGCTGCCACCACCATGGCATCTACTGGAACGCCTTTTGTAAGAAATTATTGGGGGAGCGGACAAAAACTTTTTGTGTCTCCTAGGGACCGGTTCCACAGTGTCCGGAGTTTCCCACACCTTTAGATAAATGAGGTCCAGGAGCTCGTCGAATGGTGGAGAAACCCAAGAGGCAGAGGGTTGGGAAACAAAGGCCTTCAGGAACACCAGCTCCTCCTCAGAAGGGGCTTTAGATGGCTAGTCACCTCTCTGTCTCAGTATTTCCAAGATATCTGTAAAAGAGATATCAACAGAAGACGACTTAGGGGACCCCTCTGACTCCTTGAGGTCGGTGTCAGATGTGAGGGACTCATCTTGGGAGTCAATGTGCTTCCTCTTGCACACTCTCTTTCTGGGTGGCGCCTCAGGTAAAAAATCCGGGGAGGCTTCAGAAGGCTGGGGACCACTCATGGAGGTATCCTGAGGCCCTAGGTCTCTGCTGTCCCTAGGTAGAGGGTGATTTGATACTGTTATCGGTGCTGGAGGGGGAAGACTGTCGGTACCATAGGATACAGCTGGCGACATGGCCAGCACACTCCTCATGACCTCGAAAGCTGATCCCCCCGGCTCTGAAGGCCTACTAAAAGCAAAAGACAACCTCAGAGCTGAGGAAATAAGGTCCAAAGCCGATGTTGGGTCCACGCTCACCTGAGCCGAAGCGCCGAGAGGAAGGATCAGAGCCGAAGAAGTTCGATCCGATACCCCCCCCTGGCTCCAACCGGTGAGCTGTGGACCCTGGACCCCATGGATGGCACCAACGGGGTCAGAGCGGAGATTGGAGCAGAGATGCCAGAAGGAGCAACTGGAGCCGATCTCGAGGCATCAGACGGAACTGACAGCTCTGGCTCCGAAGAAAGTTCCAGAGGAGGAAAAGCCAAAGATGAAGGGGGGGACAGGCTCCAGAGCCGATTGGGCCAAAGCTGAAAGCAATTTAGCCAGCACCAATGACTGAAGCAGTTTCTTCACCACTCTATCGACATCATCATCGGAAAGTGTCCTGGAGGATCTAGAGGACATGGTCGGGGATCTGGATCTCCCTATAGAGGGAGACCTACGAGTCGGGGAGACCGGTCGAAAAACTGGAGACTGGCTCCGAACTGACACATCTGACCTTGGCACTAATAAACCTGGAGCCGAGGTAGACAACATCGAAGCACTGTCTTCTATCGGCTCCGAAGCCAGTGGAGCTGAAGAAGCAATAGTACTCTTAATAATTTTCTCTGGAGGCTTCGAGGAGACTAATGGAGCTGGAGAGTGCTTCTTAAATGACTTTTTATCCAACTTTTTATCTGATTTAGAAGGAGAGGACTTGGAACTGGAGGATCTCTCCAAATCCTCTTCAAAAGATGGTTTCAGCAATCCTCTCAAAATCATATATGTTCATAGGTATATACTATGCTAACAACCACTAGGGCCCTTATAGGCCTAGCTGTGTAACTCAAATGTGGCCCACAGATCAGATTTGATTTAAACAGATAGTAATTTACTGACTGCCTCTGTCCATCAGAGACATAGCAGCCAGACCAGGGGTGAATTGCTGATTACCCATCCATTGGTTCAAGTTAAACTTAAAAAGGGATAGGAAGGAACTCTTCTTCACATGGATGGGGAGCCTGTTCCAGAGAATGGGAACTCTCTGAGAAACAATCTATCTCTCCATGTCCTATTTATATTGCAAGCAAAATTTAGGTCTTTTAATCTAGTAGTGCTGATGCTGTTTGTTTTGTCGATGTGCAAAAGGTTCATTATGCCAGGCAAAGATCACTGCTCAGAAGTCTGTATCATACAGAGTAAATAGACAGAGCTTTGAGGTGATCAGCGTAGGATGTTGCATTTATTTCATGTATTCTTTTTGTAAGGAACCCTTGTGGATGTGCCACTTGCTGCATATCTCTGGTCAGGTACATACTGAAGGGGTCATTATATTCTATGATGGATTTGATGAGGCCCTTTGACATTGGCTTTGACATCTGAGAAGTAGATGTCAAAGAGGAGTGGGCCCAGCACATATCCCTAAGGGACTCCACTGAAGACTGGCCTCTCACTGATTCTAACCTCCTGGGTCCTATCAGTAAGCCAACTAGCTATCCAGCATTTTATAAAGGGGGGTTATACCTAGTTCCAAAAGTTTGTTGACAATGCCCAGATGGGGTATTGTATCAAATCCAATAGCCTTATCTAGGTAGGCAGAATGTACTGTTTTCCCCCATCCATGGCCTTATTGACCTTTTCAAAGAAGAACACTAGATTCAGTAAGAAAGAACTTCCTTTGAAAAAGCACAATTTGGATGGATCCAATGTCAGCAGGTCTCCTATGTCATTGTTGATAATTTCAATGATAATTATTTCCATGGCTTTGCAAATAAGACTAGTTAGACTAATGGTTCTGTAGTTTCCAGAATCTGTTGAAGGTCCACCCTTGTGAAAGGGGATGACTGTTGCAGTCCTCCATTCATGTGGCACAAGGTCTGTTTTAATACTGTAGTTAAATAATGACTTCAGGGGTCCTGATAAGTCATATTTTAGACTATTTTAGAGGCATCTTGGGATGCTATCAGGACCCAAAGAGGCTGTGTTCTTTGACTGTAGTGAGTGCAGCCACTCCTTTGTTAGAGCTGAAGAGGTTATGTTTGAAGGAATGTTTGAGAGGTTGGTTGGGGGTGAGAGGGGGATAACGCTGGAACTGAATTTGTCTGCTAACAGGTTTGCTGTATTGCCAGGCTTAGTGAATGTGGTGCCATTAGCCACCAGTTCAGCACTTTGTTGCGTGATGCCCTTGGGGTTTCTGACATAGTTGTACAAGGCCTTATGGTTATCTTACATTTGGGAGGCTATGTTAATCTCAAAGTTGGCTTTGCTTGACTTACTTAGCCCTCTTAGTTGCCTATTTACTTTGGTGAGGGAGATTCTGTTTGCATGGGAATTGCCCTTCCTGATTTTGTCATAATTTTATTCCTCTTGTTGTATCTCCTGTTTAATTTGGGATGCCACCATGATGGTTTGTTCCTATGGATAGTCCTAGCTTACTTCTGGTAGGTACAGCAGCCTCTATGCAGCCATTAACATCATTGTACAGACTTTCTGACAGCAATTTAGCACAGACTGCTGTGTTGCCTGGGTTTGGAGGGGCATTGAATTTTGACAAGCCATCACTTAATAAAAGGTAATTTGCCTTGGAATAGTTCTTAACTGTTAATGGTTTCAGTGGGATTATGGAGATGATTTTGATTTTGAAGGAGACAGCTTTATGGTCAGACATTATGAGGCAGGATGAAACATTGGGGGAGGGGGTGCAGCATACTCCAGTATTTGTATGCACAAGGTCCAGTATGTTGGAGCCTGTAGTTGGTGTATTCACTATTTGATCAAGAGAGTTTGTATAACAAGTCCAATCTCTTTGTCTGTAGACTTGAGGCTGTGTAGGATTCCCAGTCTGTAGAGGAATAATTAAAGTCTCCCATGAGTAGGGTGTTAGGTTGGATGGTAAGTGTCTTTAGTAGGTTCAAATATGCATTGCAAGCTTCTTGGGACATGGAAGGTGACATACAGCTGGCAAGGATTTGGTATGGGATTTTGTCTATGGTGATCTACACATGGAGTAACTCCAGCGCATCATCCTGTTTGACCACCATAGAAGCATGCTTATTAATGTATATTGAGACAACTCCTCCTTTAGCCCTTTTCTATTCAGCTACTGGACTAAAAGTATGGAAGGCAATGAAACCTTGCACTGCTGGGTACGGTCTGCCACTTTAAACCACTGCACAGATGCCTATTTTCACAAGTATGAGGAGGGCTTGGAGGGAGTGTAGTTTTCTGTTTAGGCTCATGGCAATAAACAGTAACACCTTGAAGTTCAGTTGAGTTGATTTTGCTATTGCCAGTAGGTTTGCCAATTTAGTATTGCCTAAAAAATGCACTATGGGGGTGGATAACGTTTTAGACAGTATTCAAAATCCTAGAGGGAAGAGGTGCATACCATTCTTGCTAAAAAATTTGGTCTGTTAACATAGTCCTCCCAAGCTGAAAAATACTGGATCCCATTAGAATGACACCAGAAAGACAGGCAGTTGTTGAAATCAGTCATTCTGTGTTCATATTGTGACATCATCCTCAATGATGGTAATATGCTGCTCAAGGCTAGGCTCATACCAGCCTGAGACACACAGTTGGAAAGCTTCAGAACATCTCTTTTCATACAGTCCAGGTGGTACATCTCAGGTTATTTACACCTACAAGGACTATGATGGAATCATACTGGGACCTGTGTCATAATGACTTGAGTGCATGAGTGATTTGGTGAATCCTGCCTCCATATAAGCAACTAACAGTTATCTTCTCTTAGCTCATTTTGGTGCATCAGTATTTCTTACAATGAAGTCCCCTATGATAACAAGAGTACTGGGAAGTGTGTTTGCTTGCCTTGTGGCTTAGTGTTTGGGGCTTCACTGACAGTGACAGTATGTGTGTTGTTAGGTGTTGCTTTTTCTGAGTACCTTTGGGCTTACTGAGGCATAGCTTTGACAACGGGTGATCTGGGCTACTTAGTAAGATTGCTTTAAAATGACTCAACACCCATTAGTCTATGTGTGTGTTGTGTACTGTATGAAGTGGGTGTTGTGTGCGTGGTTTTGATAACCTGATGTGCGCTTGTATGTGAGAGTTTAGCCTTCAGTGTCATTGTGTAAGTACACCTGTCACATACTGTGTCTGCTTCTTTAAGGATTAAGTGCTGTCAGCAGAAGTATAGCAGGTACAGCCATTGCCCTGGACCAGTATTGTGAACCAGCACTCCACTCCCTCCACTCTTCAAGTGAAGAGAGAAATGAGTGATTGGATTATTACAGTTAGATGTACCCCCCCCCCCGCTCTTCCATTGAAGAGCAAAAACAGACATTCCTTTTACTGGCACACTAACACGGTGGCCAGATGCATGATAAACCCCACTTCCTTCCCATTTTGTACCCTGCCCCCAACTCTTCTTTTTATATTTGTCTCCAAGAGTGCTACAGTGCTTACACTTTAGTTTAAAACATTCTCCTTTTTAAACTGTAGGAAACTGCTTGCTACAAATGTAGCAAACAGTTTCTACAGTTTATACTCTGTGGCATGGAGCACTGCAGTACTCAGGTCTTAGCCTCATCCTACTCTAGCTACACTACTGGTTGGCAGCAAACAAGAGACAATTGCTACATTGTCTCAAGATACCCATATCCACCAAGCTGGCTACACAGAAGTTAGGAAATTGCATATCAATATTGTCAAGTCCTTTGATTTGTGAGCTACAAGTGGGTGGTGTATTGGTGTTAGAAGGCTATTAAGGATGCTTTACCAGAGCAGATTATACTAATCAGTATTAAATTATACTAACTTTAAATTGTTTACACAATACTGAATTCAACCAAATATGTAGGTATTGCCACTTGAATCCCAACTAGCTGCTCTGAGCTTGTTGGCACACAAGGTATTTCTGTTATATTGCTGCTTTACAGGGTGCAGTTTTATGAACGGCTCTTTCTAGGTGTTTGCTACTGTAAAGGACACTGCTAACCCACATAAATGCATAAAATGTATAGCAGCAGAAAATAACAGAAAGCTAACTAATGGACCCTCTGGCCAATAAAATGACTACACTATGAGTACTTTTGTGTATTTCTTAACTCAGGTAGTGCAGACAAACACCCCTTCCCACAAAATGAGTAAACCCAGACATCCTAATGTAAAAACACAGTAGAAGAGACCCAGAAGTACAATGCTTCCACAAACCACTTAAACAACTAGCTGGAAATCCCTTGCAGGAGGCAGTATCAAGGCAGTCTTATAGCAGTAACAGTGCAAGGAACAGTATTTAAATAAACAGTGAAATGCACACATAAAAGTGAGAAACAGTAGTGTCTTCTCAAAACAACTTGGGTGATACAGTAATTAAAGGAACTTAACCTTGCCTGGATTGCACTGGATGTAACTAAAACACTTCTTGAATGCAAGCTAGGACTCCAAACTTTGCTGAGCTACTGGAAAATGAGCAGGAGGCAGTATGTAGTAAATGAGGTTTACTCAAGAGCAATATTGGTTTGCTAATTTCAGTATCAGCTATGTTGTAGCATGTTTAAGGCAGATATGGGTTAGTAATAGTCAACAGCATTCATGATTAGTTATAACAGCATGCATAGGTATTCCCATTACCCAGGGCACTAGATATAAAATAGTTGCAGAGCAGGCAGAACACATGCATATATGGGTAAACCGTGGCCATTACAACAACATGCAGGTTTAATTGATGGCAACAGGACACCAATATGGGAGTATTGTAACATGACACATGCATAGAAACAGATGTGAATATTTATAAACCAATAGGACATATGTCCCAACAAAGGTTAGGAGTGTAGACATACCAAATGAGTTGTGTAAATCGGTTTGTTTTGCACATATGGTAGGGGTGAGAGAGAGAGAGAGAGAGAGTTCAATTAACAACTAATAAATCCTTGTAGTTTTCACAACATTCATAGTCACTGCAGTGGTCTGTCCCTTACATGTATTATTACACTACCCAATGACGTTATATTGTACAATGGTATGTTTATAGATTAGTATGTATGGGACCTGTCTCTTACGTACAGGCTTGACAAGATGCAGGTGTTAATGCAACATGTTTTGGGACTGCTGTCATACACGTTGGGTGAGATGCTGGGATGACAGGTATGTTTGCATGTACATTCTTTGACTATGTACAAGTCTGACTATCAGTTATATGTCATTAACAGCTGCCTACATTTCTTGGATTATACCACTAATTTGTCAGGGGAACAAGGCAAAAGGCAGGTGATGTGGGCCATTTATCAGGACATACTGGGCAGATTGGAACAGTTGAGGTGTATGAATATGCATACCACTTTCTATTTGGGCATTCTAGCAAAATCTGTACAGTTGTTAAGTGTATATATGCATACAGCTTTATCTCTGAACATTCTAACAAACAGTGCACAGTTGTGTGGAATGATTATGCATACAACTTACTGACACTCCTGGGATCCAAAGCCCTGCTGTGTGTGACAAAAGAATTACAGTTAAGATCACTGTACACTATGCTATCAGGCAATTGTTGTGAGGCTTTGCAGTGTATTTAGTCTAATATGACTGACCTGTTTGCACTTCCAACATTGTTATACAGCACTTCATACACATTTTATCTGCATACCACAGTGTGGGTAACACTGCTTACTACAACTATTTAATAACTACAACAGTACAACAACATATGACTGCAGAGTAAACAGAAATAATGCAGGGGTTACACCTTTAGTTTTATTTCATGCAATGTTTCTGAAGTCAGGATAATGTAGTCTGCATATCTGTTTTACTTAGAGGGGATTTAAGATGCATGCAGACAAATACCCTTATTTATGTCTAGATGCAAAAGTTGCAGAGACACCTCAGAATGGGTATGACTGGATGTGCCCTTGCTTGCTGATGTACCATGTCACAACTGAATTGTCTGTTATCTCTTGAAGGATCCCAAAGTTGAGCAAATACTTAAATATCTGGAAGATATAAATAATCCCCATGACCTCTTTCAGATTTTATGCTTATTTATCACCTCATTGGGTCACAGATCTTATTCTTTGAGATGTAGCAAGCATGTTGCATGTATAATCCAAAGCAAATCTGTTCATTATCTAGCACAGCTCGGGTGGGTAGATGGAAGGTTGGAGTTATCTCAGCTTTTTGTAGTCCACCAAATTTCTACCTGATAAATGGGATAATATGTTATCTTTTTTTCTGTAGAGATTGTTTTAGCTGATCCCAGATGCTCATTATATACTGAAATGGATCTTCCTCATATACAGTATTGAATGGGAACCATTAGTATTGAATCTGATGTACATCAAGACTTTTAGGA
The DNA here is from genome assembly GCF_019279795.1 of Protopterus annectens. NCBI lineage: Eukaryota > Metazoa > Chordata > Ceratodontiformes > Protopteridae > Protopterus > Protopterus annectens. The sequence continues at coordinate 489,739,639 of NC_056732.1, forward strand.
ACTTTCCCCTATTAAACAGATCTCCTGTAAAATCTTGAAGAAGAGCTGCTTAATTAGCAGCACATTTTCTCTCGTGGACACTGTGTAGACCATGGCACCCAGAAATGCATTCAGGATGGCATTGAACAGTGAAAGAAACAAGATCCGTTTATGGAGGTTTATGATATAGGAGGAATGTTTCTATTTCCTCCAGGGAATATGCAAGAATCAAGTAATGTTCCATTTGCAGAATAATGGGGCTAGCTCTCAACAGTGCAATGTACTCGACGAAGACCTTCTGCTGCATTACAATGTCTGAAGACAAGGGGGACTGAAGTAGGAGCTTTTCATCATGATCCTGAGATATTATCTTGAACTATTTACAGTAATGTAAAAAAAGTATTCTTTATGCCCACAGTGACAAAAAAGGTATTTTTCAGCAACAGTAGGGGCTGCAGGATGAGCATCAAATATTTTCTTTCTTTACAGATGATTTGCAAGAGAACCAGGAATACAATTAAGTAAAATCCTTTTCAATTTTCTGTAGCTGGAACCACCTGAATGCATTGTAATTACACAGTTGTAGAATTGCCGGCATAGAGAGCTGCAGCTGATATTGGAACCAATATGACATTCAAAGGAAGGGGAAACTGCATAGACTCTAAGATGTAGTCCAGGGTTACAGTTTTTCTCACCCACCTGTCAAGGAAATGAGAAACAATTGTACCCAAAGGTAGTGGAGTCCCTAAATGATTGTATTTTGACAAGGATAAGGACTTGGTGGTAAAGGTAGTGAGAAAGTACAGTTAGTCATAGTAGGGATGTTTCTTCTTCCCATAATTCACCAGAAGTCATACAGAGGAATCCCCCCATATAACCTGAAATCAACAATAATTTTCTACCCTGATCCAGCATACACATTCATCAACTTAAAAAAAGTACTTAGTATTTCTCTGTAGTGGCCTCCAAATTATGAGAAACCATTCCTATACAAATAAAGGACATAATGTCCTTCTCCACATTCAGGAAATAATTTTTTAACTTATTCAAACAAGTAAAGTGTAAATGCGACAGTGAATGTAATGTCACTTAGTGTTCTGCTGCTTATACTCTCTAACAGCTCCAACAAAACTGCACATTAACATTCCATGGTACTGAATTACCCTTGTCACTTTATTATTATACAACGACCTCCCATTAATATTCCAAAACGTGCATGCTGATTGGTCAGCGTGCACGTTGTAAATCAGAGTTATAGTAATGGAAAAAGGTCTGGTCACCCGGACTTTTTCCATTAGTATAACTCTTTTTTTACAGCTACGGAGAACACAAGATCTCTGTTGCTTTTTACACATTGTCTCGCTATGTTAAACGAGTTTAACATAGTGAGACAGCTTTAAAAAAAGTAACGGAGGTCTTCCTCTCTCCATTGCTTTTTTAAAAGGTGTCTCGCTATGTTAAATGGGTTTGACATAGTGAGACAGCTTTAAAAAAAAGCAACGGAGATTCTCCGTTGCTTTTTTTAAAGCTGTCTCGCTATGTTAAACTCCTTTAACATAGTGAGACACTTTGTAAAAAGCAATAGAGATCTTGCTTTCTCTATTGCTTCCGCCCACAGCTCTGATGTACTGCATAAGCATACGCATGCGCAGTACATCAGAACTGCCGCAGAATACCAGATGGCTGCGGAAGGGCAGTAAGGAGGCATTATACAATGCCATTATTTAAGAAAAGTAATTATTTTTTTCTTAAATAATGTCATTGTATAATAGCAATAACCCACTTCTGGGTGTGGGTAATGCTGGATTTACCTAGGGTTGTCTTTGTTTGGCCGATCAGGCTTCGCCCTCATGACCAAACCACACCAACCGTGGGTAAATCCAGCATTACCCACACCCAGGCATGGGTTATTTCTATAATAAAGTATTCCAATGCAGAACATCAACTGTCGAGAATATGTCTATGTTAGAAATTATACCATGTACTGTTTATTCCTTTAAGCTGTTCTGACTATTTCTTATACATTGCAACTTGTCTCTGTGTATGACCTTCTGCATAATGTTATTCTTCATGTCATTGTCTTGTACTTTTTCCATCCAGGCTGAACCTGAACATGGCCCATGTGGATCAGTGACCTACTCTGGTTAACACATGCATATATAGATAAATAAATAATAGTCTCTCCTCATAGAAAATAAAATGCATTTACAAGTCAATTCCTTCTTCCACAAATGATGAAATCATTGAATAAGAATGAAAAACTAAAATGATTAAATTAATACCTGGTACTCATCGGAAAAGTTATCACAGAGCGACAAATCAAACAGGCAACAGTTAGGAGGTATCCAATATCATGCCATGCTGTGATGTTTCTGAAGCCACAGTGGTAATAACTGCCAGAACTACAGTGATTATAGGCAAATGAATGCAAGAGGTTTTCAAATGCACACACTGGGAACCACAACTAGCTCCTGGGAACCTTACAGCTAAGCAAAACACTCAACCAGGTCAGTATGGGCTAGAATACTCCTTCATGTAAGAGCAATCAAGGTTTTACTGGTACAAACAAGCATCAACATTTTAAAATCAGTATGGCATCAAGAAACCAGTGAAAACTCCATAGCAGTGGTTTAATATGTTGGCAATATGATAATCCACTAAGCAGCCTGCAAACAGAGTTTAGTTCTTACTGTAAATGATCTATTTCAGTATAAGGGACTGCTAAGAAAAGGGCATTATAGTTGCCAAGATAATAAAAGACTCAGACAGGCATTATAGTAATCACAGTGAGAACAGGCCAATGCATAAACATCTATAGAATGGCCCTTTTCAGATATCATTTGCCTGATCCTGGAATTGATTTGTAGATGGAAACAAGACACTATAGATCTACCACTGGTCCCTGCATGCCAGTTAATTGTCCACAGTAACAACAAGATTACACCTGGAAACAAACACAAGTGTATAGCCACAATAGAGAATAAATTATTTATGTAGCAAAGTAGTTGAATCTCTCAAGGTAGTGCACACTTGGGATGTAATTCAACTATTTTGCAAGAAGCCTTTGCAACATGGCTTCCAAACTACCACAGAGGGATACACACTTGCAATGCGTTTCTTCTTATAAGATCTTCTAAAGACAGCATGAGGACTGTAAAAAGAAATGGGCCCTGGATCAAACCTGTAGTACTACACAATTCAAGAGTGAGAACTGGAAGAGTTTAATTCAAAAACATCCATCTGGAAATGGCCAAGTGGAAGGTGAACCACAGAAGGACAATAGAAAATAAACCACAGTAAGAATGTTGGCAGCTGATCAGAAGGCCATGGTCAACAATGCTAATTGCTATGGAGAGGTCCACCTGGATGAGATAGCAATGCTGATTTGTGTCCATAAGGAAATAATTCACAGGGCTAATAATGGAGGAGATGATTCAGTATGATGTCAAGAAAAATTGACTACTAGGGATTGTTAATTCAGTTTACTATAAGATAGAATCAAAACTGAAATTAGACTACTTTTTTGATCTCCTTACCATAAAAAAGAACATTTGAGATAGGGTTGAAATTATGAGTAACACAGGATCAGTGATAGTTTCTTAAAGGCTAGGGAAAAAAGTGTCCTCCAAAGCAGTTGAAAAAATAATTGCTGAACATATCTGATGACTCATTTGTGCCCAACTCATATGTGGTTGCAACCACCAGCCATAAAGTACAATGCTCCTACCCACAACTTGTGGTGTTCATGTGTAAAATCAGAGTCAAGAACTCATTCTGATCAGAAATGTTAAACAAACACAAGAACAAGCCACATCAGAAATGAAAGAAATACCCTTAGAATTAGAAGTAGAAAGGCCAGATTTTATAAAAACAACTTTGCATGTAAAAAAGTAAACAACTATCTCACATTGATGAGAAAAAAGACCTTTGCTTATTATGTAGGTTGGATTACATCATGTGAGTATCACTTGAAAGAGCAAAGATGATTGATTTGCTGCTGCCAAGATCTGTCTAGAAAATTAAGCAGCCTTTGTATGGAAGCCCTTAATCTGATGTTGATCTAAATGTTCTTCCAGATTAAGCATGTTGCTCTAAAAACAACATGCCTTTGACATTTGAACTTTCACTTTTTACATTGTTAGGAATAAATATCAAGTTCAAGCCATGGTTCATACACCTTAAGCAAAATAATTCATATCTCTCTCTCTCTCTCTCTCTCTCTCTCTATATATATATATATATATATATATATGTATATATATATATATGTATATCTATATATGGATCTAGGACATATACTCGAATAATCAAATACCCGAACGTGAATCTCAGGCGCACAGAACACCGAAATCGGAAACAACCAAAAACACAGGTAAGCGAATATGAGATTACCGAAATGAACAGAATGGCCAATAGGTGCAGCAGAGGTTACGGACTGGATTAAGGTAAGTGTGCGATAGGGACTTTAGGGTTAGGGAGTGGGTAAGGTGTGTGTGCGATAGGGACTTTAGGGTTAGGGAGTGGGTAAGGTGTGTGTGCGATACGGACTTTAGGGTTAGGGAGTGGGTAAGGTGTGTGTGCGGTAGCCATGGACTTTAGGGTTAGGGTAGGGTTAAGGTAAGTGGATAAGTTGTAGTGTATGTATGGTTTAGTGGAGGGTTAGTCATAGGGTTATGTTAAGTGTATGTGTTTGGTGTATTTATTTTTGGAGTGTTTGTGTTGTGTGTGTGTTACCTGTACGTATTTGCTGTTCTGTTGTTTTCGGTGTTCTAATATTCGGTTGCCTGTGTTTTCGAGTGTTTCCATTTTCATTGTTCTGTGTGCGTGATTTTGACTTTTGGTGATTTGATAAGTCGAGTATATGTCCTAGACCCATATATATAGATATAGATATAGATATATATATATATATATATATATATATATATATATATATATATATATATATATATATATACACATGCATACATATGTCTATATATAGGGAGTGTGAGGGAGGAGCTGGATACAATAGTGAAAAGAGAGAAATATGTATCTAGTTGTGACAGATTATTCTCCAAATGTGGAAGGTAGAATATGAAACCCACAGTTGAATCTGCTTGGAAAAAGTGAAACCTGCAGTTGCATATTAAGAAAGATTATTTCTACACTCTAGTGTCACTAGAAAGTAGCTTGATCTCATTTTGAGCTTGGGAATCACTACTGTCAGCTTTAAGTGTAATTTGCTGATTGTCCAGAGGAACATTTTGATTGTTTAGTCAGTTTCTGGACCTATATAAAGTCAACACATTTGCACAGCTCTGGGCTAATTTGCAGAGGGCATCAAACTGCTTGGTGTCCATGCCACACATTTGACAGTGTTCTGCTTCAATCCTGTGCCATCCTTGGCAGATAAATACAATAATTTGCTAAGTTGCACTTCTTTTTACAGGTTAAGATTACTACCATTATATTTGTGTAATATTTGCTGTACCTCTGCACTTTAAATCATATTAAAATGACCCTGACATTTACTGCTCTTTGTTGCTAATTTCTGTACTTTGTGAGCATTCTTTAGGCAGTGATTCATTGTATTTGCTTGTTATTTACTATATTCATGTACTATTTTGCTTCAACACAGATAATTTTACATTAAGAAGAATTAAGTCTGCACTCTAGTGGCAGTGGAGAGTAGCTTGATTTCACTTTGATGTTTGGAATCACTCTTGTCATAGATACATTGATAAGTACTAGGATAATACCCTTGCAGACTATTTTAAGCCTAGCTAATATCAATTCAAAGGTGAGAATCAAATCACATCCTGTACTTTGTGTCTGTGAGATAAACACCTTATAGAGTATGCCAACTCCCAGAGCTGTGCTAATGCACCAACTTTATACAGGCCCAGACACTGATTAAACAAACAAGAAGGCCCTCTGGTCAATCAGAGCTTTAATTGTAATTTGGTCATTGATCAGTGGGCCACTTTGATTGTTTCACAGGTTCATAGCCAAGTACTAGGCTAGCTGCCCTTGTTGATCATTTTACATGTGGCCAGTTCTACCTTGGTGAGAATCAAACCCTGTTTACAAGGCAAACACCTGAACCATTTTACTAAACCCCCAAACCAGTTAGTTTCTGGGCCTGTATAAAGATGATGCATTTGCACAGTACTGTTCATTGTGCATAGGGGTTTGGCAGTGCCCTGTACAGACAGGCACTATGAAAGGAAACAAAACTTTAGTGCGGAGTCAGAAGGAAAAGCCATACCACTAAACCACCACATTTTTGTAAAATACAAAAAATACTCCAAAAGCAGTTGAGTCACAACACCACTGCAATTTATTGGCAATTTCATAATAGGTATTAAGCACTTTCATCCCCATTAAATTACGGGACTTCATCAGAGTACCAAAAAATTACAACTTTCCATTTTTAAACTAAAAAGCCAGCAAAAGGTACAATGTTGCCAATGGGCTATTTTTCTTAAAGGCATATCACATACAATACCATGAATGAACAAATAAATGGAGTTGCTATTTCTTGTATTTGTATTTTTAAATTGTAGTGTTTTAGTGATTACTGTGGTGGTGGTGCTGAGGTAGCGTTGTCGCCTCACAGTAAGACGTTGTCATGTTTGATTCTCAGCTAGAACGTCTTCTGTGTGGAGAGATATGTGAATGGGTGTACCTTCATTGAAGGCTGTGCGTCAGGGCCGGCAACTCAGCACGTAAAAATATACTGCCTATCATTAGCGGACAGGAGTTCCACTGTGGCGACCCCTAACTGGGAAAAGCCAAAAGACGCAACAAGTGTTTTAGTGATTAGTACTTGGAAGTAGTTGAATAACAACTCCATTTATTTGTTCATTCATGGTACTTGTATGTAATATGCCTTTTAGAAAAATAGCCAGTTGGCAACATTGTACCTTTCGCTTTTTAGTCTAAAAATGGAAAATTGTTATTTTTTGGTACTCTGATGAAGTCTCATGACTTAATGGGGATGAAAGCACTTAGCACCTTTTATTAATTTGCCAATACATTGCTGTGGTGTTGTAATTCAACTGCTGGACTGATTCTTTTTAGAGTATTATTTGTATTGTACAGAACTATGGTGGTTTAGTGGTCTGGCTTCTGACTCAGCACTGAAGTTTTGTTGGCCTGCAGTTTGTCTTTTTGAATTACTTTGAAATGAAACTTTTACTATAAAACTTTCTCTGAACTCTTCCTAGTACTTAGTTGCACATAGAGTGTCAAGTTACCCATTGAGGACCACCACCCTGCAAGTTTACTCTTAGACAGTCTTTTGTAGTTTATACTCTTACAGCATCCTAGTTATTCAGCTGTGAATCTCTCTTGCACCATCCCATTGTGAAACTCATACTATGGATAGGACATTTAGACCCACGTATGCTAAGCCTCTTAAATGTAATCTTCCCAAACTTCAAATTCCTCACAGATGCTGCACTTAACAACCTCATATCTACAAAAGCATCACCTGCCATGATGTCTTATTATTTACAGAACACTGCTCACCATAAAGAGAGATTTGTACTTCCTTGTTTGTTACTGCATTCCTGCACTTTTTGCTATACCATGACATATATAGCTACATCACAAAGCATCTCAACCTATAATCTCTTAAGGCATACCACCACACAACCCTAAATGTTGGTCATATGAGACTCCATTATGAGATGTACAGATGTCCCACTCAACATGCTGAGTAAGGAAAGAGTCATGGTCAGTGGCTTGTCAGGTGCAAGGATCATCCAGATTATGTAAGCACTCAGGTCATTGAACCACAGGAACCCGTATGATTAAATTATAGTCCATGTGAGTGTAAATGACATGAGATGTGCCTCCTTGGACTATATGAAGACAGACATGATAGAACTTTCAGAATGTGTCCCAGGCCTATATGAGCCTAACATTCAGCATCATTCTACCTTCTGCAAGAATTAGGTCACAGTATGAACAGAAGGATAACTGGCTAAGTTTCTGGTGCCATTAGAAAGGGGCATAATATTTGTCTGCTTGGAAGGATATGTTTGATAGACTACTCAACTTGCAAGGTTAGCCTGAACCTGTCCCCTCTAGGCTAATGAATATTGACTAAAACTTTGTCCACCACTGTAGTACATTTCTTTAGACATTGCCAACCTGATTAACCTTCTAGCATAGATAAATCTTACCAGGATAATCAAAAGTTGTTACTGCTGAAATGCTAGGAATCTATACAAGAAAAGTACAGTTTTGTACCTACCATAAATGTAGATGTCCGAACTGGATAGCATCTGCAGTCATAACAACTGGGTTGTCCTGTCGTCAGGCAGCCCTTCGGTCGGCCGGATTCCAAAGTCTGGGTCCGGCTTCGGCTGATGTCGCACTTCACCCGACGTCATCTCTGCTGGTCTTCGGGTATAAAGGCATCAGCCGACGCCATTTTCTTCAGTGTTTCTTGCCCCAGATGCCAGTTGCCCTCTTGGAAGGCTAAATTTTGGTAAAAATGCCAATGTTTCCCAAAGGATAGAAGGCAAACACAAAAAATAAGCATGTATGTACATATATACAAACAAATACACCATAAGAGACTCCCCCCCACCAGCTAGCTATTAGGAGGGTAAATACCCTAGGAGTACCACAGAGGGGAAGGAGGGTAATCCTGACTGCAGATGCTATCCAGTTCGACATCTACATTTATGGTAGGTACAAAACTGTACTATGTCCTTCATGGATGCATCTGCAGTCATAACAACTGGGTAGAATACCATAGCCAACTAGGGAGGAGGAAGAATAGATTATGGTGTGGTTAGGATCGCTTGCAGTACAGCAGTGGCAAACCCTGCTCGGGATCTGGAATACAGGGGTAAATTATAATGCTTGGCAAATGTATGCACGGAGGTCCAAGTAGCCGCCTCAATAATGTCCTTGGTTGCCACTCCTCAAGAAGGCTGTGGTAGTGGCTGTTGCTCTTGTAGAATGAGGTCATGAGGTCGTATGTTCTGTGGAATTGGTTTTCCATGGAAGGAGTAACAGAATCGTATGCAATTTCCTATCCATTTGGAGATTGTCTGTTTGAAATTGCTTTTCCTTCCTTCCTGTTGCATAGGCTACAAAAAGCTAGCTGGTCAGTTTTCTGTTACTTTTGTTCTGTCCAGGTAGTAGCGTAGCTGTCTGTGTACATCCAAGGTATGCAGCATTCTTTCCCCTCTGTTTTGTGGGTTGGGGAAGAAGGTAGGTAGGTGGATTGCCTGGTTTAAGGACACTCTGGATACCACCTTAGGCATAAATGTAGGATTAGTCCTCATGGACACTCTGTCTTGGTGGAAGATTAGGAAGGGTTGTACTGCCATTAGGGCCTGAAGTTCAGAAACCCTCCTTGCTGAGGTTATTGCCAGTAGGAAAGCAGTTTTCCATGAAAGATGCTGTAGGTCTGCTGTTGCTGCTGGTTCAAAAGGTGCAGTGTCAACTTTTCTAGCACAAAGTTCAAATCCCAAGCTGGCAGTGGTGGTTTCCTAGGAGGTTTTACATTCTTGATCCCTCTGAGGAACTGCCTGAGTAGAGGATGTGAGAAGACAGGTGGATCAAAGCTGTATTCTGCTGAAATAGCTGATGCATGTATCTTGATGGAGGAATAGGACAGGCCTGTATGTAGAAGCTCTGCCAAGTACTCCAGAATGTTAGCCATATCTATATTTGACACATCCTTCCCTCTTTCAGCACTCCAAATGACAAACCTTTTCCATTTCCTGCATAGTTCCTTCTTGTTGAAGGTCTGGCTTCAAGGATAATGTCTTTAACCCTTTGGGAGAGATCTGGAATAGTTGCTGCTATGTGATGTGCCATGCAGTCAGCTGCAACGTTTTTAGGTTTGGATGCATGATGCTGTAGTTGTTCTGAGTTAACATCAAAGGCATCAGGGTATTGACCACATTTTGTCCCGAGACATGCTCCTCAGCAGTGGGTACCAGTGTTGTCTTGGCCAGTTTGGAGCTATCAGGATTATCCTTGGATGTTCCTCCTTGATTTTTAGTAATACCTTGTGTATCAAGGGAAGAGGTGGGAATGCATATGCTGTCAGGCCTTTCCAACTGAAGGAGAGCGAATCCACTTTCGATGCTAGTGGATGGAATGTCCTTGTGCAGAATTTTTGAGCTGGTGGTTGAGAGGGGAAGCTTAATAGATCTATTTGTGGCATTCCCCATTTCTTTGCGATGGTCTTGAAGATGTCCGGGTGTAGCATCCATTCGTGAGCATCCGAGGTGGTTCTGCTTAACATGTCTGCTAGAGTGTTCTCCTTTCCCTGTACAAACATTGCCTGTAACTGGATGTTGTAGCTGAGTGCCAGGTTCCAAAGGTCCAAAGTCATTCTGCATAGGGGGTATGAATGAGTGCCTCCCTGTTTGTTGATGTACCACATGACTGTGGTGTTGTCTGTCCTTATCATCAAATGGCCTTCTTTGAGAAATGGTTTGAATTTTTGGATTGCCAGTTTTACTGCCAGCATTTCTTTTAGGTTGATGCAGGTGAAGCTGGTCCTAAGGCCCACAATCCTTGCACGCATTTGTCCAGCATGTGAGCCCCCATCCTAGGTCTGAGGCGTTTGTGATGGTTTGGCTTGCTTGATATTTGTGAAAGGGTAAGCCTGGGTTTGACTGGCATGCTTGAGCCCACCATAGGAACTCCTGTTTTAGGCATGGAATTAGTGGAATTTCTGCTTCTAGGCTGTGCCTGTGTTGGGACCATAAATTCTTTAGGTACCACTGTAGTTTTCTCATATGCAGTCTGGCATGTGGAACCAAGATTATGCATGATGCCATGAAGCCCAAGGCCTGCAGAACTTTTCTTGCTGTTAGCTTGCTGTGGTTTGTTAGTGCCAAGAAGTAAAGGGAGATCTTTTTGTTTTCTGCAGTTAGGAATGCCATTTGTTTTACTGTGTCCAATTCAGCTAAGAATGTCCTTGTTTGGGATGGAATCAGCCTTGATTTTTGCAAATTGACTGTGTATCCCAGTGCTTGTAGCAAGTAAATGACCCTTTGTAAATCTGTTGTCAGCTTGCTTTTGTTGTCCCCTTGTAGCAGGCAGTCGTCCAGGTATGGATAAATTTGGATTCCCTGTAGTCTGTAGTGGCAGTGAAGATTACTGACGCCAGGCATTTTGTGAATACTCTGGGCACAGTAGATAAGCCAAAGGGCAATGCTGAGAATTGATAGTGCTCTGATCCTGCAAGACATCTGAGGTATCTTCTGCAATTTGGTCGAATGGGGACGTGCAGGTATGCCTCCTTGAGATCTAGAGTTACCAGCCAACACTCCTTGCCCAGCATGGGAAGAAGTTGCTGTAGGGTCAGCATCTTGAATTTTGGGACAATGATGTATGTGTTTAAGGTGGACAGATCGAGAATAGGTCTCCAACTTTTTTCCTTTCTTGGAACTAGGAATAGTCTGGAGTAGAATCCTTTGCCTTGTTCTGTTATTGGTACTCTTTCCACAGCTCTCATCTTTGTTAATTGGATTATCTGCTGTAGAGCTTCTGTTTTTTGATTTGGAGGTAGGTTTGGCATTCCTCTTGACTGGTATAGTGTGGAAGTGGAACCGGTAACCTTGGTCTATGGTTTGCAAAATCCACTTGTCTTTTGTGATATAGTGCCAGTTCTTTGAAAATAAGGTTAATTTTCCGCCTAGGGGTGCTGCTATTTGTTCCCTGGTAGGCGGAGTTAGAATCAAGTCACTGTGATTGCCCTGTTGTAGTGGTAGCGGCTGTGCCTGTGGCTCTGTTATTACCTTGCCACTGTCGTCCTCTGTAGGCACCCCCTCTGGATTGATTTCTGCCTCTGGAACGTCTATTCCTGCCCCTTTGGGATCTTGTGGAGTCAGGAAAGGACCAATTTTTGGCAGGCCAGTTCCTGCTAAACCTTGGGGGCTGAACCTGCAAGAAATCTTTAACCGTTTGTACAGATTTTGCCTTTTCTTCCATTTTCTTTATTACCTGCTGGGCAGGTGTACCAAACAAACTGGTCTTATCCATAGGAGCATCTAATAACTTAGCTTTAACATGATCTGGTAAAACTTGTTCCTTCAGCCATGCATGTCTTCTTATCGCTGTGCCAGTCATGGCTGATCTAAATGAAGCCTCCAGTGCATCATAGCCACATTTTAAGGAATGGTTACTAACCTGTTGTATGTTATTTACCATTTCTAATAGATTTTTCTTATCTATAGAGTCATCAGAGGATAGTTTTTTAGTTAACTGATCAAGCATAAACTCTTGGTATTGTATCATGTGAAACTGACAGTTTAAAGCTCTAGCTGAGAGAGTAGCAGAGGTGTAAACCTCTTTGCCCCATCTGTCTAAAGACCTGGCTTCCCTTTCAGAAGGAATAGGGTTTTGCTGTGGTTGAGGCTACTGCCTTAGGGCCCTGGGATATAGTTTCGGGGTCTGCAAGTGGGGCCTTGTATAGGTGATGATGAGTGTCTGGCACCCTGTAAAATCTATCTGCTTTGGCAGGTGCTGGAGGTAAAGAATCTGGTGCAGTGCAAACATCATTAAATGCATCGTCCACAACAGAGAGGACAGGAGGTATAGCTAAGGGCCTGTGTTGTGGTAGGTGCAGAAAAGTCCTAAGTCTTTTTCTGGAGTCTGAAAAAATCCTGTTCCTGCCATTGGAAATGTTCTCTCATGGCATGTAAGGTTTCCCCAAAGGAGAATTCTTCTGGTGGGGAAGCAGCTGGAATGGATTCTTCAGCATCTGAATCCTCAAAATTGGAGAAAGGAGCCTCTGGCTGGTCTGTAATATCTGAGTCTTCCGCAGAATCATCAGAGGACACAGGCTCGGGGCTCTGCTCTAGGTCTCTTTTCTGGGGCTGAGAGGCCCTGTCTGGGTGAGATTGAGATCCCCTAATTAAGGATATTAAATCTTCTGCCAGAGTAAGCATTTGTGAACTAGAAGTGGGCCTGGTTGAGGGGGGGTTTAACAGGCACCGACTTAGTAGATTTGGCTGTTTTAGCCCTGGCGAAGGCCTTAATAGACATGGCTGCAGGAGGCCTAGCAGCACCACGTGCTGGGGTAGAGACATCCAAAGGGATGGTGTCTGATAAGTCACTAGTAACCACTGTAGTAGGTAAAATTTCTGAGGCCGATTCAAGTAAGGTAACCGAACCTCAGTAGTAGTCATTGATTCGGCTGTACTCTGATCAGTTTTCTCGGTTTCAGCCGAAACCGAGACACTTTGGTTTGCTTAACCATGGTTTCGGCGGAAAACCGCGGACCGCGAGTGTCGGTCTTTTTCTTTCGCGTTTTTAACAATTTGGGTAGTCGGAGGATCCGACGGCATAATGTACAAATTCAGAGCCGAAAAACTGTTCAGCAAACTCCGACGACCGGCGTCTAAGCGTTCATCGGTTGAATGAAGCACAGGCCGAACAGGCTGCTACGTCGTGGTCTGGGCCTAAACAAGGCAAACAGTAAGAGTGGAAATCTTTATGAGGTACTTGTTTCCCACAAGTTAAACAGTTATTGACTTTTTCTGACATCGGCTGAGGCAAGAAAGAGTCCCCAACGGGTACTTAGCTTTTAGAAGTCTTGAAGGAGTATTCGTAGTAGTAATCTCTGGATCTGACCGACCGGCACTTGCGAACAGCTTCTGCTTGCGCCACGGCAAGAAAGACTGAAGAAAATGGCGCCGGCTGATGCCTTTATACCGAAGACCAGCAGAGATGACGCCGGGTGAAGTGCGACATCAGCCAAAGCGGACCCGACTTTGGAATCGGACCCGAAGGGCTGCCTGACGACAGGACAACCCAGTTGTTATGACTGCAGATGCATCCATGAAGGACATCTCTACTCCCTCCAAGCCCTCCTCACCCTGGATAATACAGATGTCTGTGCATTTACTGAGACATGGTTGAAAGCCATGGAGAGTACCCCAGCAGTGCAGGGTTATAGTGTCTTCTACACATTTAGACCCATCTACAGCACAGGAAGGGACAAATGGTTGAGTAGTCTCATTTTACATCAAACACAAACACACCTCAAGACTTGTGAAACAGTAAAGTCCCATACCATATTTTGGCAAGCTATATATCTCCTTCTATAACCTATGGAGCACATATCACATTCTTGAAAATACTGAAGACTCTCCCAATTCAACCCAATACCATATTCATTGGTGATTACCTAATATTAACTGGGAATCATAAACAACCTAAGATGCAGGCCTAGAGATTCTTGAACTTTGTCAACAGAAACACTCTAGACTAGCTAGTCCATATGCCACAGGGGTCCTAACATACTTGAATCAGTCCTCACAAACATGGGGAAGTGTTAACCCCCCCCCCCCCCAGTGTAATGTCCTTACTAGTCAGGTCAGGATATAAAGTTTGTTCCTTTGAATTCTACATATAGCAGTGTCAGTGCGGCAACAGGTAGTACACTCACATTTGGTTCAGAAGGCTGTGGAGTCTAGTCCCACACTGGGTAAATTAATTGTTCAGACTACTAACTAAAACCCGAGCAGTGTACTGCTCCATGAAGGCAGGGTATAAACTGTAGCAACTGCTTGCTACATTTGTAGCAAGCAGTTTGCTACAGTTTATAAGAATCATTTTTTTAACGAAAACCTGAGTACAAGTTGCAAAACCTTTTTTACACACATGTACATATACATTTGAGGCATACTTTGCTTAGTGTCTGCTAGATGAAAGATGTCTAGTGCCTGTTTTTAATTTTACAGATTATGTATGTCAATGTGCTGTGGAATTAATATAATTTGTTATTGCAGAGATCTTACAGATAGGTTGGAAGCAGACTGCAATATGGGATGGACAAAGTATAGGAGGGAGGAAGAAGTGTAGTATGTAGAAGCAAAGCTTGCAGTGGTAGGAGTTGTCTTTTATTGGGAAATGTGCATGTGATAAGCTGGAAAAGAGACTGAGTAGGATAATAAGGGATAGACTTTGGAGTTTTTACTTAAAGTGATTGCATATTATGAAATAGTTATTCAGCAATACATAGCCTTTTAGGGCTAAATGAAAAGTGGATATGCCTGTAATCATTTTGACTCAAATTTTACATTTATTTTTTAGCTCTTTCAGCAGATAGGTGATTGCTAACCAATGTTCTCTAGGATATGCCTACCAGACTAGCAGGTTTGATAACTGTATGCAAGGTTTTTCATGAAGTGCCTTTAATGTTGATATTATTATTATCTGTAATGTATTCTCTGGTGTAGGTACTTCAGTCTATTGGCCTGTCATTGTATGTTGATGAGTGTGTGACTCAAAGTTGTTAAATGTGGTGTGGACATGATCTGTACCCC
Organism: Protopterus annectens; assembly: GCF_019279795.1. NCBI lineage: Eukaryota > Metazoa > Chordata > Ceratodontiformes > Protopteridae > Protopterus > Protopterus annectens. The sequence continues at coordinate 489,754,917 of NC_056732.1, forward strand.
ACAGAACGCACTGTTCAGTATTCTGTGATGAAAACATTGTTTTCTTTTGGAAAACTGCACTGGATCCAAAGCATTTAATTTTGTTTAAACTCTAATACATGCATAATTATTTAATATAGGAGCCTTACCCTACAGCATGATCCAGATTTGTATTTAATGCATGTGTGTCTTAACACTAGTAGATATACTCTCAAGTGTTGACATGGTACTATAATACAACAGTTGTTTCACTAATGCAACAAAGACACAAAACATATTCATGCATTTGTAGTCAAATGGACTACAATGGTTTAGAGTGTTTTCAGATTAATTATATATCTAAAATAGCCATGAGAGTGCAATTTTAAAAGCAGTTTTCACTGTATTTAAATGCAATTTACAAATACCAGGTGTATATATTCATATATAAAACATAATCTGCTATTTTTGATCTCTAGGTTTTCTTCTTAACAAGAACTTTAATGCAGGAATTTTCCAACCAGGTTGCATAGAACTGTTTAAAATGTATCCATGATGTTTTCTTTCAAATGTATGTGGTATTTATTTAATTAATATTATTTATATATTGTTTACTGGCATGTATAACTGGGTGAAACTTATTTTTCAGAAACTGCTGAAGACTAAACACTAGATGCTATAATATAAAAAGAAATCAAACATTTTAATACACAGGATTGGTAGAAGATTAAGCCACTCACCTACCACTGGGTGAACACATTAGAGAGTAACAAACTCTGTTTCTAAAAGTAACCCTGCAAATAGGTAATCAAGTTAATTAAACATATTTTTTGTAGAGGTGAAAGAGTTGGGGAATCATAATGAGCAATATAACATGATCTGTTTAGATAAAACCACATGAGAGCTTGTCAACAATGCCATTTTATTAGCAAGTTCAAAAGTCAGAAACTGACACTTCCGGTTGACAGACATCAAAAGGGACTTTAAATAAATACCAGGTCTCATTAAAATACTACTACTACTACTACTACTACTACTAATAATAATAATAATAATAATAATAATAATAATAATAAAACCCATCATAATACTAGAATAAGGAAAAAAAAACAAAAACAAAACAAGATTGCTAATTAAAATTATGCCAGGAAACATTTAAATGCCATAACAGTGGGGGAAAAAAACAGTACCATTAATGCATTATGTATGCCTCTCTGCATATGAATAGAAAAGAATACTTCTAAATGCATGTGTAGTATATAATTACCACTGGATTCCTTAGACTTACCTTTAAGTATTCTAGTTCATCCACTGATTTCTTAGCATTCATGTTAGCAGGACTGCGGGTGGTTTGGACACCACCATGTATAAGAAACCTTGTAAAGTCAATAAGTTACACGCCCGTAGTATGCATTCCAACAAGTTGAAGTTGAATGTGATGAAGGGTCAGTTTTTTAGGAATGCCAGATTGCAGACTAAAGATAGTGATATGTATGCTTCTTTTGACCCCCTGGCAGATTAATTTAAGCAGCGAGGATATTCCGAATTAGATATTGTACAGGTGCATAATGATGTTGTATCACTTAGATGTAATAGAGCTAGGCCCTACTTGGACACAAGTGATGTTGACATTAATGATGGGAATCATAGTGATGATCACCTTAGGATGTCTCTTACATATTCAAGTGATGTTGGTTCTGTTTGCAATATTATTAAAAAGCACTGAAAGATTTTAATGTCAGACTCGAAATATAGAGAAGTTTTAGATAGTGGACCAGTTTGTTTTTAAAAATAATCCATCTTTAAAAAGGATGCTTTATTACAAACCTTCAGCTTATAGCATTATACACAGAGAAGCTTTAAAAAGGGTTGGGACCCATCCCTGTGGAACTTGTAATGTATGCATATATATTAAGACTGATAAATGTTTCATACATCCCCTCAGTGGACACTTGTTTGAGTTTGAATTATATGCAGACTGTCGCATGAAAGACTTGGTTTACTTGGCTATGTGTGAGGTTTGTACTTCATATTATGTAGGCAAGACTAACAGATGTCTCAGGGACCGTATAAGGGAGCACATGTATGCAATTAATAAAGGTGATCGTAGGAATGCGTTGGCTAAGCATACCATCAAAGAAGGTATCACACATTGGTTTACATTTATGGTAATTGAGAATTATCGAGTTACTGCTAGAGGGGGTGAGGTTAAGACTTGCACGGAGTGTTTAAAGGTTGAATGAATTTTTATGCTAGCAGCTAATGGGGGTATGGGTTTAAATTAAAATGTTTCTTTAAAACCGGCCCTGAGGTCTAGAGGTTTGAGATGATGATTGATTCTTATATAATTGATTATATTATATATGCTCTGATTTTTAATTGTTTATTAGATCTGAAGAAACAACCATGAGTTGCAAAAGCGCTCATCTCTGGTTTTATTTTTGTGTCCATTTTATTTAAACTCATTAAAGTGTATTCCTTCTAGCTGACTTTTGTGCAGCATTTGTTTTGACTTATTTTTATCTGGGTCAACTGTTTGCTCCATTTTTGGTCTTATTTCTGCAATTTTTTTTGTTTAACAAAGGTAAGGGAAATATTTTAAACCATCAGATTTTTAACAGCACTAATTATAGCCAGTCCTGTCTGTCTCTCTCTCTCTCTCATGGATGTTACCTTTTGCTGATGACATTTATTCCCCTATTCTTCTCCCTTTTGGAAAAACAATGCCAGTCATGGTTAAATGGTCATGTTCCATTGGCCTGCAGATGAGTTTCACTATAGCTCCCACTTGAGCTACCATCATCTCGTGCAATCAACCTCTTAGCCCAGGAAATCTGGACAAAGCCTGACCTAATGGGGACAAAGAACTAAAAATAGGGACAGATTTTAAATATTGCTTTTATAAACTTAGAAAATAGTTAGAATAACAAGGTTTGTGTGAGAATGTATTTTGTAAAAGATATGACATCTGAAACTCAAATGTATTTCATTATTTAGTGATTTCATTCCTCACATAATCCCCGTGATTTGCCAGAAAACCACAAATTTTATAAGGAACAGATCAAAATGTTGAGACAAAAATCTGGGCATTCTGTGAAAATCTGGACAGTTGAAAAGTATAAAACTGACTGATTTCAGTTTAATGTTTCTTCTGAGTGATAGCATATCGATAGTACAGCACCCCTTAAAGCTGCATTGCATTACCAGCATTAGTAAATGAATCCATGTATCTGGCAGGTGGCTAGAACCCAGGATAGACCCCACTGCCTTCTAATGTTCTAGGTATCAGGGTAGAATATGGTACCTGCTGAGTCACAGACACCATTGTAGATATAATCAGTGTAATATGAAGAGCGGATGTGTGCTTCAGGGCAGTAAAATCTGCCAGAAACATAGGAAACCGCAGGCCTTCCAACAAAACACTTATTCTTCCTTCAGTATGCACACCTTTGAGGTAGTGTAGCATCTTGTGATATGTGTGCTTTTGGTATATGCTGTTGTTAACACAATGACCTTATTAGTTTTCATTATTATTTCATGTATGTTTATACAACTGAGGAGATAGATGATCTTAGTCGAATCAGACTGTAGAACATATAACATTTTGACATGCACTCATAATCCTCAGTGGTAAGCAACATGGAGTTCTGTATCTGAGAATAAAAGCAGTTCTCCAGAACTGGTGTCAACCAATGGGATCACTACGAAATACTGAACGCCCAAAATCCCGACGCTGAAAACAATGAGACCAGATGACCGAAACCCTGCATTACCGAAAGACCAGAAGTGCGAAATGCAAAATCCCGATGTTAAGGGATTTTGCGTTAGCACTTCTGGTGTTGTGGTTCAGGTAAGTATGTGTGTGTAAGTGTGTTTGGGAGGGGTGTAGTGTGTGTAAGTGTGTGTTGTGACTGTGGTGTGTGTGTGTGAGGGACTGTAATGTGTGGGTGTGAGTTTGCCTTGTGTGTCTGTTTGTGCAATCTCAGAGTTAGAATAATAAAGTAGAGGGGTGTGGGGGGTGCAAGGGGGCTTGCCCCCCTACCTATGTCTAGTGTAGGATGCATTGTTTGGTTGTGGAGGGAAGGTGTGTGTATGTTTGTGTGTGCGCTGTTTGGTTGTGTAACTTTCACGATTTTGAATTTCGCGGTTTTAAATATTCGGTATTGTGGGGTTTCGGGCATGTGGTCTTGATGTTTTAAGCGCCAGGATTTTGAGTGTTCGGTATTTAGTAGTGATTCCCAACCAATATATCCAACCCTGACAATAAAGGCAGCTTCTAAAACTGCTGTTGAAGAATATATCCTAACCTGAGAAGTAATGCAGTTTGTAGAAGTGCTATCAGCAAATATTTCCAAACTTGAGAACAAATGGATTTCCTACAACTGCTATTAGCAGATATATCCAGACCTTAGAATAAATGTAATTTCTAGAACTGCTGTCAACAAATATGTCCAAACCTGAAAAAAGGCAGTTTATAGAAAGGCTGACAATAAATATTTCCAAACCTGAGAACAAAGGGAGTTCCTAGAATTGCTATCAGTAGATATATACAAAGCTGAGAATAAAGGTAATTCCTAGAACTGCTGTCAACAAATATATCCAAACATGAGAAAAAAAGGCAGTTTTCCAGAACTGCTGTCAACAAATGTATCCAATCCTGAGAATAAAGGCAGTTTCTGAAATTGCTGCAGAAGAATATATCCTAACATGAGAATAAGCGCACCTTCTAAAACTGCTGTCAATAAACATATCTAAACCTGAGAATAAAGTTAGTTCCTAGAACTACCTACAACAAATACAGCCAACATAAGAATTAAGTCAGTTCCTGGAATTGCTGTCAAGAAATATATCCAAACTTAAAAATAAAGGCAGTTCCTACAATTGCAGGTACATCATAATAAACACATTAGTTTTGAAAAAGTATCCTTATTTGTAACAGATTTAATGTCTGGTCTGCATTTTTGTTGAATCATAAATATGATATTTGATTCTTTGACACTGCCACCTTGACTCTGTTTTCAAAGATATTTGCAGTGTATTCTAACAGCATCTAGGTAGCAGCTTTATGAGAAAGAAAAAAAAAAAAAAAACAAGTAGAAAAATGCCTTCAGCTCTAAATATAATCTGCATGATTTTACCAGTTGTTACTTTTGGCATCTAAATTAATTTTTTACAGGCATAAAATTAGAAATGCCTTACCTGAAGTATCGCTTCATAGTTATCTAACCATGGAATATTCTGAAGCAAGTTTCTCCATATTGCTATATCACTCAGTATTATGCTCATCCCTCCACCAGTAAGTGGATGCCTGATGTTGTAAGCATCTCCCAGTAAAAGAACTCCTATAATTAAATAAAGTTGATTTTAGCTTTCTTAATATTCACCGTACCATCTATAGAGACTACTCATCATGAAGGAAAGATAAACTAAAATATTTTCAAAATGTCATACTCAGAAAGTAATAATACAAAAAGGCAACAGAGTAATGGGATATATATTAGCAATATTCTGAAAAAGCTAAGATATCATATTTACTTTTAGATTAAAACTAGCACAGAGTGATGACAAAGGCAAGGAAAAAGCCTTGTGTAAATTTACAAATGAAAGCAACATTATGCACCAACTCACTTATATAGATCAACATGCTAATGGGGGAGAACTAGCTTTAATTGATAAAATAAATTATCAGGAAAGGATTTGGAATAACTCAAAACAAAAAAAAAAGACAGAAGTTATATAAAATAATAACTACAGGAATAAATGGAGGGAAGCTTCCTGCTATAATATATCAGCGGCACTGGGATTTATCTCCCCACCAAAAACAAAAATATCATACACTTTACTCAAACAGAATTTTAGTCACTTCAGAAAACAGCCATATCATTAATTGCCTGTCATAGAATTATTGTGGATACAATGTACTGAATATGCATTTATTCTTATTTTTACTTATTTCACTCTTATATCATATTTGTATTGAAAGAAAGACTTCTCTATAGTGTAGATCAGTATTTGATGTAACATGACTCCAGTAATACAATGTTTAACTATCACCATATCCAAACCTGAGAATAAAGGCAGTTCCCCAGCCAAAACTGGCTTAGTTTTTGGTGCTATTCAAATGGGGTCCAATATTTATCAACATGGGAGGATATGATCGATAGACCATGCTGTTTTGCCAAGGATGGCCTACTTCTGTCTACTCTAGGGTTTCATTTATTAGCAATCACATTGTCCACTCCAATAGTATCTTTTTTAGGCAATACCAGCCTGATAAACCTACCAACATAACGGAATAAGCAAAGGAAAATGTGAAGGTGTTACTGATCACTGCTAGGACTATAAACAAGAAACTCCACTCCCTACAGCCCTCCTGTTCCAGGAGGATGTAAGTATCTGTGTAGTAACTGAGCCAGGGTTTAAAATGGTGGAAAGCCAGAGCTATAACATGGAGGGCTATAATGTCTTTCACATGTTTAGACCAACTACTGAGCAGGACGGAAAAAGTGGAGGTGTCTCAGTCTTTATCCAGACGTCTCTCAGATTAAGGCTTGTAAAGCAGCATGCTAAAGAAGAGCTTCTTCGTGTTGAAATAACCCTCAGAAAGGTCCCATATAAATTAAATAAAAATAGAATTTGCTATATTACCCAAGAAAGCCACAAGACCTATCTACAGGAACTAGACTCACTCACTATTAGACTCAATACAATTTTCTTGAGTGATCTAAAACTATCCAACAATAGACAGCACAAGCAGACATTCCTGGGCTTTGCAAATACAAATGCCTTGGAACAATTAGTCAGAAAATCCACTAGGGGAATCAACATCTTGGATCTTGCCCTTACTAATAAGAGAGCATCTTGCACCATCCTTTGCATGACTTCATCACTTATTAGGTCAGATGATAAAGCCGCCTCCTTTGAAATAAAATTGAAACCAGAGATCCCATTCAGCCAAGGTACCTTTAGTAATTTCTCCAAGACAAACTACCTGTTCTTAAATGATACATTAGCAAATTTCACATCCCCATCAAGTCCAGTTAATACCAGTGAGTACAAAGAAAAGTACAGTGCCATACTATACCGTCATGTAATCAGCTGCATAGATGCAGCTGTACCCCATAGGAAAAAGTGCTGGACAATCTCTAAAAACCAACCTCTATGGTAGAGCATAAATATCAACAAGCTTTACAGTAAAAGAAAAGAATTTTTGACAAAATGTAAGAAGAGTATTTCCAAGAATGCTACAGCCCTTGTCACTGAAATAAGCAAGCAACTCAGGAGCTTAATAAAATATAACAAGTCCAGGTTTGAGACTAAAATAGCTACCCAAGACAAAGGCAATCATAAAGCTTTTTCAGCTGTGTTTGTCATCTCAAAAGCACAATGCAGCAATGTACGGAGCTGACTGTGAAAAATGTTACATACACTGAGGCTGAAGATGTAGCCAATCTACACTGGCTGATAAACTCAGCTGTAACTTCACCTCTATCCTCTCCATCTGTCCCTCAAGATATACCCGAAACTGTCTATTCACCAATTATAACACAAGACCAAGTCCTAAAAGTGCTATCAAAAGCTAAAAGTACTACATCAATGGGTCTTGACAATTTCCCTGGATGCATCTTAAATATGCCTCTAAGAAGTGACCCAATTGTTCAGAACTTGGGAACTTTTGTGAACAGTGATCTAAACTCAGGATACTGTGTGCTTTTTGTTTAATATAATATGCTAAGATTTCTGTGGGCAACACTAATAAAAGGGGCTAAAGCATCTTTGACACTGCCTCTATTAAAGTTGAAAAAGGAGGAATTAATATCTTTAATAATTAAAAAATATGGACAATCCTTATGTAATATCTAACAGAGAGCAGTCAATGAAATAGAAGGCCATATTCTTTAAGAATGCACCAAAAAAGTGCTGTGACCATGGGTCAAAGGTTTCTTCAGATCCAGACAAAATGCTACAATAGGGGTGGCTTTATACTGACAGAACAGGAACATGTTATGCCAAATCATTATTGAATCAATGACATCCTGCCTTTTCTTAATAAATAATTGCTGAAATGGTTGAATCAGCTTTGGCAGAAGAGGCTCAAATCTTCTGTGTAAAACTTTTTCAAGTACCTTAGTTTCATACTATATAGGTGAGACGGGAGGTAATAGGTCATGTCTGATACATCTTCACCAGATTTGCAGCTGAGAAGAATTTTGCTACCAGGGTGCTTGATTTAGGTAGAAATTTTGTTACTAATACTGCACTAAGAAGCATATGTAGGGAACATGAAAGTTCTTTAATTAATTTCTTATAAGACCTGATAGGTCAACCACGTGGGCCAGAGGTCTTACCAGTTTGCAGACAACATATCACTGTTAAGATTTCCTGTGATGTTATATTGTTCTAGCTCATGTGCAGCAAACTGTTGTACCCTAAAAAAGTTCTATAGATTTAAAGGAAACATTAAATGCTGTAGCTGATACTTTCATTTACTCTCCTTAGATATTTTGGAGAACATGGACATAATCTTATGAGTGCCATATGGGTCATGCAGAATCCTGCCCTTGTCACCTTAAGTACTATAAATTGCAATCTTGTGATTTCTTTCTTTTAATTTCATAGCAAGGAGTTTAAAAAGAAAATATTATGGGCCCAGTATAACATTTTTTTCTCTGTCTAATCTTGCAAAATTGAAAATTGTATAGTTTTACATTCCTTTTTCATTTTCTGAATTTGCCACAAAAAATATCTTGACAGGACGTCTCTCCTGGCTATACTTGATTTTCTTAGTAGCGATTTTTGTTGCTCCAATTTGGCAACCATATCACTGAAGAACTGTCCCAAAGTTTGTCTAACTAATAGTTTGAAGCAGATATTGTTCATGTTGTTCAGCAATTATGCCCCCTAAAGTCTGAACTCTGTCCCAAAAACTAGTCACATAACTCCTTACAAGCTTACATTCCTCCTTCTTCTGCAGTATCACTAGGACTAATTTCCCTTGAGGGCAAACTCATGCACAACCAATCTTTTTAAGGCCTATTGTTACATAGCTGTAGTCGGATAATGGTAACGGATACATGTAAGTTTTATTAAGTGTATTAAGTAACATTGTACTGATGAGGTAGTAGTCCAAAGTTATGAGTACTCAATTAGAATATAATCTTGTTCAAACTCAGTTGACAAAATGGCACGTCATGGAAGATGAAGTTTATCTTTAGGGAGCCTGTCTTGAAAAATATCAGCCACTGTATAGAAATTACTTCTTATAATAATCAGAGCTAATGGACTGACAATGCTCTTAGATATCTGAAAATGAACTGTAATGTGAAGGTCCATCCTTTATCGGCCAACAGAAACACCCAAAAATAATTTTCCCATGTTAATTCTTTAGCCTGGCAATTAGCACAGATGATTAAGGCTTATAGCTGTTAATAACCCACTTCCCTTAGCCCACTTTGATTCATTCTACCTCCTCTGCTTATTGCTTGACTCTGTAAGTCACTTGGCTAGACAGTTCTCCTGGGTTACCACCAAAAAGAGACACTTGTGTTCAGTAGGCTTATCTGGTTAAAAAAAAAAAAGATAGCATTCCATCTACCAATGGCATCCCATAAAGATATTGCTTTGGTCCAATTGCGTTGACAGTGTATAGGAATAAATAACATCCCTCTCTGCCTCTGACTTATTTAAACTGTCTACAGCCCATTATCACCAATGTGCACAAAACTTGCTAAAATCAGCTATTTTAGCTTTGTTTCTTGCAGAAAGGATACCTCAGCACACACTTTCTTAATCAGGTTTAAACATGCAAATCGTTTTTGATTGGTGTTTCAATAGTACATGTTCTGTGATATAACACAAATGCTAGATGACAGTTTTGATGCCTAATGGTATGAGTCTGGAGGACAGATTTTGGTATATCCCTTCACAATGCTTCAAACTATTAACATTTATTAACTAAGTGTATTTAAAACAGTATTCCCAAATGTTCTCAGCAAAAACTAATCACTTTATGCTCTGGGTGAGTTGAGGATAAGAGCAAGAAAAAAAGAAACATAATTCCCAATCACAATACAGGTACAATGAACCATCTGATACTCCAGTTCTTACCTCCTGGGGAAGAGAACACATAAACATTTGTATCTAGTAATAGCCATGATGCCAGTGTTTAATTGAAGGTCATGGACATGTTCATATAGGCTGTGAGTTTCATGCAAGCTTATTTTTGCTCAAGTCAAAACAAAAGAAGAGTTCAGAGACATCACAGTCATGTCCATATAGCTTATCAGTTAAGCTAATGGTTGCTGTAATGACCACTCAGCTGCCATATCCTATCAGACATATGATAAACATATCTAGTTCAGTTCTAACTTCTGCGCAAATAAAAAAGTTATACACATAAATAACAAGCCACAAATGAGAAATAATCTGCAAATTTGTATTGGTTTACATTTAAAGACTAGAGAAATTACTGTTATCACAGTCTCATTCCTACCACTATATCCTTATTCTCAGAGTATAATGCTGCTCACAGAAGTAACCAGTTATTACACTGCATTAGCTGTCATAATAAAGGAGCTAACGCCTGTCAAACCAGGTACAGCTGAGGTTGAAACAGTGGCTGCAGTCTTAATGGTAACTTTGAGGCCTACTGAATTAATGATTTGCCACAGATCTGCCACTGTTGGATCAGGAGTGCTAAAGGCTTTTGATTCTTCCTTAATCCCAGAATCTACTGCATGAGAACAAAGCAGTATGATGTTTTCACCCCTGAAGAGAACAGTGTTTGCCTCACTACAAAGGTCATAGGTTCATACATAAATACTAGGCTATCAGTCTGTAGATTATTACAAGCCTAACCTATAACCACAGCTCAGAATCAACCCTGCACCTTCTATCTGTGAGGTAAAGACCTTAATCATTAATGGCAAACCCTTCTACACACACACACACACACACACACACACACACACACACACACACACACACACACACACACACAAACATATATATATATATATATATTCTGCAGCTTGCCTTTCAAAAACCCTTTCTGTAACACTACCAATATTCAGACAACATTTTCCTAACTGTGTGGTGCGGTTTTGGCTATCTGAAAGCAAAAGGAATTGATATGCTTTCACCTACAATTGTTTGTGTTTTAGATGTTTGGAGTTTTTCGATATACTGAATTTTGAAATGTTGGCAATGCCCACTTCAGTATTGTTGCATTTGCATTTTGATAATTCAACAAATACTTGTATGTTTGTGTGTGTGTGTGTGTGTGTGTGTGTGTGTGTGTGTGTGTGTGTGTGTGTGTGTGTGTGAGATTATATTTTCATTTTGTATGTTTGACATGCTAAATGTCCAATACGTAAATGATTGACCATAATGTGCTGAATGCTCATTTCACCAGGAAATACCATTACCCAAAAACCTGTTGGTCATAAAAGGAAATCAATTTCCTTTTCTGATTTACAATCCATAACCCTACCAAGCATTCAGGTTAGTTTTGTCAGCATGATGGTAGTGTTATGGAAGTTGTTTTTCTAAGGTAGGGTACATGGTCAGAGATAGATGCGGGTTTGGGTTAGCTTTAGGGTAAGCACACATTACTAAGATGTGCAGGGGGCTATTAATAATCAACTTTTCAATACATTAGCACACATTTCATTGATGCTGAAACACTGACTGCATAAATGAGCAAAAAGAAAAATTAAATCTATACCAACTGCTGAAAGAAAATACAGAACTTCACAACAACACTACAAGCACACATACACCAATCTCAATAGTAATGAAACAAAATATAAAGCAAAACATGCTTTGTATAGGAGCTCTATGTATCATACTCACAGCCCCTGCATCCCCTTTCTTAGGTATACTAACTGCACAGTCACACAACTGTGAGAAAACAGCAATCAAACATACAGTGCTTCAGTGATCAAATTAGGTTCAACTGCAGCACTATTTGACTAACAACAATTTCAGTGAGTTGTGAAAGCTGTCACACCCACTGACAAAAGTAGCATTTGATATCCTGCCCTTCAGTCATACATAGGACTTAAAAATCACTTTTTTTATTCAAAGTGAACTGATGTGTGGTGTGTGTGTGTGTGTGTGTGTGTGTGTGTGTGTGTGTGTGTGTGTGTGTGTGTGTGTGTGTGTGTGTGTGTGTGTGTGTGCGTGTGTGTGTGTGTGTGTGTGTGTGTGTGTGTGTGTGTGTGTGTGTGTGTGTGTGTGTGTGTGTGTGTGTGTGTGTGTGTGTGTGTGTGTGTGCGTGTGCATGCATGTGTGTCTCTGTTAGGAAAGGAGGTAAATGGTGTGTGTGTGTGTGTGTGTGTGTGTGTGTGTGTGTGTGTGTGTGTGTGTGTGTACATGTCTGTTTTCATATTGTGTAATGATACTGTTAGGGAAAGGGTTATTTGTATGGTAATATGTAGTACTGAGGTCAGGGGCAGCAGCAGGGTTAGGCTAAGAGTTGCCATTCATAAATAAGATGGTACATGGGGCAACTGGAATTTATTTCATCATCTGACCTTATAATAATTCAAATAATTCACTTACTTTGATCTTCTTGCCTAACCTCTTGCAGTGTCCCCTGCCTTATGCTTTCAAATGGCAATGAAGCTCATGGGCATATGATTTCAAATAATGCAATACAGTTATTGACTTGTTATCATACATGTAATTTTACTAATTTTTTGATCCACTTATACTAGCTGCCAAGAAGGTATTTAGGAAGTATTTATTTGTTTGTTTATTTATTTACTCATTCATTCATTTATTTATTCATTTATTTTACCGTACAGAGCCTATATATCCTGGTACTTAATGAACTTTTGGCACTATTTTCTGACTTGGTCCTTCAAGTTATCAAAGGTATGACTGGTAGCTGTACAAGGGTCAATCTGGAAAAATCTTTCAAGTAATCTCTTTCTTATCCTACCCCAGTCATCTAAAATTAGTTAAATTTTCTAATTTATTTATGCAACTCTGAGAACTAATTCAAGAGGTTGACTGAAGTATGATTCTTTTAAGAGAGTTTATTTCAATCATACTGAAGGAGTTGTTTTACTTTTAAATATCTTTTAATATTTATTTTTTTCTTGCCATACGTATTTTTATTCTTCTTGTATAAGACTTTGTTATTTTGACTTTGTGGCTGTACAATGCTTAGACTTCGAAGCATTTACTTATTTAAATAGTGCATTAAAATTTATATTTTTTGCTGAAGCATAATAAACATTTCCAAACACTGAATAGTTTAAATAATGTTTTGAAATTAATACTTTGGAAAATGAGTAAGACACTATAACAAAGAGTTTGTTTGTAATACTTTAATGTACTGCACAGTTCATGCAATGAAAATTACTGCTGTCTTTTCACACTGAGGTAATAGGGGAGTTACCCTTGTGGGCCATTTTAAGCCTAATTAATTTCACTCAGTGAGAATCAAATTTTGCACTTCTTGTTTGTGAGGTAAACACTTTAACCATTATGGCAATCCTTAATCCCCTGGTAGTACAGTTTCATCATACATTACCTGACTTATTCAATGTCGCAGCAGGTAAGTAATTTGCAGGCAATAGTTTAAAGTTATTATTTTGTACAGCTTCACAGAATGACTCTTTGTGATGATCTGAAAAATAAGTAAATAAATACATGTTGTAATAAACAGAATGTCAAAAGCCCAAATGCAAAGCATTAATAAAAGAAGAGCCAAACTGTTATTTGCATAAATCAAAGCAAGTCCATTTATGAGTCTAGAGATGATTATGTTTTGAAAGAAATACAAAATATGAATTTAAAAACAAGATGTATGCATTCAAAATCTTAATTCTCATGTACCTCAGAGAAAGTTACCACACAGTTTCTTGTAATCAAGACTAAAGTTGTTTAAAAAATGTAAAAGTGTTTTATTAAAAACCATTAGGATGACAGTAGCTCAGTATAGTGCACAGATGTGATACAGAATTGCCACAGGAAACAAGATTAAAGTAGTTTAAATATGTACCTAAAAAAAAAAAACAGGAAAGAAGGACATGAGATGAACGTATATGTATCTAAGACAAACAGGTGTTCTGGAATGCAAGTTCAAGCAAAGACTGATATATTCCAGCCACGTTTTGTATACCCATTTTAGGATCAACACAGCAATCGGTATGCTTCATTTGATGGCTGAGATGAGAAAGGCTGTGCCTTTAGCTTCAAAAATCTTCAGGTTTGCTAAGGATAACTTCACACCATAATTACCCTGAATACCTTGCCTGGTAAAGGAATACAAGAGCTACAGCCCCAATATCAGATAAAAAATGTGATTTGGTGTTGTGAAAGGCCACTGTTTTTTTGCATTTTGACTACCACAATTCCAACTAAAAACTTGTTGTTTTGATGGCTTTAGCAGTAACAGATGCATTTATATCTTTTTTACAATTATTGAAAATGTTTAATTGTGCAACAATTAAACAAGATGAACCAAGTTAGACTTGGGGGTAAGTACTCAATGAAAAAATATATATCTGGTTGCAGTATGGCCTTTGTCTCTGTATTTCACTCCACAAGTCACCAGACCCTTCACAGCCCAGTGCTGAAGAAGTTTTCCTGTCTGGAGGGATGAGACCTACACAACAAAGTGACATATCCTAAATACCCCTCAAAAGTGGTGACCCACCAGGAGAAAAGGCATTATGGGGGATATATGGTGAACCCCAGGGACCTCTGTTTTTAATAGAAACTTTTTCAGCCTTTCAGCTGGGTTATTTTCCAGTAGTGAAGACATTTGAGGAAGCTATTGTTAAAGAGTGTCATTTAAGTGACACTAACTGCTCCAGAGACAGAAGTGCACTCTATAAGCACAAGAAGGTTAACCCTGCAGTTAAATTTGTATTCAGATGAATAGCTCAAATAAAAAATTATGGTGCAGCTGAGGATGTTGTAAAAACCCTTTTTTAGATTCTAAAGAAAGGTTTTGGATACTTAAAACTGGTGCACTGTATTCACCAAATCTCTATAAAGAGATGCATTCAAACTGCATCTTAGTTGAACTTATAATTTGTATGAAGAAGAAAAAAAGATGTAGGATCTTATTATACTTGACTAAACTGAGCTAGTCAGCTCTTGGAAGCTAAGTCGAGCTGGGATTGATTATCATTTGGATGTGAGACTGCCTGGTAATACTTGCTTTTATGCCATACTACTTGTGTGTTTTTAAAACCAATTGCCTTGCCTGTTACTGGTGTTTATTTATTGCATGAGTTGTGGTATTTTATAAAAGGAATTGATTGTTCCAATTGTTTAGATACTGGTCTCAATGAACATCTATAATGTAGGTAAAGAATCAAAAAAGTGAGTGGTCATGTTTCAAAGAATGAGTCTGATCTTGTTTGATTTAGTAGCTAAGCAGCATCGGGCTTGGTTAGTAAATGGTAAAGCTTCTTTTGACACCATACTGCTTGTCTGTTTTTCAAAAAAAATGGTTTGCATGCTATTAGTCTTTATTTATCATATGATCTGGGGTGTAATATAAAAGGAGAGGATCGTTTAATTTGTTTAGATACTGACGAAGCTTGTGTAACGGATTACAGAAACCAGATTATCTCTCTTTACTAACTGCAACCAGCTAATAAAAGTTTGTTTTTTATCATTCTAGACTGCTAGTTTATTGTTTTGTTTTGTTTTAAGTACAATACATTTTTTCAGTGCACCTGGTATATGATATTATTCCATATAATATTTGTATATATACACACATATAGGCTCCATGTTTGTGGTCAAATGTGTGTTTGGTTGACAGCTGCTTAGTTGACTGTTGATGATTGACTAAACAGCTCATCAACAGGTGTCCAAAATCAAATAATTCTTAGAGTTGTAGAATATGCCATTGCTCTGTGTTTGTGCATTCTTGGAGTCGGTATATATAATAAGCAGGGGGTGTGGGCACAGCACCCCAAGAGGATATAGGGGGGCTTATCACCCTGCAAAACACAATACTTCTTGTTTGTTTTTTAACTTAAGGTTTGCATGTGTTAAGGCTGTTTCTCAGAGCATGCATAGTTGTTAGTCAATCGACAATTGATGTATTCAATGTATGGTTTTATATATATATATATATATATATATATATATATATATATATATATATATATATATATATATATATATATATATATATATAGATCTCGTACTATTGAACAAAAGTTCAATAGTCCGAATCCACATCTACCGAACACACTTTAGCGAAAGCGCTTTTAACCGAAAAAGCACTTTCGCTAAAGTCCCTAAAATAAACAAACAAAAAAAATAAATAAAAAACAAAAAACACATAACTAAAATTTACGCAGCACCCCCGCACACCCCCCCTACTTTTAGATTCTCACTCCGAGATCACACTACAGTGGGGAAAAGGGAATATTCCCTTATCCCCACTGGACTCCGATCTCAGCAACAGGCATTCCCCACTGATTTCCCCTATTTTTATCATACTTTCGCGAAAGTGCTTTTTTGGTGAAAAGCACTTTCGTGAATGCATGATCAGTGGTTTCACTTTCGGTGTATGTGTGAATCTACATCTAATGGCCAAAATTACATATAGCCAAAACTTAAATTGCTGAGACTAGTTTGCCGAAAGTGTTATTAGCTGAAAATACACTTTGCCGAACTTGAATTGCCAAATTGGAACTGTAAAGCAGTTCCAGCATGTTTAGTATATAAAGATCACTGGTTTGCTGTAAATCATACACCATACCTGCCTACATCATGGCGAATGTGGCACATGATTCACCCAGAACCTTAGGATGTTTATACAGTATGGAGAAGTCTCAGAGAGATAGGGACATGCTCATTGTTGAAGGATTCCTGTACCATCTGAATAAAAGTACAAAAAGGAAATGTATTCTTTTCCCCACTGTAGTGCGATCTCGGAGTTAGTATATTTATGTAGGGTGTGTGGGGGCAGTGCAGGGGGGCTTGCCCCCTGCACAATAGTGCTTAAACTATTTAATGTAAATAAAATGACAGTAAATGGATGCACGGGTTGGAGGTGTGTAGTGTCATGTTCGTTAGTTGTTGTTTCAGCAATATGAGTTCGACAAAGTGTGGTTCGACTGTTTGGGTTTTCGGCAGTTTGAAATTTCAGTTTACTGGTCTCGGTAAAGTGTAATTCGGCCAAATGTAATTTTGTCCATTAGATATAGATTCATATATGTATATATCTATATATATATCTATATGGGTCCCCTTCGAATGGTCGACATTTCACAATGCCGACATTCATATGGCCAAGACCATATGATCGACATTTGAAATGTCGACCATGGGGAACCGGCATTTCCCTACAGTGCGGAATGGAAAGATTTCCACTTCCGCACTGTAGTGCGATCTAGGAGTTGATATATTTAAGTTCCGGGGGGGTGGGGGCAGAGCCCCACACAGGGGGTGCAGGGTGGCAAAGCCCCCCTGATAGCAACGTTAAGGTAAGTTTGTTTTTGTATTTTATGTTCTACTTGTATGGTCGACATTTCAAATGTTGATCATATGGTCTCAGTGATATGAATTTCGACATTGTGAAATGCTGACCATATCAAGCAGACCCATATATATATATATATATATATATATATATATATATATATATATATATATATATATATATCAATAACTTTTGCTTTAAATTAACCCAGCCACTGGGGATTCACAAGCCAGTGTATTTCTTTGTGCTGGTCCCAAGCCTGGATAAATGGGGAGAGTTGCATTAGGAAGGGCATCCGGCGTAAAATTTTTCCAAATCATACATGCAGACAACAGTACAGAAATACATACCGAATTGGTCGAGGCCCAGGTTAATAATGACCGCCACCAGTACTGTTGGCCAACAGGGTGCTGGCTGAAATTGGGCTACTTTTGGCCCATGGAGGAGAAGAGGGGGAAGGCATGCCCAAAGGCAGGTAAAGGCTAGGACTGTGATAGTGAGGGTCAGAATTTTGAATGTTGGCAGTATGACTGGTATAGGGAGAGAGCTAGCTGATATGATGGACCGAAGGAAAGTTGGTATATTGTGTGTGCAAGAGACCAGATGGAAGGTGAGCAAGGCTAGGTGTATTGTAGGAGGTTTCAAATTGTTTTATCATGGTGTGGGTGAAAGAAGAAATGGCGTAGGCATTATTCTGAAGGAACAGTATGCTAAGAGTGTTTTGGAGGTGAAAAGAGTGTCAGATAGAGTGATGTTTATGAAGCTGGAAAATGATGGTGTAATGATGAATGTTGTTAGTGCATATGCTCCACAAGTTGGGTGTGCGATGGATGAGAAAGAAACATTTTGAAGTGAGTTGGATGAAGTGGTGATGACTGTACCCAAGAGTGAAAGACTGGTGATTGCAGCAGATTTCAATGGGCATGTTGGTGAAGGGAACAGAGGGGATGAGGAAGTGATGGGTAGGTATGGTGTTAAGCAAAGGAATGCAGAAGGTCAGATGGTAGTGGATTTTGCAAAAAGGATGGACATGACTATGGTGAATACGTATTTTAACAAGAGGGAAGAGCATAAGGTGACATACAAGAGTGGGGGAAGATGCACACAGGTGGATTATATCTTATGTAGAAGGGCCAGTCTGAAGGAGATTGGAGACTGTGAAGTGGTGGCAGGGGAAAGTGTAGTTAGGCAGCATAGGATGGTGGTTTGTAGGATGACATTGGTGATCAAGAAGAGGAGGATGAGTGTGAGGGCAGCAATAAGGATCAAATGGTGGAAATTGAAAAAGGGTAATTGTGAGGCGATGTTCAGGGAAGAGTTAAGACAGGCACTGGGTGACAATGAAGAGTTACCAAATAGCTGGGTAACTACAGCAGAGCTAGTAAGAGAGATGGCTAGAAAGGTGCTTGGTGTGACATCTGGAAAGAGGAAGGAGGACAAGGAGACCTGGTGGTGGAATGAAGAAGTACAGGAGAGTAAACAGAGAAAGAGTTTGGCGAAGAAGAAGTGGGATTGTCAAAGAGATGAAGAAAGTAGACAAGAGTATAAGAAGATGAGGTGCATGGCAAAGAGAGAGGAAGCGAAGGCTAAGGATAAGGCATATGAAGAGTTGTATAAAAGTTTGGACACTAAGGAGGGAGAAAAGGACCTGTACCAATTGGCTAGACAGAGGGACTGAGCTATTAAAGATGTGCAGCAGGTAAGGGTGATAAAGGATAATGAGAGAAATGTACTCACAAGTGAGGAGAGTGTGTTGAGCAGATGGAAAGAGTACTTTGAGGGGTTGATGAATGAAGAGAATGAGAGGGAGAGAAGGTTGGATGATGTGCAGATAGTGAATCATGAAGTGCAGTGGATTGGCAAGGAGGAAGTAAGGATAGCTATGAAGAGGATGAAGAATGGAAAGGCTGTTGGTCCAGATGACATACCTGTGGAAGCATGGAGGTGTTTAGGTGAAATGGCAGTGCAGTTTTTAACTAGATTGTTTAATGAAATCTTGGAAAGTGAGAGGATGCCTGAGGAATGGAGAAAAAGTGTTTTTGTACCGAGTTTTAAGAATAAGGGTGATGTGCAGAGCTGTAGTAACTACAGAGGGATTAAACTGATCAGTCACAGCATGAAGTTATGGGAAAGAGTAGTGGAAGCTAGGTTAAGAAGGGAGGTGATGATTAGTGATCAGCAGTATGGTTTCATGCCAGGAAAAAGCACTACTGATGCCATGTTTGCTCTGACAGTGTTGATGGAGAAGTACAGAGAAGGTCAGAAGGAGTTGCATTGTGTCTTTGTGGATTTAGAGAAAGCATATGACAGGGTGCCTAGAGAGGAGTTGTGGTACTGTATGAGGAAGTCGGGAGTGTCAGAGAAGTATGTAAGAGTGGTACAGGATATGTACGAGGGTAGTGTGACAGAGGTGAGGTCTGTGGTGGGAGTGACAGATGCGTTTAAGGTGGAGGTGGGATTACATCAAGGATCATCTCTGAGCCCTTTCTTATTTGTAATGGTGATGGACAGGTTGACATACGAGATCAGACAGAAGTCCCCGTGGACTATGATGTTTGCAGATGACATTGTGATCTGTAGTAAGAGTAGGGAACAGGTGGAGGAGACCCAAGAGAGGTGGAGATATGCTCTAGAGAGAAGAGGAATGAAGGTCAGCAGGACTAAGACAGAATATATGTGTATGAATAAGAGGGAGGATAGAGGAATGGTGAGGATGCAGGGAGTAGAGGTGGCAAAGGTGGATGAGTTTAAGTACTTGAGATCAACAGTTCAGAGTAATGGTGAGTGTGGAAGAGAGATGAAGAACAGAGTACAGGCAGGATGGAGTGGGTGGAGAAGAATGTCAGGAGTGATTTGTGACAGACGAGTACCAGTATGAGTGAAAGGGAAGGTCTACAAGAGGGTAGTGAGACCAGCTATGTTATATGGGTTGGAGACAGTGGCACTGACAAAAAGGCAGGAGTCAGAGCTTGACGTGACAGAGTTAAAGATGCTAAGATTTGCACTGGGTGTGACGAGGATGGACAGGATTAGGAATAAGTATATTAGACGGTCAGCCCAGGTTGGAAGGTTTGGAGGCAAAGCCAGAGAGGCAAGATTACTTTGATTTGGACATGTGCTGAGAAGGGATGCAGAGTATATTGGGAAAAAGATGCTAAGGATGAAGCTGCCAGGTAACAGGAAAAGCGAGAGGTCTAAGATAAGGTTTATGGATGTGTTGAGAGAGGACATGCAGGTGGTTGGTGTGACAGAGCAAGATGCAGAGGACAGGAAGAAATGGAAACAGTTGATCTGCTGTGGCAACCCCTAATGGGAGCAGCCGAAAGAAGAAGAAAAATAACTTTTGCTTTAAATTGTACTTTTAAAAGACATATTCAAAGTATAAGCAGAAAGCTGAGCCTAAAACCAACAGTATCACTGTGTCCTAACCTGAAGCCATTTTTTTTTTGTTGATGCGGTCCTAAAGATTCTGCTTGTATGAATATTATAGGAAGCATGTAGATGAAAGAAGTCCACATCATGCATAATTATGCCCACGCACACACAGCATTCTGGAACTCTGGCCTCAGCAGGTGATAAGTTTCTTTGATTTCTCCCCTACCCATAGGTCAACATTTTCTACTAAAATACAGTTTGAATGCAATACTGTTCTGCCTGCTTTTATGTTTTGTTTTTGTGTTTCAATTATTATGCCTTAGGTCAGCTGAAACATTCTAGTTGATGTCATTAATCTGATAGAAATCTATGTTGCCTTGAAGCTGGTATACATTGATGCATGTGCGAAATAATGTGAAATACTGGAAATGTTGATGGTACATGCATAAAAGGGTACTTATCTACACAAACTGTATACCAGTGCTACTCATATTTTGTGTTTCATGTTGCAGGGCATGAAAATCTTGTTACCACTCCTGGACTAACTCCATGCTAGTGAGTTTTTGTTCTATATAAGTAAATCAGTTGGCAGCCCAGTTTCAAAAAGCAGAAGTACATGCCTAATCTACAATTCTGATAATTTCTGGTATGTGCAAGTGACATTTTGACTCATCTGATATTAAATGTTAAATGTATTTTTGTAAGCAGCTTGGATAGTCTACCGATATAAACTGTTATCACAAATGCTAACTTTTCCTACCTAACGATGCAAATGAGTTTGAGAATATTTGCTGAATGCCATTTTTTAATAGCCTTTTGCGGAACATCCTTGTTTGTTGTTATTATACCACTGCATTTTAGCTTGTAATATTTATTCAACATTTGTCCCCATTCTGATTACTTTTCCTCTTTTATTTAATTGGTCATACATTTTTTCCATCTTATTGTACAATTTAGTGTCAAACTATAGGTTTCCATATTTGAAGGAGTACCTTGACTAATTATGAGCAGGTAAAGCAGTGCATAATTCTGTTAGTAATCTCAAAAGTAGTACAAGTCTTATTACTATCCCTGTATTGCTAGTTGCTTCTTATTCCTTCACTGTCTTCTTGCCATCCAGGTACACTGAGTTCTCTATGTATGGACATCTGTTTCCTCACCTTTTCTCCCTGCCATAGCCTGGCATTTATAGTAAATTAATCCATTTAAGTTCACACATAGTCAAGACAGTCTAAAGAACAGGCATTAAACATGATGTACATTTAACAACTATAAACAGTGCTCTGAGAGAGAGAAGTTACATGGCTCATAGACTTACTAACCAGTCCTATTTTAAGGATACAGCTGCTGTATTATTACTACAGCATGCATATGTTCATGTCTACTATGCATTCCTTAACGTAAAAGGACAATGCTATAAATAGATACAGATTTACTTTTAAAGGCATATATTGCAAATAATTATGTCTTCACCATGTGAGTTATGTAATATGCAAAATTACACCTGAAAGTTAAGCTTTTAGTATTAATCAACAAAATAGTTACTGTAACATTCAGATAATCTATATACACTATGTACATTCAGTATAATGTGTTGGTAAGATAGTCAATCTATTGACAGTAATTTGTTTGACTGCCAATAGATTGGAGACATTGTATCAAAACACCTTTCAGTGACAGTGGCTTTTTCCCTTGTTTCCATGATCGTGCAGTCTCAGAGTAGGTATATATAATTTTGGAGGATTGCCCCTCGTTTTGGGGAATACAGTGGGCTGGCCCCCTGAAAAAATGTTTTGAAAATTATAAAACGTGTTTTAGCATCATTTTTTTAATCTGTCGGTAGTTGAAGAAATGTTTGTCAATAGAGCAATATGAATAATCCTGTATTGTATTTTCCTGTTCAAGCTTTCAGATGTGGAATATTGATTTGATGAAAATTGATCTTTTGCCATAGCACTGTTATCAGTAGCAGCTCATTGTAGTTTCCTGCTAGAGATATGACCAGTTTAAACTATCTCTTTGCTTTCCAAACCTTGGCAGTGAGTTTTAGTAACAATCTGTGGAGCATTTCCACAATCAGAAAACTGTGGTATTTTCTGACTCAATACTTTGAGGTAGCATGTGTGAGTATTATTACTTAAACAGATGAGTCTATTTTTATAATTTTTTTTGTTGTTGTTCTCCTGTGCATCCCCATCTTTATGCACACTATGATGTAGCTTGTTCTACTTGACAAATCAGTGTGCCAGGTAAATTATATTTGTATGCATTAGTTTCAAAAATCCATGCTGATCCTCACTCCTTTCCATACTTTTATGCAAATATGAGCTTTTGCTGATGTGTTACAACAGTATTTCTGTTTACAATACATTTATTTACAATAAATCTATAGCAATTTATTGGATTTCTGGAACTAACAGAGTGTGGCTCTGATAGTTTGTCACTCAGATGTCTTGCTATCAGCATATGTACTAGTGAAAGTCCCTCAGATTACAATGATATAACTCTACACTCCGAATGTGGAATATAGCAATCTCAGTTTTAGACATGTCATGCTTTCTCATAATACTGTCCATTGTTTAGCTGGTATTTTTTTCTTGAAGCAATATTTTTAAATTCTGATGCAGCTTCAGTAAACCCCACATGGCCTGTTAAAACCATGTGTGCATCACAGCATGATGTGCACATGGTAGCATGCCATTTTGTATTTGGTAAGCTGCTCTGCACACTATGTAGAGCTGTGTGAACACAGTAAACATTGTGGCATGCTAATTACAGCATAAACAGCTGAATTGCATGCTAATCAACCAATTCAAGATGGAGTAGCTATTTGATAAGCTGTAAAGCAATTGTGTAGACTCAATGTAGGTGTTCCCTTTGAATTCCAAAACCTATTGGAATTCAGCCATGAAAGGTACTCTACACAGAAACAATGTTAGGGGCTGCAGTTGCTGTTATGCATATATATGTGCAACATGCACAATTGTATGCCACTGCTGCTGTAAATAGACCCCAGCCAAGAAGGAGAAGGGTATTTAGACCCCTATTAACTTATGACAGTCTGCAT